>NC_133774.1:50148999-50315188 GCF_003597395.2 Chelonoidis abingdonii | reverse complement strand
TTGTAACTGTTGTTCTTCGAGATGTGTTGCTCATATCCATTCCACACCCGCCCTCCTTCCCCACTGTCGGAGTAGCCGGCAAGAAGGAACTGAGGAGCGGTTGGGTTGGCAGGGGTATATATCAGGCACCATAGTGGCGCCACTCCAGGGGGCGACCTGCCGGCCCACCGAGTGTTGCTAGGGTAAAAGTTTCTCCGACGAACGTGCATGCGGCGTGCACGCACCTAACTGGAATGGATATGAACAACACATCTCGAGGAACAACAGTTACAAAGGTGAGTAACCCTCTTTTCATTTGAAATTATCAGATTAGGAAGCCATCTGGTGCAGCAGTCAACATCTGCATTTACAAAGAAAATTGCACCCAAGTTATAGTATGCACTTAACAGGATTTCTGATTTCATTTAGGGAAATCCTATATGACAAACAGCAAAACGGGCTCTGAATATCCCATCTGCATTATTTTGGCAAGGGCAAAAAATGGAGGTTAGCATGAAAGAATACCGCCCCCCACCCCGTTTGCTTACTCTGTGCATTTGACAACATATTGTATATGGTCACTTTTTACTGTTTGGCCTCTATTCCTCCATTGCTTTCATAGGCCTTTCAGCCAGGAATAAGTGGGAGAAAACCTTTTTCAAATAGAGGAACATGTGATTGCAAAGCCACAAATTGACAAGGAGACTCATGGGCAGGTGTGGTATCTGAAACTACTCTTAACATGTTTTTTGAAATTGACTAGATGCCAAGTTGACAGCATTCAATTAATTCTAAGATGAGTAGTTTGTGTCTTTTGTTCTAGACACATCCCCAGTACCCTTAGTATGGGTGACTGCATCTAAGGTACCCATTGCTCAAAGCATAGTTGTAATTCAACTAATTGAACAAATATAGATATTTGTAAGACAAGGTAATTCCATCAGTTCTAGCACTAATATCGCACAGATGCATTAATGCTGGCAGATAACCTCACAGGCAGAATAGAATTGTCTTCAATTTTGTAATTGGCAACAAATTTTAGTCTTGTCTCATGCCACAGAACACACAGTTTTGTGTTCAACTTTAATAAAGCAACGTTTGTGGGATGCTTGGTGGAAGTGAATCATAAAGGAAGTATGTTTTCCTCTTTGGAATAACATCACCATTTGCTTAAAGCAGATGGCAAAGGGATTAAATCACACGGCAGTGTGATACCAAAGTGAAAAATATGTCATTATATGTCATCTGCAATTAGCATATTTCAACCAACACTTGCTTTTGGCCTCCGTAGTTGTAGGGTCTCATACTTCTGTTACTAATTCTGTCAGTGAAAATATCTTATCTAGTCTTTGCACCACAGTGGATGAAGTGGTATTACATAGCCTTATAATTAAGACAGTTAACTAAGTGTCATTTTTATAATGTTGGCTAATTTAAATAGAGAATTTCTTGTATAATTGTACTCTTTCCAATTTCCAATGTCCCTGTTTGAGGGTTTTGTTAATTAGGAGATAAGTCTAAAATAGCATCATACTTCTGTGGAAGTGCAGTATTCAGATTAGTCATCCCCTTCCTTCGGACATACCACTGGCATTTTATATATTTTACATATGTGAGCACCTGGGTGGGAGGGATAGCTCAGTGGTTTGAGCATTGGCCTGCTAAACCCAGGCTTGTGAGTTCAGTCCTTGAGGGGGCCATTTAGGGAACTGGGGTAAAAATCTGTCTGGGTATTGCTTCTGCTTTGAGCAGGGGGTTTGACTAGCTGACCTCCTCAGGTCCCTTCCAACCCTGATATTCTACAATTCTATGCCAATTTCTCACACAGAAACAGGATAATGACCAAACCTTTTCTCATTTTACTCACACGTGTAGTCCCATTGATGTCAATGGGACTGCTAGAATAAGAAGAATTAGAGGATTTGGCTATGTAGGAATAAAAAATAAAGGCCATCACCAACCTTTACATATAGACTTGTTTTTTGGGGGGTGGGGGTAGCTAAGGTATGTGGTCCTTCCAACAGCATAAATCGAATGGAGACAACATGCAAGTTTTCAATTCATTAAAGTGACTCTATCCCCGTAGTCTTTTAACTGTAACAATGGCTACCTACTTATTTACATTTATTCATTCAGATTTCTGAAATACAGTTGTATGTGTCCAGCCCATAAATTAGAAACCACAAAGTAAATAAAGGATGCAGCATCCTTGGAGAAGAGACCAGAAGGACAGGCTTTGTAGCATGCCCAAAAGGTTAGCAGATCTTGGATTTGGAGAAGTGGAGTGGGACAGGGGAGCAAGTTCCAACATGGAGGATTCCCACCCTCTCAGTCCTCAGCTCCCTCTTTTTTATGTTGAATGAGCTCAAACTTGAGAGGGTCTGCTGATCTCACATGTGACGCTGTGTCCCAGGGAGAGAGGTGGTCTCTCAGGAAAGGGAGCCACGATACAATAGAACTTTACTGATTGCTGTTTGAGGTTAAGAAGAGCTGATGGGGAGGCTGTGTTTCTCTTATTCAGTATGATCTATGGGTGTGGGCTTGGTAGGGTGCCTTGTTTTAATACATTATTAAAACTTTCATATAAATTTTGCAATGCACTTAGAGCCTGGAATAGATGCAATGCACCAATATGAATAAATAATGCACTCTAATGGCCCAGAGTAACCCTTTGAAGATAATCAAATTTTGCAAAATAGTGAGGATGCAAGTACCCCCAATAAAAGTCGTGGCTACTGAATCACAAAATGTACCTGGCTTGCTTATTCTGAAAAATGCAATCTAGCTTTAATTATTTATGACAGTACTTTATAATATTCCAGGAAATGCCTTGTAGCAAATTATAGAAAAATAATGGAGTCTAAGGGTATGGCTACACTTGAAATTTCAAAGCGCTGCCGCGGCAGCGCTTTGAAGTGTATGTGTGGTCGGAGCGCCAGCGCTGGGAGAGAGAGCTCTCCCAGTGCTGTACATAAACCACATCCTCTACAGGTGTAGCTTGCAGCACTGGAAGCCACGCTCCCAGCACTGAGGCACCGATTACACTGAGGCTTTACAGCGCTGTATCTTGCAGCGCTCAGGGGGGTGTTTTTTCACACCCCTGAGCATGAAATTTGCAGCGCTGTAAAGTGCCAGTGTAGCCATACCCTTAGTAACGTGAGACCTCACAACAGTATCTGCTTAATATTTGCTAAGAAATCTGGGGCAGATTGTCTGTCTGTGTCTTGTACTGCCACCTATCACCATAGTATCTGAGTGCTTTCCACATAAAATATATTGGCCATAGTGAAATTTCTAGTAAACTTTATGGATTCTCTGGCTTGCCTTCCTTATCTGGTTATAGAAAGCTCTTCTTTGTGTAGGGTGTTTTGGTGTGGTAATGAGTGACAAGGGGATGTTGATGATGTCAGTGTTCTGTTTATGGTAGAAAAACTTTAGCAAATCAGAAGGTTTTGTAGAATTTTCTAAAGGTATGTTTACCTTTGAGCTAGATGGTGTAATTTCCAGTTCAAGTAAACATACCCATACTAGCCACCTGAGTACAATTCCATCCAAGTGAATACTCCTATCACTGTGGCTAGACTGCTATTTTTAGTGTGGTAGCGGGATCAGAGCTAGCACAGGTATGTTTGCTTGAGCTGGAAATTACACCTCCCAACTCCAGTGTAGACATACTCTAAAGGTTGGCCAGACTGGATTCATCTAATCTCCTCTGGAAGTTTGTTCCACAGCCAGATCCTCCAAATGTGAATGCTAATGAGAATAAGTGAAGTTCTACTCTAAGCAAAATAAAATTGCATTGTAGAGTTTTTCTTCCAAAAAAAACCAAACCAACCCAACCCCACTTTAAAGAGTAACTGTAAAGAATATATTTCCAGAATTCAATAATACATAGCAGACAAGGAGAGAAATTGGTCTTAATATATGCTGCAGCATTTCCATAAAAGCATAAAAATATGGAAGGCTATTTTGGACTGCCTCCAGAAATAGCTGGAGAGACATTGCAGTAGTTTGAGAATGTGACTGATATGGTACCACTTTTTACATTCTGGGAGGAGGTGGCCTGCAGTGTCACCTGATGGGGTCTGGAGAGCTAGCATTTGGGAAGGTCATAAAGAAGGGACTAGCAGTAGCTTGTAAGCAAGCGAACGTGACATTATAATTGCAGATTACAGCAAAAGTGAAATCAGAGCAGCATCGTACATGGGCACTGCTGCAGGATGTGGTGATAGATTTATAGTTAAGGGAGATGAAGGAAGTGCTGATGAATTCAGACTCAAGGATAAGGCCAGGGTTATGGATAAAAGAGACAAGTGGGGAAAATGAAGGTCAAGGAGGGAGGAAGAGTAATGTCTGAGGTTGTCCCTTTTGCTCTAGAGAAGCACTTCCCTGAAAGGAGTTGAGAGAAAGCCACAAGTTTATTTGGCAAGTGTTTTTGCCAGCCTTGATGTAAAATATTCCCTTTGGTTTTACGCAAACTGTTTCAACAGCAGTTACTTATTCACAGTGTGTTTATCAAACAGTCTAAAAAGAGCCCATTTCAATGTATTTAATCACACCCCTAAACTTCCTGTGTCTGAGAGTCAGGTAACACAAATTACATGCTAAGGTTTAGTTTTTGCAGTATTTTTTGTAAATGATCACAGGAGGCGGAATCATCACAGTGTGTTTCCTGCCAGTGCTGATTAGGAGACAAAGCAGAGTCAACAATGGCCACATTCAGATGACTGTCAGGAGATCCCTCACAGACCAGAAAAAGGGAACATTTCCTTGTTTGTTGATATCAGTGGAGCATGAACATTTTTTCACTCTGACCATCAGATAAGAGGCTTTGATCACATGCTTCCACTTTTAGTGATGCCCATGATTTTCCTACAGTAATCAGCAGCTTCTTCCATTAAAGGGTAAGATAAGTACATAATGAATTTAAAACAAGCACTTGGCATTATTTTAGCTACTGAAATGGCTCTTCACATTGTTTTCAGTCCTTTTGTACTCACACCACCTTGGGTTTTGGTCTTGTCAGCTTTCATAAGGTAAAAGGTTGAACTTGGTCAGTGCTTAGGAAATCACCAAGTAAAAAGTGTGCAGAGTACCTCTGTAGAAGGCACTCTTCCTTCTGTATGGGTAATGAATCTGTGACCTAGTATTATATTAGGGCAGTATTAGTCAAAGGGTGGGGCACGGCCCCTTGAGCAGCAAGTTGAAGGATGACCTGGGAGGTGGGGACGGTGGCTATAGTTCTCTAGGACCTCAGCTTTCATTTTTAAATAAGTGTCTGTCTTTTATGAGTGCAGAAAAGTCTACAAAATATCAGTTTAACCAATTCATTGATGTCTGCCTGAGTTTTCAGAGAGCCTGAAACGATAGTTTTGAGGGATGAATTGATCTTTTCATTCCAACAGGTGCTAATTCAGATGTCAATGATCATACTTCAAATGTCTGCATTGTTAATGATTTAGCTGTACATTAACATATGTAGGAAAGGAGAGAGAGATTTACTGTGATCATCGACACTAGCATTGTACCCATCACGGAGTGCAAAGGGTTAGTTGAGGTGGCAGAAGATGTATAAGTGAAGATGTGTAGGCTTTTAACAGTACGTGGCAGTGTTGTGGGGGGCAGATGCAATTGGTTTGTTTTTTTCTGAAGGGGATACAGCTTTCAAAAGTATGGGGAGCACTGTCTTAAGGTGTGGTTTGTTATAGAATTTCTGTTTCTCCACTGACAGCTCAATCTGAAGCTTTAGCTACCTATTGTAATTTGTTTGAACTTCAGTATCCTGGCTAAGTTCCAGCACCAGTGTTTATATTACGTGTGGTATCTACCTGTGTTTCCCCAGTTTTATCAGTTGGATAAAATATTCTTTACTTTCTTTCTAAAGCTGATGTTTGTGTAGTGTGCTGGCACAGGTTGACTACTGTGATGGGTGAAATGATCCCTATACATACAGCTGGTAACATTCTTTGTGATTCTTTTGTATAAAAAAGTGTTCTAAGGTTTTATGATTATTTTCTCTTGATCATTTGGGTGCAGCTGTGTTTAATGAGCTGGAAAAGAAGTAGGTCAATAAAATGTGTTCATTGTTCACAGACTATCCATTCGACCACGTGTGTGTGTGTGTGTGTGTGTGTCATTAGCCATCTAAGGGTTCAAAGCTTACCACATAGACAATTTAGTAGAGAATTCACACCTAATTAAATCAATATTAAGCAATATCTGACAGCTGGTAGGCAGTGCTCCACACTGAGGTGAGACTATAGGCATTTAATGTGTAGAAGGGTGTGATTTCAAGTAAAATCTGTTTTTAAATTTCCGCTGTTAGTGTCCAATGGAAATACTGTAGAAAGAACGTGTTTTAAAAGCTGTGCACTTTTTAAAGCCAGCACAATTGTTGACACATCCACCTAATAGAATAATAGCCTTCAGCTCAAGTGGTGAAGAGACCTGTGTATCTGATGCTGAAGGTCCAAGATTTGAACCTGGTTGACAACAATGGTATCTGAGAATCTTTGCAAAACTGTTTTTAATGACCCCACTCCATAGGTCATCAACATGGAGTTGCATCCATTTAAGCTAGCCATGGACTTGGTCCAAAGGCTCTTAACTGAACCTTTCTAAACAATTGAGAGGCTAAAACAAAATCCATGCTGCTTTGTTTGAACTAATTGCACAGATAATAGGCATATATAGCCCTGTGACATTCCAGTAGTTTTACCGTGATCAACAATCGAAGGCAGAGACAGAAAAAAAGATTATGCTGTCACAGACCTTTAATGTCATAGAACCAGAACTCGGATTCCTTCCTTTTAAATCTACTAACAACAAAATACTCAAAAGACCGACAGGGCTAATTAACTCTGGGTCTGTTTTGATCTAATTGCTCATCTGCTTTTTGTGAAAAGATATCTCAAGCAGGAGGATGCTTGTTTACCTTAGAAATGTAGCAGTTGCTTTTTCTTCTGTAGGACTGGTTAAAAGTAAAGGGCAGCATTAAAATTCCTCTTATTCAGCTGGTTAAGAAATGGATTAGGCTCCTCTTTCCTCAGTGGTAAGAGGGTCAGAATTTTTCTGGGTGTGTGAGAGAGGTTCATAACAATTCCAGTTTCCAGTGTGAAACCTTTCATGGAGGGATAGTTAAAGTAATGCCAGACCCTCTGAGACCAAAGGCCTGCTGGTGCCCAGCCCTCTGTGGAGAGGGGGAGTTGGGTGCAAGAAGCCTTCCCCCTTCTGGGCAAGGTGGGGGCCAGAGGCACTTGCCTGAGTGCAGAGACTCTGCATCTAGCATTTGCGTTGGCACCGAATAACTCCAAAAGGGGAAGGAGAGGAGCCATGGCACCAATCCACCCCTCTGTGCCAGGCAGCAGAAATGGCTACACACAGGTAGGGGGCACATCCATATTCTTTCAAAGAGTGGCACAGTGGCAGTGCTCCCCCTGCACTCCAGCTTTCATTTCATTGCCTCCTGGTACCCCAATGGGGTAGCACACTTTATCCTGTCCCCTCCTATGGCTGGTTGTTCACAGTCACAACCGAACCCCTAACGTGTAAAATCGATTTAATACTGGGAAAATACTTTGCATGTAATAAAAATCCAAACATCCCTCAAGTAGAAGAGCCAGAGACTATGAATCCCACTAGGGACTTGGCTATTGCTATTGATTTCATACGCAAGGCACTCAGATAGTATGGTGGTGGGCAGAAATACAGACAGATGCAGTAGCAATGTAGGCTGGAATTTTCAAAGGAGCCTCAGGGACTTAGGCACTCAATTCCCATTGAATTTCAATGGCTGGTGGATGCCTAACTCCTGCCTTTGAAAGCGCCAGGCTCAATCACATTTACGCTTAACACAATACTTTAGGCTTCTGACAATGCTTTCCATTATGTAGGAATGCTACTTTCGGGGTTAAATACAGTACTTCTGCCATTTCAAATAGCTTTGGGCTGAACTTAACATGTCAGCTGTCAGTCCAGATCAACGTGGGCTAAAACCAGGCGCGTGGTACAGAAGCTGTTTAGTTGTAAAGGAAAAAATGGAGGAGCTACTGGTTTTTGAAAAGTATTTGATGCAAAAAGTAGCTGAAATGTACACTGGGTGGCTGTAAACATCACAGTAACCCCGTTCAGTGTGTTAAACTGGTTCTGCACAGAACATGACAACAGTCGAGATTGGTGGATTGGGGCAAAGGAATTCTATACCTACTCCATGGGGAAGCCACTGCATATGGACCCTAAGGGGGCCTGAGAGGAGAGAAGGAATCTGGGTCAGAGCAGGAGGGAGCTGTAGGGGATTTTCTGTTATATATGCATGTTTTGTGGTAGGATTGCTCCCTAATTCCCAGACACCCTGTCTGTCTGTCCTTCCTGTCTGCTCATTATGGTGTTTGAGCACCTGAGGCTGACCTGAAGAGCACTGTTTCTAGGGCAGAGTGGTGGTCAGGGAGACCATTTGTGGTATTTAATCAATACAGCATGACATTGGACTGAAGGTGGGGAGTCGTTTTGTCTTACACCATCCTGTTAGTCATTTTCCCTGCTGCATCGCCATGCCAGTACCTTGAGGTGCCGGTTATGTTAGTTTTGCACATGTGCTGCATCCTCAATTGGTGCAAGTTCCATTGCTTTGTCATTTGCACCCATTTTCTGATCACTTTACACCTAAATTAAACCACATTTTATATGATGTCAGCTTTTGGCTCAGACTTCCATGTGAGTGGAACCTGCTTATACTTGCCCTCTGTCATTCCAGTTTGGCTGTACAGCTGTATGAGTAAAATGTTCCTTGCACAGTTCATTTACATGCACTTTAGCCAGCTGGCTAATATCTGCTCTCATTTACATTTAAACAGAATTTGATTCATTTTTAATACTGAAACTGCCTGTGTGTTTCTGTGTCTCAATTGCTTGTGGACTTTAGAGCTCACCAGCTATTGGAACAGCCTCCGGCTCCTTTTGACATAAATTGTCATTGAATGGTTTCAGTAACTCTAATTTCAACATACAGGGCCAGATCCTCAGCTGAGAGAGAGAGGTGGCTTGAAACCATTTTCCCACTATATTTATACTGGTCTGGCCTGGGCTGAAGCAGCCCGCAGAGTAGCGTACAGCAGTCTAGGGCTACTCGAAGTCACCCAGTTCCTACCCTTTCCTGCCTTCGACATGCCCTTTGGGGTAGGGTAGTTGGAGTAGAGTCTGACCAACCCAGCACTCTCCCCTGCTTTCCTTAGCCCTGCCTAGCAGAAACATGGCACAGCTGAAGATTTGACCTTGTGTGTTTAATAAGAGTTAGTTAAACAGTTAGATTGTAATGACATCTTTTGTTTAATATCTGAGAAGCTACAGGATGTTTTGAGGCCAGTACAGGGACTAATCTGCCTGGGGGCTCCCCTTTGTCAGGAGGACCCCTCAGCTGCTCCTCCAGGGCAACTTTCCATTTGTTTCATGGTGCTGAAACTGGGACCATGAATCTGGCCCTCAGTTCAGGTTGGCTGCCATGTCTCCTACCTTTCCCACAACATCTGCTTTTGCCAGGGTTAGAGTCACCGGGGAAGTAACATCCTGTTCAGCACAACATGGTTATATGCAATAGTATTAACGATGTCAGTGAGAAATAATTGAATCATGAAGGGGCTGGTGCAGCCAGGTGCTTATCACATCTTGTGAGGGGCTGAGTAAAAACCAGTGGGAGCTGATGGTGCTCAGTACCTCACAAGAAGTGCTCTGGTTTAAACCATGTTCTGCAAAAGAGGTCTCTGTTGGAGCTAAGCTTCAGTGGCCGTGGTAGAGTAGTCACCTAAAATTTGGAAATTTGCTTCAAAGTTGGGGGTAGGGAGTGGAAAATCAACAAAAAATGTATTGCTTAATCCTAAATGTAACAGACACACACAAGGAAGATTATGAAACTGATTTTGTGTCTGGTCTAGGCAGGGGAGTAAGATGGTACCCACCAAAAAAAGCTCACACAGATAACTGTCCTGTACCTTTACCCATTATCTGCAGCAGCTTCTTACCTCCAATGTATATCAATACTAGAGAATAATACTTGACTATTTATTTCTAGCACTGTAGCACTTGACTATTACAATTTGTTCCTTTTTGTAAAGGAACTCTGTCCCAGTGTGGATACTTCGTATGAGGAGCCTCAGAAAGCACTGTTCTTTTTAGCTGTCACTACTGTGCATAACAAGAGAGCAGGGTGGCATAACTGTAAATGTACAGCAGGCCCCATTTGTTCAACTCTTCCTACGCCTCAGATACTTATTTGCTGTTCTGGAGCAGTTCCTTCATTCTTCCCTGAGCAATTGCTGTTGTCATGGCATATTGATGCCTACTGTGGTACCAGCTGCTCTCCGGAAAGGTCTCATGGCACTGAAGCATTGAGACAGCAGGCACCCTCTCCAATCCTAGACTGATTATGTCATCTTTGGGACACATTGTGCTTTTATTAGGCAGGGCCTTTGTTCAGGCCTATCCAAATGGCAGCCAAGAATGGCACTTTCCTCATCTGTCAGCTTACACAGAGCATTTATAGGCCAAAAAATACTTGTCACTCTCATAGTGGCTGAAACTTCCCCTATTTGAGACTCATGCTGCCCTGAACTTTGAAAGAGCTATTTTTAAAGAATTTCATGATAAAGCACTGGCTACTCCTAACTTTGGCTTAACCTACTTGGTCCTTCACAGTTCTCATGTTCCCTCTCCCCCTGTCTCATGGTTTAGACCACAAACTGCAGGCCTTTGGCATAGCATTGTAACATCACAGAGGTCACCTTCCTCTGCAGCATGGGGTCACTTGCAGGTTTAAACTAGTGTACATAGTGAATTCTCTGAACTTGAAGTCTTTAAACCATGATTTGAGGACTTCAGTAACTATTACAGGAGTAGGTGGGTGAGGTTCTGTGGCCTGCAATGTGCTGGAGGTCAGACTAGATGGTTGTGATGGTCCCTCCTGGCCTTAAAGTCTGAGTCTATGAGCAGAATTCCATAAATAATTTCTTTCAATAGTGATGGAGTCAGAAGTGTTTCCATCTGCTGTAAATTGTAATGCTTGCCTCTCATTGTACAAACTGAACCATTTGTGATCAGAGATTCAAAATGTGTTCTCAGTTTTCCAGATGGGGTTAATTGAGGAAGAGAGGGAAGCAACTAGTCCAGAGTAACAATGAAGGTCACTGGCACAGCCCGGATCAGGACTCAAGACTTGCTTATGCCAATACCCTGAGCTGAGTCCTCTGTGCAATGATGCCTTCTCCCTATGATGAAGGGTGCATCTCAGAGGATGCAGTTTCCTTTGGAAGATGTATCATTTTATTGCTATGCTATTTAGCAAAATAGAAGAACACCAGTTAATCTAGAAAGTTTAGTTTAACCAAATATCTTATCCATCACAATGACACATTTAAAACACAGTATCACTATTGTAACAATTGGTTTAGAAAGTAAACATGGATTGAAGTGTCTTTGCATCACAGGCAGTTACACTGAAGATGTGAACTGCAGAATCACTTTGCTGAAATATGTAGATGTCATTGTTAAACTAGTAAGCCTCTCAAATTAATCCAAGCCCACTGCACAATGTAGTGTACTTGGACTTCAGTTTTACACACACACAACAGAGAGCACAAGGTAGATTGATTTGTCTTATGTCACACTGGAAGTCTGTTGCTGAACTGTGAAATCGAAATAGTTATAACTAGACTTGGCAGAATGTTTTATTTTTTAATAATTTTGATGGATATCAGTGTTTTCTTAGATTTGTATTGATTTAAATTTTCACAGTTGTGGGAAATTATGGGGAGGGTCAGACAATTATGTTGAGATACAAAAAGTTAGTTTTATAACTATTAAAACACAGATTGTCAAGATCACATGAAAATATACAAAGTAAATATCCTTAAATTCTAATAAGTTCTCAAGCAGTGTTTTTCTTAAATTTGTCTTTCTGTAAATTTCGATTATTTTCAATAGAACTATTTTTGTCCATTTGAGTGTACGTGTAATTGATGTTCACCAACATTTACTGATTACATCTAATCCTTCCAAGCCTTGCTATATATCTAACTGCAGTTTGCAAGTACAAATCAGATAGACTTGTAACTGCTAAGATTTGCTCCCACAATTGGAGTTTCAGTGCTTGGACAAGGTCCTTCACCAAAGGCTCTTAAGCAAAGTGAAGAGTCGTGGGATAAGACGAAAAGTCCTCTCATGGATCAATAACTGGTTAACATGCAGGAAACAAAGGGTAGGAATAAATGGTCAGTTTTCACAATGGTGAGAGGTAAACAGCGGGGTCCCCTAAGGATCTGTACTGGGATCAGTGCTATTCAACATATTCATAACTGAGCTGGAAAAAGGGGTAAACAGTGAGGTGGCAAAGTTTGCGGACAATGCAGAATTACTCAGGATAGTTAAGTCCAAAGCAGACTATGAAGAGTTACAAACAGATCTCACAAAACTGGATGACTGGGCAGCAAAATGGCAGATGAAGTTCAGTGTTGGTAAATGCAAAGTAATGCACATTGGAAAATATTCCAACTATACATAGAAAATGATGGGGTGTAAATTAGCTGTTACCACTAAAGAAAGAGATCTTGGTGTCATCATCGATATTTCTCTGAAAACATCCCTTCAGTGTGCAGTGGCAGTCAAAAAAGCTAACAGAATATTAGGAACCATTAGGAAAGGTATAGATAAGACAGAAACTATCATAATGCCATTATATAAATCCGTGGTATGCCCATACCTCAAATACTGCATGCAGTTCTGGTCACCCCACCTCAAAAAAGAGATATTAGAACTGGAAAAAAAATACAGAAAAAGGCAACAAAAATGATTAAGGGTATGGAACAGCTTCCATATGAGGAGTGATAAAAAAAAAGACTGGGACTATTCAGCTTGGAAAAGAGATGATGGGTGGAAGAGGAATATGATAGAGGTTATAAAATCATGACTGGTGCGGAGAAAGTGAATAAGAAAGTGTTATTTACCCCTTCACATAACACAAGAAACAGGGGTCGCTCAATGACATTAATAGGCAACAGGTTTAAAACAGGTTTCAGAGAAGCAGCCGTGTTAGTCTGTATCCGCAAAAAGAACAGGAGTCCTTGTGGCACCGTAGAGACTAACAAATTTATTTCAGCATGAGCTTTCGTGAGCTACAGCTCACTTCTTCAGATGCATAGAATGGAACACACACACAGGAGATATGTATACATATAGAGAACATGAAAAGGTGGAAGTATGCATACCAACAGGAAGAGTCTAATCAATTGAGATGAATTTAAAACAAATTTCTTTAAAACAAAAAAGTACTTCTTAACACAATGCACAGTCACTCTCTGGAGGTCCATCAATGGCTATTAGCCAAGATGATCAGGGACAGAACCCCATGCTCTGCGTGTCCCTAAACCTCTGACTACTAGCATCTGGGAGTGGACAACAAGGAATGGCTCACTTGATACCTGCCCTTTTCTGTTCATTCACTCTGAAGCATCTGGCAGCGGCCACAATTGGAAGACAGGACCATTGGTCTGACCCAGTCTGGCCATTCTTATGTAATTTATCTGCAAGCACAAAAATGCACTCACAAATAAAGTCTCAGCCTGGCTGAAAATACACCCCATTATTTGCTGTGTGACAGTGTAATACCTTTACGAAAGGGGTGGGATCACTAACAAGGCCAAACAGAACACGTATTATGTACTGTATGCTGCCTTTCAAACCCTTCTCTTACAGTATTTCTGCCATTCCATAAGTGCACACAGAATAACTACAGGATAGACAAAAACTTCTTTTATCAATACAGTTGCTTATGTTTTTAGTACCATGGTTAAAAACAATGCCATCAGCCCAAGCCCTTGGAAAGCAATGGAAAGATATCCATTGATTTCACTGGGCTGTGACTACGTTGTGCTTCACTGTAGGGTGCATTCCTATAGTAACAGTTTTTCTTTATGCACAATTACTGTACGTACACAGTGGTGGTTTAACAAATTGCCAATCACAAAGTAAGAATTTTGTCTGTCAGTTATGAGTCTGAATCAGCTGTTTATTGTACCATGTCCTCTGTATGTATTACAGATTTAACTGCATCCCAGATCCGGTGTCCAAGAATGCACAGTCTGAATCCCAGCTGCATCCAGGCCCAGCCACTTGCTGATGTTCTGCTGGTGAACCCGCAGTCTCACAGCTCACAGGATGCAGAAAACGGAGCGAGAGTTGAAGAAAATATTGTTTACCTCTGATCGCGCATTTTCTAATTCCAGTAGCACTTTGGGATGAAATTGTATTTTGCTTTTCTAACTGTACGCAGTTGCTCCCTCGATGACCAAAAGGCTCTAAGAATAGTATTTAATATTCAGTGCAAGATTTTCCCCATCATAAATATAACAATTAAGTTATTTTTTAAAGCATTTTTTTTGTAATCGTTAATTTATGACACATGGTTTCCAATGCTTCAAAAGGAGCAACAGAAAGAAGGACAAACTCAAAGGTAGGGATGTTTAGAACTGTCATGAAGATACCACCATAAGACTGTTGATAGGAACGGCAAAAGATCGGTGTTGCTTTTCTCTTGAGTTTAAAAATGCAGGTTTCTGTGTTTAGAGATAAGTGCCTGCTGTGTGAGCTTTCATAGTATGAATCAGTAACTTTTTAACACTAGTGATGTGATAAGGGAAGATGGAAGAGTGAGCCTGGCGGGCTGTCATGTTCATAAAAATGTGCTCTGCTTGAAGGACTAGCTGGGTTTCTGAGTTACTAGCCTTGTAGCTTCGCAGAGCTGGGTTCACACATTGTTCGGCTCACCTCACAAAGGAGGCTGTCTTTGGGGGTCTCAACGTAGACCTTAGCAGAGGTCTGTTCACAACAGAGAATCAGTCCACATTTGGGCATGATTTCTGTGCACAGGTGCTGCAGGTCAGTTTGGCGATGTATTGTGGTATAACTGTGCCTGGTTACAGAAAGTGCCCTTACTTACATTAGCATTAAAATTCACCAAATGAAGCTTTCCCACAGGGAGGGAAAAGAAGAGAACACGTAGTGTCTTTAGTATAACTGAATCCCATTGAGACTTCACTGCTTTTCCATAAAGGAGGAAGTCACCTTTCTACTTTCACTCAGTATGTTAGAGAATAATAAACCAGGACCTGTTCTTGGCTTTTGTTCTTCAAAAATATTTGTATTCTTCTGTTGGATTTAATAAATATTCTGTACCTCTCTAGAAAGTTTTAACTTTGAAGACATTCTCACTCTCTGAACAGAGTTAGAAGACCTCCTTTTAAAATGTGTGCTGTCTGGTCTTGTATCTGCTTTCTGCTACTGTCAAACACAGCAGTGACTGAACTCCAAATGAATTACACCAGACTAACCTAAATTGGTAGATAAACTGATTCACATTTCACATAGGCCTCATATCAGTGGTTCCAAACTTTTTAGTAAGCAACCCACCAACAAAACTTTGTTTTGCTTTGTTTTTTTACAGTCCAGCCAGGGGAGGGTCACAGGCCCGCATCCTTCTCCTCCAGCATTGATCACCTGCAGCACCACCTTCTATCCTAGGCCGGTGTGGGAGTGGTGGGAGCTGGAGTGGGATACTGATTCCACAGCAGCAGCTCCTGTCCCATGGGGCTGGGCTTGGCTCCCTGTTCCAGGTGTTGTGACCTGGTGCATGGGGTCACAATGCTGAGTGATTGTGTGACCATGGTTGCAAGGTCACAATGTCCAGAGCAGGGTCCAGCCCCATGGGACAGGAACTGCCACTATGGGTTGGGTTTGTCCTCCAATCCACCCTCCGCACCGGCCCCACAACCTATACAGAACCTTCCCGTGACCCACAATCCATCATTTGGGAAATACTGCCTTAGATAGTCACAAACCTCTATCAAGGAGTTGATAGCTTTATAGTAGATTTCTATTCTACCTGCCTGCTGACAGCAGGCCAGTCTTCTGGACATAATGTCTGCACTCTCATTGCAATGACTTGCTTACTTCCTATTGTTGTAAACTGTACTTCCAGTGAGTGGGATTAGGAATAGTCCAAAAGTGGCTTTTTTCAAGCTTGACGTCATTGGGCTAGCAGAATGGGTAATTGACTCTCACTTAGACTTAAGCAAACAAGAGGCTTATACCCCAAACATATTGGGCCAGCTCCACCGCTGATATTAATTGATGTAGCTCCACTCACAGAAGCTGAGAATCTGTTTTGGGGGTGTGCTAAAAGTCTAAAGACAAACTATTGGACTAGACGGGCCACAATTCAAAATTCAGTATAGTAAGTACAAACAGTATCTTCAAGGGGGAAAGATTTTACTTCTCTCATCGAGTTAATTAAGGAGACTGGAAAGCTCCAGAAGTAGCTGGTTTGTGCTTGTTGAAATTCCTCAAACACCCTAACATCAAGCAATGTCTTTCACTCACCTGTATTTACAATAAAACTTATTAGACTGAAGAAGGCAAAGGCAGGAAACAGGTGGCCTCTGGATTTAGGTATTTGAAATGAAGAAAGTATTTAAAAAATAGGCCAGTATGCCATAGGCAGGTGGTCTTTAAAACGAGACCTAGTGTGCAACCTGAACTCCTGCCATTATTTAGACATTTCTAATATTTAGTTGAACTAAAACATGAGCTTTTAAAAACTAATGAAAATCAGCTAGCTCAGGATAATAACAATGAAATCACCTCCCCGAAACAGCACTGTGCCTTTTCAATAGCCACCTCAGTAGACATGTTTTCCATGCATTGTCAGGAGAATATTAATGATCCCTCGTCCGTTTCTCATTTTTATATGCAGTAGAAAAATATATTTCAAAGAACTAGTTCCACTTTCTCTCTGACCTTTTGCTGCTGTTTAATAGTACAAATCACCCTGCTTGTTATTACGCCATTTAGCAGCAGGTTTATTTTGCAGGTGCCAAGCATTCCTGTCCGATTTACTTTCAGCTCATCAGGTATGGTATGATTCCTTTCTCTACCATGACTTCCAGAGCAGCTTATCTTTGGCTCCTCAGCATTGGCTTTGGCAATACATTTCAATATTCATCTTACTGAGAGGCACCCATACTGGTGGGGTTCTGTTTTCTCCCTGCTCTTTGAAAAAAAATATTAAAATGGTCCAAAGTCATTTAATAAAGGGGGTGTTTCTTCACATTGATCCCTAGACCATGCCTGGTGCCTTTAGTTTTATGTGATTGTGTGATTCAAAGCAAAAATATCATATAAACAGCTTGGTAAAGTTTGTTAGTTTTTAAGGGAAACTCAAAACTAAGCTTGTCAGCAAAGCTGCAAGTGCTAACAATACTTATAAACAGCTTGGTTATGGTCGAATGACCTTCCTGAAGGGCTCAGTCTTACAAGGTGCTGAGCACACAATCTTTGGGCATTTGGTACCTGGCAAGGCTGGGCTGGAACATACTAAATACATTATCTTTTTGTCATTTATAGCATAAAATAAAATAAAAATCTCTAGCTACCTATTAACTGTCTCTAGAGCCACATCATAGCATTTGCCTGTGCACAGAGAATGTATTTTTTAAATGATTAGGCCATACCGTTTTCCAGGAATGTGACTAAATTCAATAAAAAGTTTTGATTTCTCAGCAGAGAGCAGAACTTATTTACTGAGGTGATTTTTAAAATCTCTTATGAGATTTGACACATAAAAATGCCAATATTTTCCCTTGCCTGCTGCCCCTGGGGCTGCATGAATTTATGTGCCAGCACTTAACGTGCAAAATTGAGCAAGATTTTGCGCTCCATTTCATCAAGCTGGTGTAAATTCTGTAGTAATGTGCTGTAACACTTGCCAGCACACACAGTCATGTAGCTATTCAGTCAGAGAAAGACAGAGAGAGAGCACATGCTATAGTGAATATACACCTTTAGTACCTGTATTTTTTTAACGGCAAGGAAAGGTGTTCTTTGTATAATTGTTGTGTTATGTTGAGAGAGTTTTCCACATGGATTGACTGAGAAATCAGGAGGGCAAGAGACTTCCTTGAGATCTTATGATGAACGAGCTGCTTGGATAAAATTTCAATCCAGGGTCTTACTGGGTCCCAGCTCTTTACTGTTCTCACTGAACCATACAATTTCCTTATTTTATATATGGAAGCATGATAGCACATTATGTGATATTATTACATTAATTCTCAGGTGAGGGATGAGGAGTTTGGATGTCTCATGGACAAACTATTGACCTTTTTCTTTTTAAATCATAGTCCTAATTTCACCTTGCTTCCCAAGCCTAATTTATTAATTCACCAATCCCCAGTAAATAGCCACATGGAAAAGCACTGAAGATATAACAATTATCTGGCTAAACTGTAATGAGGATAATTATATATTAAACTCCTCTCTAAAAAGGATACATCCTCTCTCAACAACAATCAAGCCATGGGATGGTAATGGCTGCAAGCTGGTTTTGTGTAGTAAGCTAGTAAAGACTATTGGACAAGCAGTCGTGATATTTGCAGGCCTGTGCGAAACCACACTGGCTCCATCCCTAAGTTCTCTCTGATACAAACTTATAGTGTTTTCTTACTGCTCAGATGTGACAAACTGGGACAGCTCCTTGCTCTGTACCACTGTATGTTCTATTGTGCCTAGGAGGCAAAGCATTGAATATAAAACAAGTTCATTTTGAATTAATTTAACTAGCAATAGGGAACAGATCCAAAACTAACAGACTTGAGGCTCATTTAAAGACCAAGAACGACTAAATGGTTCAGAAAGGACCTCACTGATTTCTAGTTGGTGGCAAAATACCCCAGGCTTCTTGCCCTGGGAGATTTCAACATTCATGAGTCCATATTGACAAGGCCATAGCTGTAGAACCTCCCCAAAACTCATTTCTTCACTTGCCTCCCTAGGACTTCTGTAGGTCATCCCTGGTCCAGCCCACACAGCTATCCAGCCACTGCAGCGGAACCCAGGGCCCATTAAATCTCTGCCAGAGCCCCGAGGTAGCAGCAGCAGCTGGGAGCCCCTGGGGCTCTGTCAGCGATTTAAAGGGTCTGGGGCTCTGCTGTGGTAGTGGCGGCCAGGAGCCCCAGGACCTGTAAATCACCACTGGAGCTCCCCGCTGCCAACACTACCCCGGGGGCTCCAGCAGTGGGGATTGGGGCAATTTAATGGGCCCGGGGCTCCGGCTGCTGTGGGTAGCGGCAGCAGCTGGGGGCTCTGGCGATGATTTAGAGGGCCCATGGCTCCGCTGTGGTAAAGGGGGCCAGAGCCCTGGACCCTTTAAATCACCATCGAGCCCTGGAACTCCCAGTCGCCTCTGCAGCTGGTAACTTCGGCGGTGATTTAAAGGGCTTGGGGCTCTCAGCTGGAGTTCTGGGCCCTTTAATTGAGATTTAAAGGGCCCAGGATTTAAACGCCTTGCCTCTTCTGGTAGAGCCCCCACCCCGCTGCTCATTTTTTGGAGGCAGCAAACTTGGCATTACCTGTGTGAGTCTCCAGTAAGAGGGACTGGACACCCCGGGGAGAAAGTTTGGGAATGAGACTCACGATGAGATGTGTTGTTTAAGTAACCCTGAAAGGAGTAATTGGGCTGGTGGAAGCTCAGGGTGAGACCTTTCTGAGGTGGGAAGGCTGTTGGTGTCAGGGCTCTGAGCCAAAACTACACAGCCAGAAGGCACCCAAGGTAGGGCAGGTGGTGACCCCAAATCATCACAATAAACCTGCTGTGAAGAGAAAATCCCACAGGCAACCCTACCAGCCTAGGCCAATGACTCAACAATTTTACCATTAGCAACCTTACGAGCCACCCCATAAGAGGCAAAGGGTTCAAAAAATCCTGTTTCCTTGCATCTTCTAAAGCAATACCATCATCTGTACCCCAACCTCATACTAAAAGATATTGTGATGGGCATTTGAGCGCAGCAACTCACCAACAATGCACCATTCCATTCCTATGTATACTTTGAGGTCATCTAGCACTTTTATTTGCACAGCTGGAGTGCATTACGGTGAACAAGTGGATATTAGACATCATCCATTCCAGCTATGCTGTTGAACTAATTTCCCTGCCCCCTCCAAAAACTCCATCCTGTCCCTTTTCAGAGGCCATTCTCATAAGGAGAGTCTCAAACAAGAAGTAGAATCCTTCCCATTGCAAAGAGCAATAGAGTGGGAAATCTTCAGTACCAATACTTAACATGCTTTTGAGTACCCAAACAGAAAGGTGGCTGGAGACCCATCCTTGATCTCCACCATCTCAACTGCTTTATTCACAAGCTGAAATTTTGCATGGTCACTTTGGCATCTATAATCCCATCCCTGGAAAAGAATGTGTGGTTTACATGTACTTTCACATGGACATTTACCCTGCTCACAGATGGTTTTTCAGATTCCTGGTGGACCTGATCATTTTCAATACAGAGTACTCCCATTTGGCCCTGCAACTGCCTGTAGGGCAGTGGTGGGCCACATGCGGCCTATCAGGGTAATCTACTGATGGGCTGCCAGACATTTTGTTTACATTTGCATGGCTGCTCGCAGCACCTAGTAGCTGTGGTTCGCTGTTTCCGGCCATTGGGAGCTGCGGGAAGCAGCGCGGGCTGCAAGGACATGCTGGCCGACACTTCCCGCAGCTCTCAGTGGCCAGGAATGGAACAAATGTAAACAAACTGGCAGCGTGCCAGCAGATTACCCTGATGGGTCACATGCGGGCCGCAGGTTGCCCACCACTGCCACAGGGTCTTTAGCAAGGTCTTCTTGGTATTAGCAGCCCATATTAGGTTTGGTGGCTTCACTGTATTCCCCTATTGTAATGACTGGCTTCTTGTCGCCTGAAGACATCAAGAAGCCTACAAGTTGACTTTGTTAATGCTTCAGCTCCTGTTTTCTCCAAGGACCTGGAGTGCCAAAAAGCAAGTTTGTGCAGGGTGCCATTTTCTGGAAGGCCAGCCCTGTGCTGAAGCCATACAAAACATCCTTATTAATAGCAGAAAAGATTCCATCAGGAAATGCTACTTAACCAAGTGGAAACATTTCTCCATCCGGGCACAACAAAAACTCATATCCCCAGAGTAAGCAGATATTCCCCTAATTTTGGACTATCTTTTCTCTGCTACCAGCCATTCTGAGAATCAGTGTGTACCACCCACCTTCACATGGATACTCAATTTTCGCTCACTCCCGACTAGCACATTCTGGAAAGGCCAGATCAGAACCTTTCTGCCAGTAAGGAAACCTACTTCTCAATGGACTCAAACTTTGTTCTTTTGGCACTCACTAAGCCTGCTTTCAAACCACTATCTACATGTTCCATGTCTTTTTTGTTTGTGAAGGTTGCACCGCTTGTGGCCATCATCTAAGTCAGAAGAGCAGGTTAGCTTGATGCACTGATGGCAGAGCTGCCTCATACCATGTTACATAAAGATAAAGTCTCATTATGTGTACACCCTAAGTTTATGGCCAAAGTAGTTTCAAAGTTTTACCTGAACCAGTCAATCCACTTACCTATTTTTCCCCCAAAATCACATGCATGTGAAGAGGAGAGGAACCATCATTCCCTTGACATGCAACTTTTTTACCTGCAAAGATAAAGCCAATCAGAAAGTCACCTCACCTGTTTTCTGCAGTAGCTGAATGAGTCTCGATCAAATCAGATATCCTCTCAGATGATTGCCAAATGGATTTTGGCCTGTACCTTACTCTGCTACCAACCACAGGTGCTGACTCTGTGGGTGCTCCAGCCCTGGGGAAGAGAGTGGGGCCTGGGGTGGAGTAGGGGGGTTGAGCACCCCTGGGCCCAGAGGAAGTCAGCTCCTGTGCTACCAACTGTCACATCTTTCTCCCCATCATGGAGTGAGGGCTGATTTTACAAAAGCACAAACGACATTAATGGCATCACTTCAAAAAGTACCTCTAGTAGACATTTTCAAAGCAGCTACATGACGTTCCATCTACACATTCATGAGATATTATGCCATAGTGCAGAACTCCTCTGCTGACATGTCCTTTGGGACAGTGGTTCTTCAAATAGCTCTTCTGCGTGCATCCTCACACCCTCCTCCTACTTGCGTACTGCTTGTCAGTCACCCACAGTGGAATGCATATAGGGACCAGCACTTGAAGAAGACTAAGTTACTTATCTTATAGTAACTGGAGGTTCTTTGAGATGTGTGATTCCTATCTGTATTCTGTTACCCTCTCTCCTTCCCCTCTATTGCTCATCATACTTGGATTCATGGTAGAATCATAGAAGCTTAGGGTTAGAAGGGACTGAAAGAGTCGTCTAATCTAAGCCTCTGCCAAGATGCAGGATTTGTTGAGTTTAAACTATCCAAGACAGATGGCTATCCAGCCTCCATTTGAAAACTTACAATGAAGGAGCTTCCATAACCTCCCTGGGCAGTGTGTTCCATTGTCTTACTGTTCTTACAATTAGCAAGTTTTTTCTGAGATTTAATCTAAATCTGCTATGCTGTAGTTTGAACTCATTGCTTCTTGTTGCACCCTCTGTGGCAAAGGAGAACACTTTTTCTCCATCTTTGTTATGGCAGCCTTTCAAGTATTTGAAGACTGCTATCATGACTCCCCTTAATCTCCTCTTTTCCATATTATGCATACTCAGTTCCTTCGGCCTTTGCTCATCTGGCTTGCATACCATCCCTTTGATCATCTTTGTCACTGCCTCTGGATCCTTTCCAGTTTCTCCACATCCTTTTTATGCATTGGTGATCAAAATTAGACTCAGTACTCCACCTGAGGCCTAACCAGCACCAAATAGAATGCTACTATCACCTCCTGTGACTTGAATGTTATGCCTCTGTTAATGCAACCTAATATTGCTTTTGCTTTTTCTGCAACAGCATCACACTGTTGACAATGTTGAGATTGTGATCCACCACAATTCCCAGATCCTGACAGAAGGAGAGAAGTTGAGAAGGAACCAGAGATGCAGGTGGTCGGCCCTGCCCTCTCTCTCCTCAGCTGGAGACAAAGAGAGTGAGGGCACATGCACTGACCAACAGAAATTGATCTCAGGAATTCTCTGACTCAAGGCACATGGAGCACATCCTTACACCATAGTGGAATACAGACAACATTTTGAAAAACCTCCACTTACTATAAGGTAAGTAATTGAAACACCTGAATCCAAACTTCAACCACTCATGCCCATCTCTGATTAAATTAAGTATTTTAAAACTTAGACTACAAGCTAGCAGACACAGAAATACACAGGCAAAGATAAATAATAATCAAAAAAGAAAGTGCACTTTCAACATTTTAGGTTTAGCAGATAATTAAACTGCCGACTGTAGATCTGTTCTAATCAAATGCTGTAAGAGGATCTACACAGAATGGATTGAGTTTAATAAAGGATGAGCTTAATTGTGTGGTTCCTGGGGGGGACACACATTGGGAGAGAGATTATCTTCCTCCAGGGGATTGCCTCTGCAGGGGAGAGGATTCACAAATGAGAAGGGGAGGGAGTAATACATTATTCCTTTCAGCAGGAGTCTACTAAACAATCTCTAAGGATTCTTGACTTCTCTACAGAGCCCTCTCCATGCTGTGAACCTTTTTGTCTGCAAAAAAATGGACTATTCCAGGCAAATCGGGAGGCAGGTGAGTACCAGTCAGTACATCTGCATTGGGGTGACTCTGGCCTCCATCTAAGTACCACCAAGAGCTGGAGCTTTGCAGAAGATCAGAGGGGATCTGTTGGAGATTCTGTGAGAGGCCTCATCAAAGTTGTCCTACACAGTCAGTCTTCCCTGGAGCAATCTGGCCTCATAATATCCACTGGGTACCAGAATGAATGATTCTTGTGTACACCAGAGTGAGTGTGGGTTGTGTGAAAAAATGTGTGTGTGGTGTGTACATTTGGTGATCTAACTCACTTTATACTTTTACTATGTTGTCCATTTGCCTACTGTTTTAAAATGTTTGAGGAGCCACAATGGGTGTCTCAATCATTAATTAGCAAATTAGTGAGATTCTACTGCTACATGAAATCTCATAGAAAGTTCCAAATTCTCCTATGATTTATACAAAGGAAAAAGGGTTGAACGTGGTTATACTAACTAACAACATATGTGGTGTTTAATCTTCAAAGCTAGTTGTACCTTTAAAGATTCATAATCTAGTCAGTAAATATTGTTTCTTGTACTTCAAAAGGAAGCAATAATTAGATTATCCCAAGGCTCAGATTAACATTTAATTTGTATGGGCCCCCAGAGCAGCAATTTTGTCCAAATACAATATTAAAATCCTGTTCTTTTCAAGTCCATGTATATACACTGTAAATGTTTAATGAAAGTTGTAATTTCATATACATTGAAAAGATATGATTGTTTATTAAATTAAACAAATGCCAGTTTCACAATACAACACACCTTGCACTCCAGTGTCATCACTCTATGCATAATATCTTTGATCTGACTGCATGATCTATACTATTGTAATTTATAACAGTGCCAGAAGGCAATGTTTTAGGGCTGATTCTAAACAATCTTACATCACTTTGTACACTGATGTAACTCCATTGTCTTCAATGGAACTACTCTAGTGTAAATCAGGGTAAATCAGATAAGAATCAAAGGGCCAGATCTTGCCATTTTGCCATTCCCCTTGTGCTGCTTTGGGCAAACTGGCTCAGTCTCCCATGCTGGAGATGCTCTGATGGTAGGACTGTCCCGTAGAGGGCATAGAGCTAGTGTACCAGGCTCTCAGGACAATCCATCCACTTGTAGCCACTGGTGTGGGGAGCATGTTGGGGCAGGGAAAGGCAGAGAGGAGTGTTTCTGGGACACCATGCACTTCTGCTACTCACCGCTGGCATCTGACTCCTTTGGAGCGTTTGCCAGCTGGCACAGTTTAGAGCAGCCTTCAGGTTGCTTCAAATTCTATTGTGACTGGTATAAAACTGGCCTGAGCATTATGGAGCCACAACTGACAGCCCAAGGCCTGTGCCCAACATAGACTGGGTTCCCCAGAAAGTCTGGGTCAAATCCTTTATTTCTTAAAGCAATGGCCCCAGAGAGTAACCTTTAAAGCAGTGGTTCTTAACCTTTACTGCAGCCTGCACCCCTTTGGTTCTCAAAACATGTTCTCGCACCCCTTATCAAAAATCGTTTAAGTAGGTCAGTTCTTTTAACCTAGATATATCATAACTGTAGAATGAAAGAGAGAGAATTATGTATTTATTTTAATTTTGCAGTAAAATTAAGAATATAAGAATACATGAATACATGCATGCCTGTGTTTAATTTGTGTTTTTGATGATTTACTGTCTAAAAAAATCTGTCATGTCTTGCACCCCCAGAAAGGGCATCTCACACCCCTAGGGGGTACATGCACGCCAGGTTAAGAACCACTGCTTTAACTCAAAGAACTATGAGCATGGAGGAAGCTGACATCGAATCTTGTAGGAGGCACTAACAAAGAATGTAACATTAAGCATCTTTTAGTTTCTTGCACCTCATTAACTTAGCTGGGAAGAAAGGACATGACCAAAAAACAGATATCATGAGTGGATAGGTCTTTCTTTGGCAAACAAACTACCAAAATATGCAGATGATGTAATTATCCTTAACGATCACTGTCACTCATCCCACCCACCCAAATATGAATTAAAGTACTCCAGGGAACCCACCTTAGAATACCACACACAGAACCTAGATAGATGGACATGCAGATACTACTGCAATGAAATTATCCTTTTGTTATTGATTTAAGTTTTCATACAGTAATTGCTTTTTAGATATTGGTTGTTGGAATGGCATTGAAAACTATGGCCATTAATTTTCTGTGGCTTGGGAATTCTGTTAAGAATAAACAAAAAGTGGTAATGCAATTTTCAATAGCTTTGAGAAACAGTGTGTCTGCTTTTATATGGCTTAGTTGAAAAGTCATTATACATGACAATAAGGTAAAGTCACCTATAGTAAGGATTGATTCCATTTCCATCAATACTGACATTGTGGAGCTAATTCAGAAATATTTCTATAATGACTATAATTTGAATAAAATATGTAGTGTAAGATATTCTATTGAGCATTCCAAGCCAGCAGGCTAAGCACGGTTGCTATGGTGATGGTGTGAAGACTGAATTAATTAAGCCCTAAGCAGACGCTGTGAAGTATGTGGTGTCATTTGTGCTTTCTGCTTGTAATTAAAGAATGTGTTTGTGTGTGAGAAAGAGAAGAACTTGGCATCCTTAACAGCTTTTCAGGTAAAATGAATTGCTGATGAATGAACAGGTTATTTTTTCCCCCAGGCACACAGATAAAAAGTGTATAAACAAAGGCCTTCAGGAATCAGCTTCCATCTTTTGTTCATTATGTATTGTGTGAAAGGACTAATTGAACGAAAATACAACCCTAATACATATGTAGGTTGATTTATACTTACAATAGCTGTGGGCTTCAAAGAATCAATATGCCAGCAAGAGAGACATTAAAACTAAACAATAAAATTGAATTTGCCTAACAAACTCTCATGCATCCTTGATCTTTTTGATTGCAGTCCCTGAATCCTGCCATATATATGTTTAGGTCTCCATTCTACTTTTACTGGAGCGTGTAGCAATACTATTGAATTCAATGGGAGCAGGACAGGGCAATTTCAGAGCAAGCACACATGGCAAAAGCTGTTACAGTGTAGCCATGTAGCTATCAAAAAACTGTTGACATTTCTGGGGCAATCATCAACTACAATCATAGCTTTGCGGGTTAGGTAGAGAAAATGAGGAATTCTAAGGGAGATGAAACAACAAAAATATTGACATGCCGAAAGCTACTAAAAATAAAATATTTCATTGTAACAATTCCCTTCCTGGGAACTATCTGAAGAACTATCCCATTCTAGGCTCTTTGAATGTAATTTCATATCCAAGTGTGCTGCCCAGATAATAATCAAGATGTTGAAAAATATATTTATGAAATGGAATTATTTGTGTCTCAAAAAGCTGTCTAAATTCTCTGTTTGACTGTGAAATGAAAGGTGAGCTGCAGTTTTCTTTCTGCTTGTGAAAAATAACTGCCAGACAATCCAATAAATGCTGAAGCGTGTCTCATTCCCAGGTGCTCAATTCCCCCTTTCTCTCTCCAATTTGCCTGCTAAATCTGCTGCATTTCCACTCCTTTCTTAATATTCAAAGATTATCTTGGATACTCTCATGGGAAACACAGCTTCCTTAGAGTTGTGGAAATAATTAGAAGAGATTAAGATCTGCCTTTTGAATGAGTCTAGATTTATTTCTATTTTTCTTGTTGCTAATGAGACGCTTGCTTGGTCTTACTTTGATTTAAAATCTATATTTTTTCCATAAAGAAAAATACAATCTGCTCTCAAATGAGAAAAATAAATCTGTGAGCGAAGGCTTAAAAAGACAAAAACTGCCAAATGTTTTTGTGGAGGACTAATATGATTAAGTTTTTAAAAAATCTTTAAATAAAAAGGATTGAAATAGACTGGTGATGTTGACTTGACTAAAGTGTCTCCAGGAAGAATCAAGGGAATCCCTAGTAAAATGTGCTGAGTGCCCTAAAGTTCATGACAGGTAATTTAAGATTGACTCTGCTCAGATGAAACAACACTTTTGATTCTCAACTAGACCCTGATCCTGCACCATTAAAGTCAATGAGAATGTTGCCATTGACTTCCTTCAGAGTAGGATTAAGCCCCCAGTACAGACACTCACTGCCAATTCACAGAGTAATTTCTTCAAACATCTAGTGCAAGTAACCACTGCAAACAGATCCTAACACATCTAGTGCAACCAGTTACTTCAGGAAAACAGAATAGATTTCACTCATGTCGAGCATCATTGCGCCTGTTGCAGGGTATTTTCTACCATACCTAACACAATTACAGTGGTCACCATTTTAAAAAAAAATCAACAGTCTTAGGTCTTGATTGAACATAAATAATCTGCCTTGTGTAAGGTAAAACATATAGCTGCATTGTCCCAGGAGTAGAGCGGGGTGCAGTTTTTTGGCTGAAACTTTTTCAGCAAAAATTGCAGATTTGGCGATACCAAGATGTTTTGTGAATTTGTGTCTATTTCTCCTAATTGTTCATGTTAAAAAAAAACAAAAAAACCCTCCAAAAAATCTGATGACAATTGAAATGCTTCATTTTGACATTTTTGAAATGTTTTGATTGTAAGTATAAATCAACCTACGTATGTATTAGGGTTGTATTTTCATTCAATTAGTTCTTTCACACAATATAGAATGAACAAAAGATGGAAGCTTATTTGTACGTGGTCAACATTGAAACATTTTGTTTTGGGTCAAACTAAATATTTTGTTCAACTCAAAACATTTTTTTTTAACTTTTCAATTTGCTGAAAATTTTCTGAAAAAAAATTGTTTTCAGGTTGACTTGATATGATTTACAACAAAAAAATTCAGAATTTCCAGTGACCCCAAAAAATCAGTTTTTGCAAAGCTCTATCCTGAAGCAGCACAGGAAAGGCATTGTGCTACTCTGATTCTGTATTTCAGTCCTGTCTACACTACCTGATTAATTCGAATTTGTTTAAACCGATTTTATGAAACCGATTTTATAAAATCGATTTAGTGCGTCCACACTAGGATCCTTAAATCGATTGTGTGCATCCATGGTCCAAGGCTAGCGTCGATTTCAGGAGCGGTGCACTGTGGGTAGCTGTTCCACAGCTATCCCATAGTTCCCACTTCCCTGGTGATGAGCCCAGTGCCTGATGACGGCAAAAACACATTGTTCCCGCGGTGGTTGCTGGGGTACAGCCCTCACCCCTCCCCTTTGTGAAAGCAGCACGCCAACCATTTTGCGCCTTTTTTCCTGCGGTGAATTAGACGCAAACGCCATTAGCACAGGCAAGCATGGACCCTGCTGAGACCATGGACCCTGCTGAGATCAGGAACGCAATCGTGCAAGTTGTAAACACCTCGTTGCACCTCTTCGTCGCTGTCTAATGCTGAGCCATGAACTGCCAAATTCAGGAGAGGGGAGGAGGAGGAGGAGGAGGAGGAGGAGTGCAGCTACGGCAGCGCACGAAGAGCAGGATGACGATGACGATCATGGAGACTGAATTCTCCCTAACTCGCGGCGGACGCAGCATTTTGGAGCTACTGCTGGTAATGGGGCAGCTTCTTTACCCATTGAATGCCGATTTTGGGGCACGGGAAACAAGCACATTTACTGATATGGGACTGCATAGTTTTGCAGGTGTTGGGACGATTCCCAGTGGCTGCAAAAACATTTCGCATTGCGTTAAGAGCCACTTTCTTTGAACTTTAGTGACTTGCTTTCCCCTGCCCTGAAACGCCATAATACTTAAGATGAAGAGCAGCCCTCACAGTGCAGAAGCGAGTGGCCAATTAGCCCCTCTGGAAGCTTTGCAACTCCAGACAGCTACCGGTCAGAGAAATCGGGAATATCAATTTGGAGTGGGAAAATCTACCTGTGGGGGCTGCTGTGATGCAAGTAGCCAAAGCAATCTTTAAGCTGCTTGCTACGAAAGTTTGTGACTTTGGGGAAACGTGCAGGTGATAGTTGGCATGGCTTCTCCCTCCCCTGTGCTGCAATGGGATTCGCTAAACTGTGGAGGGGCCATAGATGGAAAACCATTATCCCTACTCTTGGCCCCAGAGCACCAGGGCACCGGTACGTTTGAATACGCAAGGGGTACTTTTCCATGGTGCTGCAAGCACTGGTGGATCACAAGGGACGTTTCATCCAGCTTCCACGTTGGATGAGCCAGGAAGGGTTCATGACTCTGCAGCATTCTTCAGAAACCGCAAACTCTCTTAAACGGATGCAGCAAGAAATTACTTCCCAGACCAGAAAATAACAGTTGGGTGATTGTGAGATGCCTGTTGTTATCCTGGTGTGACCCAGCCTTTACCCCTTGATGCCATGGCTCATGAAGCGATTACTACAGGCATGCTTGGACAGTGTCAGGAGCTGTTAAACTTACAGGCTGAGCAAGGTGTTAGGATGGTGGTGCAGTGGCATTTGGCCGTTGTAAAGGGTCGCTTCCGATCATTATTACTCTGCTTCAGACCTCAGCCAAAACCAGATGTCCCATTGTTATTGCTGCTTGCTGTGTGCTCCCACAATCTCTGTGGAGTAAGGGGGAGACCTTTCGGCGGGCGGTGGGAGGCTGAGGCAAATCACCTGGCCACTGACTACGAAGCAAGCCAGACACCAGGGCATTAGAAGAAGCACACCAGGAGGTTGGTGCGACATCAGAGAAGCCTTGAAAAGTAGTTTCAGCTACGGGCCAGGGCTATATGGGGTGACTTGCAGTGACTTGTTTCCCCTTGGTGAACCACTTCCGCCTCTATTGACTCCCTCTAAGGCAACCCACCCTTCCCCTGTGGTAATATCTAGGAGCTTGCTGAAGGAAATAAAGTCCAGTAATATTTTAAAATCGATTATTCTGTATTACAAAGTCATTGGTATAAAGGACACAGGAGGGACTCAGTGCAGTGCAGACTAAAGTGAAAGAGCTGAGGCAGGCATACCGAAAACAGAGGGGCAAACGGAAAGTCTGGAGCAGGTCCGAAAACATGCCGCTTCTATGCTGAGCTGCATGCAATTTTGGGTGCCTGCGCCACAAGTACCGCCCCCTGGCCGTGGATTCAGAGGTGAGGGTTGTAATTCAACCGTGGCTGAGGATTCTGCTAAGGGAGAAGATGATGAAGATGAAGAGGAGGAAGAGATTGCTGATAGCATACAGCTCTCAATTACCCACAGCAGCCAGGAGTTTTTGAGAGCACAGAATTAAACTCCAGCCCACCCAGGCCACTATCCCAGACAGTGAAAGCCATGGAAGGAAACCTCTGGTGAGTGTACATTTAGTAATCATCAAAGCCACGCTTGGGTGGGGGGGAGGGAAGGCTGGCTGGGCTTTCTCTGGCGAGCAGGGAATCTTCCCAGGTACCAGCCACGCTTTGGGTGGGGGGGGAGGGAAGGCTGGCGCTGGCTTCTCTGGCGAGCAGGGAATCTTCCCAGCTACCAGCCACGCTTTGGGTGGGGGGGAGGGAAGGATGAAGATGAATAACACTAGCTTACGGGATAGCAGCCATGCGCTGGGGAGGAGTGAAAGACCGGGAGGGTTGGGGTTTCCTGGTTCCTCTGAAAAGGACAAGGCATCATAGGTCACTGTGGATATAAACCCTGGAGAAGTCAAACATAAAGCCTTACCATGGCCGCATGGAAGCTGAATTATGATCCAGGACCAGGTCCTGCGTCTGCAGTGTGCTCACGAGGGACACAGGCACTCAGTATTAAAAGATGCAAAATTTGACTTGTATGAAATCACATGGCTATGTAAGGTGCATAGTTTTATTCACTGTGAAAGAGTACAATCATTGTTCTGTAAAATGTATCTTTTTACATACTTCTCTCCTGTCTTCCTCCCCATGCAGCTGCGCACTTTTCTGTGCGTCCCTACCCCATCAGGAAGGCTAGCTAAAAGGCGGAGGAGAAAGAGACTCGAGATGAAATGTTTTTCAGAAATCATAGAGTAGCCACAGTGACAGGAGCTCATCAGAATGATTGGAAGGAAGTGATAGCAAAATCAGGAAAATGCCAGTGACCGGGAGATGGCAGAGACGCTGAGATGAGAGATGGCGGAGGAAGAAGAGAGGTGGCGACAGGAAGACAGGCAGAAGATCAGAGGTGTAGGCAGGTAAGATGCAGCGATGGCGTGATGCAACCACTGGAGCTGCTGCGTGATCAAACTGAGATCCTCGGCGCATGGTGGATGTTCAGGAACAGCAGCGGAGGTTACAGAGTGCCACTGCATGCCCATGTTTAACCACCCTCAAAGCTCCCCACATTCCATATCTCCCTCACCCAGACATGTTAGAACGCGTGGGGACGGATTTCTGCACCAGCACTCCACCCCATGGAGCCAACCAAAAGGCTGAACATTAAGCTGAAATGTGCTTAATGAGCTTTTCCTTTCCGATCTCCTCCCAAAACTACGCCATAGCCAGGGATACCTAGATATTCTGTGCCTCTTTTTATAATTATATTTTTAATCAAGATACATCCAAAGGGGGAGGGTGGGTTTTCTTACAGGAATGACTTTTTAAGAAAGAATTCATGATTTTTAAGCAATACCAAATGACTTTTAATACAGAATAACTGATTTTTAAAATATACTGACTTTATTTCCTTCAGCAAGCTGTAAGTAAGGGGGAGGGTGGGTTGCTTAGAGGGAGTCAATAGAGGGGGATTGTTCATCAAGGGGAAACAAACATAGAGCAGACAGCCGTACCCTGGCCCCGTGCTGAAACTACTTTTCAAGGCTTCTCTGATGCGCACCGCCTCCTGGTGTGCTCTTCTAATCGCCCTGGTGTCTGGCTGCTAGTAGTCAGCGGCCAGGTGATTTGCCTCAGCTCCCACCCCGCCAGAAAGGATCCCCCTTACTCTCACGAGATTGTGGAGCACACAGCAAGCCAGCAATAGCAATGGGGACATTCTTTTGCTGAGGTCTGAGCGAGTAAGGTAATGATCGGAAGCGACCCTTTAAATGGCCAATGCACACTTCTACCACATCCTGCACTTGCTCAGCCTGTAGTTAAACCAGCTCCTGACCACTGTCCGGCTGCCTGTGTATGGCTTCAGAGCCATGGCATCAAGGGGTAGGCTGGGTCCCCAGGATAACGACAGGCATCTCAAATTCGCCAACTGTTATTTCTGGTCTGGGAAGTAATTTCCCTGCTGCAGCCGTTTAAAGAGAGTTGTTGTTTCTGAAGAACGCGAGCGTCAATGAACCCTTCCTGGCCATCCACACGTGATGCGGTGAACACGTCCCTTGTGATCCCACCAGTGCTTGCAGCACCATGGAAACAGTCCCTTGCGGTTCACGTACTGGGTGCCCTGGTGCTATGGGGCCAGATAGGGATATGGTTTCCATCTATGGCCCCTCCCAGTTAGGGATCCCATTGCAGCAAAGCCATCCACTTCACCTGCACGTTTCCCAGAGTCACAAACTTTCGTAGCAGCAGCTTAACGATTGTTTTTGGCTACTTGCATCACAGCAGGCCCCACAGTTAGATTTTCCCACTCCAAATTGATTCCGATGACAGGTAGCTTCTGGAGTTGCAAGCTTCCAGAGGGCTATTGCCACTCGCTTCTCCACTGTGAGGGCTGCTCTCATCTTAGTATTATGGCATTTCAGGGCAGGGGAAAGCAAGTCACAAAGTTCAAGAAAGTGCCTTACACATGCGAAAGTTTTGCAGCCACTGGGAATCGTCCACACCTGCAAAACTATGCGTCCACCAGTCTGTGCTTGTTCCCATGGCCCAAAATCGGCGTTCAAGGGTAGAAGCTGCCCTCTTTACCAGCAGTAGCTCCAAAATGCTGGGTCCCGCGGTTAGGGAGAATTTCAGTCTCTATGTCGTCATCGCTCTCGTCAGTGCGCTGTCGTAGCTGCTCCTCCTCCTCCTCCTCATCCCCCTCTCCTGAATTTGCAGTCCATGGCTCAGCATAGACAGCATTAATCGTGCGCGAGGTGTTTACAACTTGCACGATTGTGTTACTGATCTCAGCAGGGTCCATGGTCTCAGCAGGGTCCATGCTTTGCTGTGCTATGCGTTTGCTCTCTTTCACCCAGGAAAAAGGCGCAAAATGGTTGGCTGCTGCTTTCACAAAGGGAGGGGTGAGGCTGTACCCAGCACCACCCGGGACAATGTTTTTGCCCCATCAGGCACTAAGGCTCTCACCATCCTCACCCCAGATAGCGATCAGATCCAGTACCTCTTGTGTGGTCCATGCTGGAGCTCTTTTTCTTTTCTCAGGAGACTGCATTGTTACCTGTGCTGTTGAGCCCTGCGTGGTCACCTGTGCTGATCAGAGCTCCACACTGGCCAAACAGGAAATAGAATTCAAAAGTCCGCGGGGCTTTTCCTGTTTACCTGGCCAGTGCATCGGAGTTCTGACTGCTGACCAGAGTGGTCAGTGGTGCTCTGTGGGATACCTCCCGGAGGCTAGTAACTTCGATTTCCGTCCACACTATCATAATTCCAATGTAGTAAAATCGATTTTAGGGTAACTCCTGTGGTTTTGATGGAGTACAGAAATCGATTTAAAGAGCCCTTTAAATCGATTTACAGGGTGGTGTAGTGTGGACAGGTGCAGCGGTAAATCGATTTAAAGCTGTTTAAATCGATTTAACTGCGTAGTGTAGACGGGGCCTCACTTTCAGCTTCTCAGGAAGTAGAACTCAGTAGCTGGATGGTGCCATCAATATTCTGACTTCAAGAATTCCTTCACGGCCTACATGTTGTATTAAAATATTATGTAAGACAACTGAATATGTGAAACGTGACAGAAAAAATTGACATTGAATAATGTAGTGAGATGTCAATGCTGAAAACCTATGATCTTAATAGTTGGTTTTGCACAAGAATGTATCCTACATACTCACACCAAAGTAGAGCTAGTTATCATTTAAATCATACTAATTATTTCTAAAAGGTGTATATATTAGTGCCAGGTTCTTTGGATGAGAAGTTAATTTTTTAGTTTTTTGTAAAGTGACCTGATCAAAGCCTATTGAAATGAAAGGAGACTTCCACTGACTTTAAAAGGCTTTGGCCCAAGCCCTTCATGTATGTGAGTGTGCTGGATAGGTGCCAGCCTGACAGACAGGTGGTCTTTATTTATTCACAGAACAGATACAGCACAGGCAATAGCAGTGCAGACTTCCATACATACCCTGGAGGGACCAGCTGTAGAGGAGGGAGACTGTAGGTCATTCAACCCATTCACTCCTTAGGCTCAGTGCCGAGACTGCCAACAAAGATGTCCATTTCAATGGTAGCTTTGGGAAGTGAGCACCTGCCTACTAGGAACTGAATGGGATCACCAATTAATTGCATCTGGCTCATTAAATAGCCACCAGAGGGGAACAACTTCATTATTTTGTTGCAGTATTGGAAGAGTACTAGGTGCTTCATCATTCAGCTATAAGAGCCTCCTGCCCCAAGCACGTTACAGCTTTTGGCCGCTACCAACCTGCACCAGTTCATAATGGTAGTGTTTGAGAGGTAAAAATGTTTACCTTAAACAACAGAAAGAAATGAAAAGATAAAGTCAGATCGAGCCCACTGATTTTTAACATGGCTTCCATTTGCAGGCATTTCAGATCTACATTGATGGTGGCCTTACAAGTAGGTAGATAGATGGCTAAGCACATGGATGTTGGGAAGATACTATTGAAGGTCAAGACTAAGACAGCAGAGTCCTGCTTTGTAGGTAATTCCAGCTACAGCTGATATTTTAAAGATGTAGCAATAGGTTCAGAAATAGCACCATATATATGCTGACAGACTGATAGCAATTAGTACAGTTAATAGCCAAATCAAATTGATGACGTAAGAAGAGCAGGAAGTTGGGGCTGCAGAGTCTACAGATCATGCATAATTTGATATATTCTATTTGTTTTTCTCATTAACCAAGATGGTTGTTTATTTCAGCCAGTCAAAGGAAAGAGCAAAGGCTGAAGAGGCATCTCTTGCATCTGTCACTTCTAAGGAAAACGTACTGATTCATTCATTATTTTAAATGTCACCAGTTTTTTCGATATTCGTGGTATCAGAATCTAGGAGACTTGCCCTGTTGACAGCCAAGGAAAAAAAATTCAGAAAAATAAATGATGCGCTTTGAACTGCAAGGGAGGGCTAGAGATGCTCAGACAAATAGACCCACTGCCTCCTCCATCCAACCTCAAGCAGATTAGAGACATTACAGGAGGTTTGCTTTATTATTTGTTTTCACTCTGTAGATTCATTTAATTGTCCATGTATAAGATGGATGTCACACTGTCTGGATTGGCTCACAACTGTGAGTGCCTACCTCAGGGCAGACTGTCAGAAACAGGGCAGCCACCCCAAGAATGATGTGTTCTATAATTAGATTTCATCAAGCCAATAACAAATGTGAAGTCCTGGATCACTATGCCAGTCTTACCATGGAGTCACAGACGGTCCCCATAGATTGTCCACTCTATCTTGCCACCCAGACAAACTGGGGTCAGTGATAAATGCTCACTTGCATCAAAAATCACACCATGTTCAGGTTGTTTCCTGTCCCAAGAGACCAGTCACGATGTTGGTACCTTGGATCTTACACCAAAGACAACACCTGCAGCCAATCCTGCAACAAACTATCTAGAAGTTTATTAACTAGGAAAAATAAATGAGAGTTATTTACAGGTTAAAGCTAGTAAGCAAATACACACAAATGAGATCTAAATCCTAAGAGTGACAGATCTGTCAATTCAGTGTCTTTCAGGGCCGACCCAAGGATAACCTCTGGGGATCTCCACCTCAGTTTAGAGTTTCAGTCTCTGTCAGAGTTCACACAGTGAAGAAAAAGAGGAGGAATTTTCCTGTGACTTTCTTTTTTTCCCTTAATTTAGCTCCCAAGTCCACGGGACAAGCTAGCATTCCCAAGGTGTGATAGAGCCAGTCCTCTATATTGTGATATTCCTTGATAGTCCATCTGATTTTGATAATCCTTCTGGATGGGTGTGAGGGGAAGACGGGGGATGATTCCCATGCCTGGGTTCACAAGTTCAGAGCAAGCATTTTCAGAGTTATAGAGCAAAACTTACATATTTTCTAATAGTATGGAATACCAACATTCCAGATGAGATTAATGCATGCAGCAACTTACAAGCATTTCATAGAATCTAAACACAAAATACATTCTTATAAGACTAATACCCATTTTGTGCAAAATTAATACACCGGTGGCCTTGTGTGGTCTCCAGCTATGAGTTAGTTCTTAGCTAATGCCTGCAGTTCTGGCAAGAACTTGCCTTCCAGCTTCATAATGGACATGTAGAGCCACACTGGGCTCAGTCCCTGCATGGATGCGGGGGAGGGGGGGGGGATGCAAAGAGCTTTGCCTCTGCTCTTGTGCCTGTGCAGGGGCTAGTCACAATGTGATTGATGAGTGCAGGTGCAGCTCTTTCATAGCACCACCACCATCAGTGCTAGCTGCCCAGGAGGGGATGGCAAAAGGGGAGAGCATGGTCCCAACTTTATTATTTTTATACACAATAGTGCCTAGAGGGCTTTTTGCAGTTCAGGCTCACATTGTGCTAGGTGTAGCCTAAACAGAAATTAAATGTAGTCTCCATTTTTTAGATGGGGAACTGCCAGACAATGATTCTTCAAGATCATTCAATGAGTCTTTTGCAGAGACGGTTACTGAACACAGATTTCTTGAGTTCTAGCCTGGTGCATTGGCATTTAGACTATCCTACCTCTCTGCCTATAGTATCTTACAGAAGAGCAGGCCTTCGTCAAGATAAACCCTTTATTATGAAGAGGAACTAGGTACAGAAATGAGGTAACAAACTTCCTTACTATTCTGTGTATGTGCATCTTGTGACTGTCCTTTCCTTCCTTGTTTCTGCCCCAGCAGGTAGTGTGTTACGAGAAAATGAAGAATGTATAGGAAGCGTGTGACATCTCTACATTTCCTGGAGGACTAACTCAACAGCACATCTTCCCCTTTTCAGCTCTCATAAAAATTAAACTGATAAATTATAAAAATACAACAACTGACTTAACAACCCTTCAGTTTACTTTTAACAAAACTTTAACATGTCTAGATCAGTCTTTTGGGGGTGTTTCAGCCATCTTCCTGATCTGTTGTATTGTAAACCCAGGGCCCCCTCCTCAGGTGCTTGGGATGGCCAGTACAAAGGAGTGGCACTCTGTCCGCTATTGGGGTGGCCTGTTTGGGTCTTCTGTGGGAATTCGGCGGGGGTCCCTCAGTCTCTCTCTTCCTCTTTGAGCTGCTGCCGAAGAGAGAGAGAGGGAGTGAAGGACCCGCTGCCGAACTGCTGCCGAAGAATGGAGCGGCATGATTGAGCTGCTGCCGAAGTGCCACGGATCAGCTTTTTTTTTTTTCTTCCTGCTGGTTGGGGCAGCAGAAAACCTGAAGCTGGCCCTGTGTAAACCCTCTTTAGGCAAGTCCTTGTCTATAAAGGACAGTTCAATAACAGGATCAATCTGAGAATTGTTTTCATCTTGTATGTCTGCTTTTTTGTCACTTGTCTCAGCCACCCTGACAGGTATCTTAAGTAGATGTTTATGATTCCTTTGTAAGATTTTGCCTTCATCTCTGATGACTGAGTATCAGTGAAGTGATTGTTCTTTGATCACTGTAGCTTTGACTACCCAGTCCCCATCTTGCCAAATTCTCATGGAGTCTTTGTTTGTTTAACTGTGAAACTGGTCTTGCTCATTTATTGTAATATTTTGTCTGAGGTACTTTCCCAGTCTTTTTCTCACTGTCACAGACTCCTTTTAGTAATTCTTTGATTGTCTCATATCTGGTAATTGACTATTTATATTTTCTTGTAGAGGAGCTCAGCAGGTGACTCTCCACATTGCAGTGGTGTAACTCTCTAGATGAATAGAGATAAATATGGATCTTCTCTTCCATCCAATTCTTTTTTGAGCAAGTTTGGCACTATACTTCCACATTCAACTAATCTGTTGGCTTGAGGAGATCTGAGACTAGATGTTTCATGATGAAAGTCATACATTTTAGCAAAGTCCAGGAATTTCCTATTTTTGAACTGTGGTCTGTTGTCAGTTATCACTGTTCTTGAAATTCCATGATGTGCAAATACAGATTTAATGTGCGTGATAACTGTTGCTGCTGAGGCATCTTCGAGAGTGACTATCCATTTGGTAAAGTAGTCCATCTTCCCAAATTCGACATGTCAGTTCTGACTTTGTACCCCAGAACTACACTTTGTTTGTGTATTATCATTGGCTCTTTCTGCTGGAAATCTCTGTACTTCTGACACTTTCCATACTGGCTTAACATTTCTTCAACATCACTATTAATCTGTGACCAGATTACAGCTTCTCTAGATCTCCTTGATCATTCCCAGGCAGAGGGGGATTACATTTGTGTGGGGCCCTGGGCCACAGCAAGTGGGGGCTCCTCTCCACCTCTTCCGCTTGCGGTCCCCCCCCCTCCCCAGTGCTCCTGCCAGGAAGTGGGGTTGGAGCTCAAGGGCTTGCCTCGCTCCACCTGCTCACCTGCCAGGGAGTGGGGTTGGGTGTAGGGGCTTGCTCTGCTTCCCAGCAGGAGTGCTGGGCAGGCAGGTGAAGTGGGGCAAGCCCCCGCACCCTGACTCCACTCCCCAGCAGGAGTGCCAGGTGGGCAGATGGAACAGGTCAGGGCACAAGGGCGCTCATATTTTTGGGGCCCCCCAATTGGCCAGAGTCCCTGGGCATGGGTCCCATTGGCCAGCGGCTAATCCACCATTGCTCCCAGGTGCCCTTCTTGTCTTTGTTCCAATATTTTCCTTCTCATCATTGTGTATCATGATCTGTGTCCCCATCAAGTGTACTCCTCAGATCACTGAAAATTCACACTACAAAAATGAATATGCTAAATTTTTCCTTCTTTACTTATCACTTGTACTACTGCTTGCAGGATTTCATTTTTAGTTGTTTCTATCTCCAGTTTATCACATATGCAGGGAGATACAGCACATAACACTTTTATCATGTTCACTGTGTACATAGGCACCTACTCCATGGGTGCTCTGGGGCTGGAGCATCCATAAGAAAAAAAAATAGTGCATGCTCAACACTCACTAGTCATAAGTGTTTGGTGCCACTAGCAATCAGCTAATCAGGGTGCTGCCAAACAACTGATTAGAGAAGGGCGGAGAACAGTGGCGGGGCTGGGGCCTCAAGGTGGGAGTGGGGAGAGGCGGAGCAAGGGCGGGACCTTGGGGGAGGGGGCACAGTTGCGCAGGGCTCAGGATGGGCTATGTACAGTCAGATGCAGCATATGCTCTTGACACTGTCTGCTATTACTGAAAAGATGTCCCGGTTGGCACTCCAGTGTTCCGTATCTTCAAAAGTAGCCAATATATCCTTGGTGATGTTTCTCCAAGTCTCTCATTGTGTACTGCGGTTGGTGGTTTGTGATCAGTCTTTGTTTTGAAGCTATGACCATAGAGAAAGTTGTGAAATCTTGTACATCCCTATGCCAGACCTAGTGTTTCTTCTCCAATTTGTGCATGCATCATCTCTGCAGCTATTATAGCTCCCGCCGCCTATGAGACTGGCCACCAATACTGCTTCCAACACTCCTATTGAGGTATCTGTGGGGAGTTTGATGTCTTCCATTGGGTCAAAAATTTGCAGAACTGGAGCTAATGTCAGAATATACATTAAATCATTGAACTCTTTCATACTGTGGCTTGCGACTCCATTTGGTGAGCTTGTGGAGGAGATAGCTTAGTTGTGCAAAGTGTATAGCTAGGTATGAATTTGCTGATGTAATTCAACAAGCCTAGCAGTCATTGAATTCCTTTTTAATCTTCAGGTTATGGCACGTTCATTATTGCTTGAATCTATGATTCATCAGGCAAGATTTCCTTGGAGGTTAGTTTCTTTCACAAGTATGTTATTTCCATTGTCTGAAACTGACACTTGGCCTTATTCAGTTTAAGGTTATTAGCTCTCACAATTTCCTGTACTCTCCTCAGTTGTTCCTGATGTTCAGTGGCAGTGCTGCCCCAAATAATTATGCCACCAATATACATTTTCACAGTTGCTAGATCTGCTAGCATCTGGCTCCCTGTGTAGTGAAATACTCCTGGAGACAAACTATGACCATGCCTCTGTGGGTCACACCTGAGATTACCAAAAATTCAGGACAAGCTGCTGAGAAATAGGGCAGACACACCCCAAAACTGGTGGTTATTCTTTCATAAGATATACCAAACCAGCAACAACAATAAACTTCTGTCTCACCACACTGTCTAACAAGAAGTCAGAAATGCAGCCTCCTTAGGTATTCCGGTCCTGGATTCAACACCCAGACACTAGACTTAATGATGAGTCATTCTTTAAAACCAATTTAATCAACCAAAGGGTTCTTCTGCTCTCAAAGGACCAGCCACATACCCAGGTCAATATATAACTCAGATCTTACCCAATAATCATACTGTTGCCAATCCTTTAGTATCTACTATCTAAAGGTTTGTTTATAAAAAGAAAGAAAGGTGAGAGTTAAAACTGGTGAAAGGTATCAAATACATACAATAAATGCAAAGTTCTTGGATCAGGCTTGTAGCAGTGATAGAATAAACTTCTGGCTTGTCAAGTCTCTGGTTGCTTCCAAATAATTGGAAGATCCTCAGTCCTTTGGTTAGAATGCTCCCATTTGTATAAGTCCATAGTCCAGGTTAGAGCAGGAAAGACACAAAATGGAGATGGTTCCAGGCCCTTTTATAACTTTTGCCATGTGAAGGGAAAGCTGTCAGTCTTAGTTTGTGGAAAATTACCAGCATACAAGATGTAGTTCAGTACCACATGCCCTTGCATGCTTAGATAAGTCATAGCAGAGGCCATGACCCATATTCTAGCTGGAACATCCACAAGTCTATCAGATGTGGATAGGCTTCTTCCATGGTCCATTGTGCTCACTGATGGGCTGTCGACTTAAATATTCCCTTCACAAGGTGCTGGCTAGATTGGATGTAAATACCTTCTGGGTGTTACCCAGGAGCAAACATTTGAAATACAGGTACATGGTCAATATTCATAACTCCAGATACAAAAATGATACATGCAAACAAATAGGAGAATCATATTCAGCAAACCATAACTTTTCCATTGACACCTTACATGATACACTTTTTACAAGATTTGTTGCAATTATTTAACAGCAGTAACAACAATGATCTACATGGTTATATTTTAACCATATAATATTAAACAAACATATTCCAAAAGGCATCTTAGGAAGCAGTATCTGCCAAATGATGTGTTAAAAGGGCAGATCTTGGAGCTCTCAATGTCCAAGGGAATCTGTCAAAATCCTGTTGATACATATAATTTGCTGAAGAATTTGGGTCCTGCCATCACAGACAACAGTTCACTTCTTTTGGGCAAGTGAAAGTGTTCTCCTTTTATGTTTTTGTTCTGCTCCTTAGGATCTATACACAGCCAGAGTCCCCTCTTTCTCTCCTTTCCTCCCTCACCCATCAGGTTTTAATCTGCACGTACAAGGAAGTGAACCCAATCTGCTGGTTCCTGTATTCTTCAAATGACCTACTCTCATGTTTTGCAGCTCTTCTTCTAACCTCTTTCTTAAGAGTTGTGGAACTTTTCATGCAACTTGTACCACAGATTCAACATTCTCTCTCACTCATATTGTGTGTTATTCCAGTGAACTCATCTTCATAGGATATCATTAATGATGCCATCTGGTTCTGTGCTGTTTTTCTGTCTCTCTATGACATATATCTTCTAAATGAGGCCAAGTGTCTCGCCCATATATTGGTCCAAGACTGGTTGCTTGCCCCTGTGTACCATCACAATCTCTTGTTTCATCTTTTTCCTTTTGTATTTAATGATCCGTGTGCACACTCGCAACAATTCAAGTACTGGTGCATTGTAGTCTTTCACCGACACTTTGACTCTTCCACTTTTATGTGCTCCTTACGTCTGTTTCAGTTTCTGTTATTACATTTACCTGTGCCCCACTGTCTATCTTGTAGGTCACATAAATGCCATGTGTGCACATCTTAATTAGCAAACCATTTGAGTTTTCAGCCTCCTCCATCAGTGTGTTAACAGCTCTTCCTCTTTAGTTGAGGAATCCCTCTCTGCACTTCATATGTGCACTTTCTTACTTTCTCTGTATATTTTAACATCATGGTTGGGATTATTATGACTGGGTTCTGCAGGGATCAATTCTGGGTCTGGTTCTGTTCAATATCTTCATCAATGATTTAGCTAATGGCATAGACTAGAGTACACATATAAAGTTTGTGGATGATATCAAGCTGGGAGGGGGTTGCAAGTGCTTTGGAGGATAGGATTAAAATTCAAAATGATCTGGAAAAACTGCAGAAATGGTCTGAAGTAAATAGGATGAAATTAAATAAGGACAAATGCAAAGTACTCCACTTAGGAAGAAACAATCAGTTGCACACATACAAAATGGGAAATGACTGCCTAAGAAGGAGTACTGCAGAAAGGGATCTGGGGGTCATATTGGACCATAAGCTAAATTTGAGTCAGTGTAACACCACTGCAAAAAAAGCAAACATTGTTCTGGGATGTAGTAGCATGAATATTGTAAGTAAGATACGAGAAGTAATTTTTCCATTCTACTCTGTGCTGATTAGGCCTCAGCTGGAGTATTGTGTCCAGTTCTGGGTGGCACATTTCAGGAAAGATGTGGACAAATTGGAGGAAATCCAGAGAAGAGCAACAGAAGTAATTAAAGGTCTAGAAAACATAACCTATGAGGGAAGATTGAAAAAACTGGGTTTGTTTAGTCTGGAAGAGAAGACTGAGAGGGGACATAACAGTTTTCAAGTACATAAAAGGTTGTTACAAAGGGGAGGGAGAAAAATTGTTCTTAACCTCTGTGGATAGGACAAGAAGCAATGGGCTTTAATTGCAGCAAGGGAGGTTTAGGTTGGACGTTAGGAAAAACTTCCTAACTGTCACAGTGGTTAAGCACTGGAATAAATTGCCTAGGGAGATTGTGGAATCTCCATTGTTGGAGATTTTTAAGTGCAGGTTAGACAAACACCTGTCAGGGATGGTCTAGATAATACTTAGTCCTCCCTTGGGTGCAGGGGACTGGACTAGATGACCTCTTGATGTCCCTTCCAGTCCTCTGATTCTATTTATTTGCCTGAACTCTGGGTCTTTCCTATACTCATGCTAGTTGCCACATCACTGGCATTGTTTTCTGCTTTCCATAGTTCTGGCCTTGGCCAGTTTAATTGCTGTGCACTTTCCCCTTGCTGGTTAGCTATAATACTCACAATCATATGTCTGGGCTTTTCACTAGGCTTTATATTTGAGTTTCTGTTCGTTCTACTGCTTAGCATATACACATTGCCTAGATATCTAGTGTCAGCGTCATCTTCCCTAGTAACTATTCTGGGCTTTTTTTATTGTTACACCTCAAGATAATCTGGTCTTTAATGATAGAGTTGTGATGGGTTCCTTCTGGGGTGCCACCTGGAACTGATGTACCACTGAGTCCCCTTGACCCTCCAGCTTGGGCTCCCATTTACACCGTACTGCTGTGACAAGCTGCCAGACCTACTCTAATCAGCACATTCACGAGCATACATATAGGTAGGGTCACATCCAGCTTCAGTTACATGCAGGCAGGATCTCTGACCAGCTACAGCTTGGGAAGGCTACAGGTAGGGGTACCTCCCAGCTCCTGAGGCACTCACCTCCTTTGGAGTATAAACCCAAAGTTATACCATCTTGCATTGCACAGGGAACTGTACATTTTAAGCATGTAAGATTTGCCCCTTTCCATCAATGTTGAGAGGAATATGCAACAGCTTTCTCCCCCTGAGTTATGATTTCCACACACTAGTTTAGATAAAGCAAAACCAAATTTATTAACCACAAAAGATTAGATTTTAAGTGATTATAAGTGATAGCAAATAGATCAAAGCAGATTGCCTAGCAAATAAAAAATGCAAACTAAGTTTAATATACTAAATAATCTGCTTTTCATATCCAATCTCTCACCCTAAATGATGATACAAGCAGACTGCAGATTCTTAAGGAGCAAGATGCACTTGCTTACAGTTTGAATCTCTGGGTGTTCCAGTCACAGGCTAAAAATCCCTTTAGCCTGGGTCCAGCACTTCCCCCAGTTCAGTCTTTGTTCCTCAGGTGTTTCCAGAAGTCTTCTTGGGTGGGGAGTCAGTGAATAATCCAGATGATGTCACTCCTCTGCCTTAAATAGCTTTTGTATTTGTGGAAACCCTTTGTTTCAAAGCTTGGTTCCCATGCCAATCAGTGGAAAAATACTGACATCCCAAGATGGAATCCAGCACCAAGTGACCTGGTCACATGTCCCTGTAGAACCACATCCCCCCATTGGCTGTTTGGAATGTTCAAAAGAAGGCTCGCCAGGTGGGAGATAAGCTTCTTCTAAGGCCTGTTGTTTCTTCCTAATGGTTTATTAATCTGAATGGGCCCTTCCCAGCCAGCCATCTATTGTGAGAGCATTTTGCCCAGTGCACATTGTGACACTACCCCTATTCTTCATAGAAATATTGCTATAATATAATTTTGGCATAACTATGATCCATTTTGTGCAAGATAAGGCATGTGAGGTATCATTAAAAAGGTAATGATTTACTGAATATGATTGTCCTAATTTTATGCATGTATCAGTTCTGTATCTGAAGTTAGGAATATTCACTATGTATCAATTACAGAAGTGTTTGCACCTGGGGAACACCCACCAGACAGAATGCAATCAGTCTGGATGGGCCATTAGGGAGAACAATAGGACTTTGAAATTGCTAATCTCCCACCTTCCTGAGAAGCTTTCCTGGGCTACTACAAACAATCTTTGACTCATGGCTGCTTTGACTCTGCAGAGTCCTGTGATTAAGTCAGCAGTACTGGATTCCATAATAGACTACCAGTATTTTTTCCACTTGGGGAGGGGGGGGAATCACACTGGCAAACAAGGGGTTCCTGCCATATGTAAAACCTAATTAAGACAGGGGAATGACTTAATCAGTGTTCATTCTTCATGGAATCTCTGCCCAGGATGACTGCTGAAAACATCTAAGAAACAAGGAGAAAATCTCAGCCCAGGCTGGAAAAAGGTGTCTGGTCTGTGAAAGAAATGCTCAAAACAACATTTAGGGTGAGAAATTACTATTTGTAATCAGTTTTTTTTAGTATATTAAGTTTAGTTGGCATGTTTGTTTTATTTGCTCAGTAATCTGCTTTGATCTGTTTGATATCTTTTATAACACTGGTCTACAATTTTTGAGAAGTCACCTGCTTCAGAGATAAAATGTGCTATTTATTATGTATTTTGATGTGCTGAATTCAAATATGACAATTAAACAACTGATTGGCTACTGTTTCTAAGATATTTAAGTTTTTACAGTAGCGTTTTCACAATGTCCGGTGACCGCAAAAGGATTTGTCCATTCTCTTTCTGAAGGGTGATCTTGTAGCCTGCCACAACATCGATGGGTGATGGCAGCCCAACACGGTCACGATCCAGATGAAGTGAAGACGTTCATTGATCATCGAAACGAGTCTTAAAGCGTTTTGCTGCAAATGGCAATGTTTTGCCATCAATTCCAGTTGGTCATGCAGTCCATATGAAGGAAACCGGGATGCACAACATGAAATAACTTTTTGAAGGTGGCATAAACTATGACCAATCATCACGGCAGCTGTGGGTGGCGATTTGAAGTCTGTTGCTCTCCCTGCTGTGTCTGCAGCACTGGATACACAAAGTACTACGCTGTTTTCTCCTGCGTGGGATAGTCGGCAAGAATTCCCACTCACTCAAGAAAGGCATTGGCCACTCCGACAGTCATTGGATGCCTGGGAAGAAAAGTGTTCAGCATCCACCACTTGTTTGAATCAAGGAAGATTTTGTTTACCACCCTTACACATCAAGCCTGGGTTCTGATGAGACTGTCAAGGCCATTGACAAAAACACAAGCAGCTTTCAAGTACCTCTGTGGAAAATTTCCAAGGTTAATGAGCTAGATAAAGGAAGTGTCTTTGTTGTCCTCAGATTCGTGAACTTCTTCGAGATGAGCATTGACCATGCCAACTGCATGGCAAAGGAACAAAAAGGATGGAAAGCCTTCCATTACGTGGCAATATTTTCCTCGGAAACAACAAGGCAGACAACTACAGTTGTTGTGGAAAACCTCCTCAAGCATTACAAAAGCTTGGGTGCAACATGCCACTAAAGAATACATTTTTTTTGCACTCCCATCTAGATTTTCTTTCACGCGAACTACGGAGCAGTGAGACGACGAGCACGTAAGCGATTCACCAGGACATTGCAACAATGGAGAAACGCTATCAGGACAAATGGAGCCCATCAATGCTTTGCAGACTTTGCTGGACAGTGACAAGAGATGCTCCATTTAATGAATACAAAGAGACAAGCCAAGAAGCGCCGAGTAGACACTGAATAGACTAAACTATGACAATAGATTTTTGCCTTTGTTTCATAATAAATTTTATTTATATAACCCTTTTGCTGATTTTTAAAGTGTACATAACAGGACAGGTGAAATATTACCATGTAAAGCAACCATAACACATGAAAAGACCTAGGTTTACAATTTATGATTAAAACTCTACTATCTCAACACAATATACATAGACATAAAACTAACATCACCTGCCAGGAGGTTCCACTGCTGTAGTCTGGAGCCCAACAGCTAGACTAGAGCCAATCAACAATTTTAGGTATCATTTTCGTTCTCAGTGACCCAGAATTAGTAAAGTTTGACTACATTTATTTCAGAAGCATTTTGGCTGTAGAGCAGTGTAATCACTTAAAATCTCTGTTGTAGTTAAAGTTGTTTGTTTTTGAATTCATAACTAAGGGGGGCAAAAACCTGTCTTCCTCCATGTTGAGGGAGGGAGCGAATTTCATGGGCTTACACTTATAGTCCTTTGTGCAGCACAAGACAATATCATTTTGTGTTTACACTCCAAAGGGGATGTGCACTTGAGTGCTGGGCAATTCCTTAGTTGAAGCCTTCCCATGAAATGCTGATTTCAGTGTCTCTTTGTGCAGCTGCGTGTGTCCCTACCTGTGTGTGTGCTGGAGGAGGCTTGAGGGCCTGGCTCAGCAGAACAGTGCAAAGGAGCCCAGGCTGGTGGAACAGGCGGGCTCAGTGGTACCCCAGTACATCAGGTCGCACCTCAGAGTGGGAGGTAACCCATCACAGATGTTGCCCAGGAATGGATGTGAAATAGATAGTCAATATTTATAACTTTGGATAGAAAAAATGTTACATGCATAGAAATAGAATAATCATTCAGCAAATCATAACCTTTCCAATGACATCTCACATGACTTATCTTGCAAAAAATTCATCAAAATTATATCATACTAATATCACTATGAAGAATATGTGGTGTAGTGTCACAAGAGTCTTTTCATACTCCATGTTCACAGGACTGACTTTTTTTTAGTTTTAAATCTGTGACGAGCTCCTGTTGTTTCCTCTTCATTTTGTGGTCTCATCCTGAACCCATATTTCTCATGAGTAACATTTTTATCTAGGGACACACAATGATCCTCAAACATTTTCATTATTTCTGCAAAGCTTTCCTCTCTCTTGCCACCATCATCTTTGGCTCATCCTCCACTTTATTTGCCCTGTGGCTATTTGAGCCATTTTCCAGGCACATTCAGCATTTTCTCTGATTCTCAGGGCTGGTGATGGAGTTATGTGCAGTTGCACAGGCTCTGTAGCATCCATTTCAGTGTTACCTTTCACTGGGTCTTCCAGCACAGTGTGCCTTCCACTCCTGGTACCATGTAGTATCTTACTGACAAGCAGAGACTGGTGTCAAGATAAACCCTTAATTATGAATAGGGCTATTAACAGAAAAAAGAGGTAGCAAACATTCTACTGCTCTGTGTAGCTGCAGCCTGCAACTGCCTTGTCCTGGGCTGCTTTTTTTCTGCCAAGCCAAAGTGTGTCCTAGGAAACACAAGACTGCATAGAGCATACAGGAAGTGTAGCATTTCTACACTTCCTGAGGAGTTACTATAGCATGTCACCTTCCATCCAGGCCAGCCCAATGGAAGGCTAGAATACTGTACCCAATACGAACTAGGAGCCTAGGCAGCTGCTGTGGCAGTGACCCTGTAGGCCCTCTTCTCAGAGTCAGAAATCCTTCTCGGGATTTTGACTATAACATAACATTCCCTAGACTCTTCAGCATGCATGAGCACAATCTACTCCTTCAATGGGTCACAGTAGAGTAATTTTCTAATTAGCACAGAGATAAGATATATTCTGGATGGCAATGAGTTCAAAACCAGGGGCTAAAAAAGCATTGCTCTCCGCTGGGGTAAAAAAATGAGCACTTTACTTAGAGGAAATTGAAACAAACAAAAAACAGGCAGCAGATACTTGCCTCCATCATCAGGGCTATTGTACCTCAACCAGTTGTACAGGTCTAAAAGGTTATTTGCAGAAGAGATTTTACACCTTTTGACTGTTATATTCCCCATTAATCTAATCCATTGCAGCTTTCCTGTGTGGGCAAAGGTTTACCGTGGGAAACAAAAAACATGAAAGTTCAAAAGCAGTCTGAGCCAAAACAAAATATATTTGCATGTCTAAACGTATTCCTCTGAGCAGCTGAAGGACCTGATTCTGCTCAGTTACACCAGTTTAAATCTGGGATTGCCCCCGTGAGCTCATTTTAACTGAGAGAAGGATTTTGCCCATCATATTTTTGCCAATTTCAAACTATAGTCCAGAAAGCCATTTAGAAGAAACGAAACAGTAAATTGTATCCGTGTATGCAATACTGTCATGTGTCTCATACAGACATTTTCAAGATCTGTCTCAGTAAAACAGCACTAGGGGAATTTATCTTTGTGTGCTCACTGGAAAAAAAAATGAATTAACCATCATTGTTTCTGTTTTGGCAGTTCTTCTTAGCTTTGTTGCCTTTGAACTGTGTCTGAAAACAAATACCTTTTCTTCTTTATTTTCCCCTTGGGACTGTCAGGAGATCTGCTTTCAGGTGGTTTAATGAGAAACAAGCCTCTGTTGACAATATTTAAGGAACATGATTAATTGCTTCAGTGAGAGGCTGCTGGGTGCCTCAGCCTATTATCTGGAAAACCAGAGCTCAGTGGCAATGTTGTGTCCTCTGATGTGTGACTGCTCCCAAATGCCAAAAAAAAAAAAGTATCTGAACCATGACATTCTACAAACAGGTAATTACAGCACTACTTATGTTTTCAGCTGCACAGTCTCCACTTACATATTTGCACCTGTGTGTGTCTGCCTTGTAAACTTAATCCCATAGCTTAATTTTTAAAGTCTGTGGGCCAGATCCTCAGGTACAAGATGGCTGCTTTACAATGCTCCAGCAGCAAAAAGCAGTCCTAAACCAGCTTAACCTGGCCAGTTAAGAAGTCACCCTGGGTACTAGTATCCCTGGGTGGCACAGCAATGCTGTTGTGACTCTTCAGGTGCCCCATCACAGCTAATGGGACAGAGGGTGTGACTAGGGAAATAGGGGCATGCTACCCCAAAACTGCCAGAACAGCCTCTTAGGGCCATGAGCAGCTGAAGTAAAACACAGCAGTCTAAAGGCTGCTCTAATTTACATCAGGAGCTGACTCAGCAGCTGGAGGACGCAGGGTCAGAGAACACAAAAGTAGCTTAAGCCCTATTTGTGTAAACCCATTCTGAACTCTGCTAAGTTCATCTTGGCCACAGTTCAGCATCTGGACCTTTACTCTTGAATAATGTAGCTTGAATGTTCCCCCTACTATCACTGTAAGATACTGTTGAGCTATCCTGGACGACTGGAAAAAGGCAAATATATTGCCCATATTTAAAAATATGAATGGCTAGCCAAAAACTCAAAAGGTAATAACAATGTTTAAGTACATCAGAAGCAAGAAGCCTGCTAAACAAGCAGTGGGGCTCCTGGATGATCGAGATACAAAAGGAGCGCTTAAAGAAGATAAAGCTATTGCGGAGACACTAAATGCATTCTTTGCTTCAGTCTTCACGGCTGAGGATATTAGGGTGATTTCCAAACCTGAGCCGGCTTTTGTAGGTGACAAACTGAGGAATTGTCACAGATTGAAGTGTCACTAGAGGAGGTTTTGGAATTAATTGATAAACTTAACATTAACAAGTCACCAGGACCGATGGCATTCACCAAGAGTTCTGAAAGAACTCAAATGTGAAGTTGTGGAACTATTAACTATGGTTTGTAACCTGTCCTTTAAATCGGCCTCTGTACCCAATGATTGGAAGATGGCTAATGTAACGCCAGTATTTAAAAAGGGCTCTAGAGGTGATCCCAGCAATTACAGACCTGTAAGTCGAACGTCGGTACCGGGCAAATTAGTCAAAACAATAGCAAAGAATAAAATTGTCAGACACATAGAAGAACATAAATTGTTGGGCAAAAGTCAACATAGTTTCTGTAAAGGGAAATCGTGACTTACTAATCTATTAGAGTTCTTTGAAGGGGTCAACAAACATGTGAACAAGGGGGAATCCAGTGGACATAGTGTAATTAGATTTCCAGAAAGCTTTTGACAAGGTCCCTCACCAAAGGCTCTTACGTAAATTAAGCTGTCATGGGATAAGAGGGAAGGTCCTTTCACGGATTGAGAACTGGTTAAAAGACAGGGAACAAAAGGTAGGAATTAATGGTAAATTCTCAGATTGGAGAGGGGTAACTAGTGGTGTTCCCCAAGGGTCAGTCCTAAGACCAATCCTATTCAACTTATTCATAAATTATCTGGAGAAAGGGGTATGTAGATGAGCAGACTCACTCCTGCAGCACCTCCTGCTGGTGACTTCTGGGAATTAGCTCATTCCAGCTCTAGAGCACCCTCTGCAGGCCGGTGATCTGCCTGTCCTCTGGCCCCCATGTCCCTCCCAGACCCAGTGCCCTTGTACCTGGGGTGCTGCTCCCTAGCAGTAATCCCCTTTCTCTCAGGGTCTCCTCTCCCCAGGAAACCCTCACTCACTATCCCCACCTCAGTATCAGGCTACTGCCAGTCCTCATTTAGCCCCTACACCCTGGGGCAGACTGCAGTATGACTCTACACATCACTGGCAAGGCTGGGTTTGGACCTTGCTGCCTTTGCCTTCCCTAGGCTGCCCTCTGCAACCCCCAGTACTTGTTGGCCTTACACAGCCTGGGGCTTTCCAGGCTGGAGCTCCCAAGCTCCTCTGCCTTTCGCCAGCCCTGCTCCACTCAGGTACCCTATCTCTAACTCCCTGTAGCCAGGTCCTTCTCCCTCAACTGACTGACTCACCAAACTCCAGGCTCACAGCCTTTTTATACAGGCCAGCTGTGGCCTGACTGGGGCATGGCCCAGCTGCAGTCACTTCTCAATCAGCACAGCTTAGCAGCTCCCAGTCACAACCTTCCCCCAGAGCTGTTTTAAGCCCTTCAGGGCAGGAGCAGGGTAACCACCCTGCTACAGGTAAAAAGTAGCCCCGGTAGGCCAGCCTCTACTCCACCCTGGTCCCGAGGCCTGCCGGGGATATCAGTTGGCGGCTCCTCCATGGGGCCGTGAGCATGGGCGTGTACTTGGCGCGGTTTACCCCTGTCCCAGACACCTGCCCCTTCTGCGGTGTGAGGGAAACCCTGGCGCATGTTTACCTAGAGTGCACCAGGTTGCAGCCCCTACACCGGCTCCTCATTGACATCCTATTACGTTTCTGGCTGCACTTTTCCCCTCACCTCCTCCTCTACACACTCCCTATCCGTGGCCCCACGAAGTCCCGGGACCTCCTGGTCAACCTCCTCACTCTGGCTAAAATGGCTATTTACACAACCAGGGAGAGGAGCTTGGCCGATGGAGACTCCTGTGACTGTGGGGCTTGTTTCCGGTCCTTAGTCCGTTCACATATCTGGGCGGAGTTCCTCTGGGCGGCGTCCACTGGCTCCCTTGACGCCTTCGAGGAGCAGTGGGCACTATCCGGGGTTCTCTGCTCGGTGTCCCCATCAAGCTCCCTTCTTATGACCCTCTGACCACACTCCCGTCCCTGTTCTTTTATTAGTTGTCCCCCGTAATCAGTGGGCTTCTGTGGTCCTGTGGGTCCTCCCCTTAGGCAGGGGGTGGGATCTGTTCCGCCTGCCCAGTTCCTGGAACCCAACAGGTACAGTCTGAGTCTAAGTTCCCCAGTGACAGAGACATTACATTTTAAATTCTAAGGGAACAGAGATAAAAAAGTGAAGTGGCTTAGGCTGCCACTCGTAATTATGTCTACCAGTGTCTGGTTTGATTACATATTGAGGAATGGTTCAATCTGCTTTAAATATTCAGCCAAAAAATAATTTGTACAAGATTTTCAGGGTTTGATAATTTGTAAGGTAACCTTGCATGTTAAACCCATCCTAACCACTGACCCTGTTGACTCNTCACCAAATGAAATTAATAGGCAGAAGTTTTAAAACAAATAAAAGGAAGTTCTTCTTCACACAGCATACAGTCAACTTGTGGAACTCCTTACCTGAGGAGGTTGTGAAGGTTAGGACTATAACAGCCTTTAAAAGAACTGGATAAATTTATGGAGGTTAAGTCCGTTAATGGCTATGAGCCAGGATGGGGTTAGGAAAGGTGTCTCTAGACTCTGTTTGTCAGATGGTGGAGAAGAAAGGGAAGGAAGAGAACCCAGGGAACTACAGACCGGTTAGCCTCACTTCTGTCAAAGAATCCATTCTGAAGCACTTGGAGGAGAGGAAGGTGATCAAGAACAGTTAACATGGGTTCACCACGGGCAAGTCATGCCTGACCAACCTGATTGCCTTCTGTTACTAGATAACTGGCTTTGTGGATATGGGGAAAGCGGGGTTGTGATATATCTTGACTTTAGCAAAGCTTTTGATATGGTCTCCCACAGTATTCTTGCCAGCAAGTTAAAAAAGTATGGATTGGATGAATGGACTATAAGGTGTATCGAAAGCTGGCTAGATCATCGAGCTCAGTGAGTAGTGATCAATGGCTCGATGTCTAGTTGGCAGACGGCATCAAGCGGAGTGCCCCAGTGGTCAGTCCTGGGGCTGGTTTGGTTCAACATCTTCATTAATGATCTGGATGATGGGATGGATTGCACCCACAGCAAGATCACGGATGACACTAAGCTGCGGGGATAGGTAGATAGGTTGGAGAGTAGTGATAGGGTAGAGGATGACCTAGACAAATTGGAAGATTGGATCAAAAGAAATCTGATAAGGTTCAACAGAACAAGTGCAGAGTCCTGCAATTAGGATGGAAGAATCCCCTGCACTGCTACAGTCTGGGGACTGACTACCTAAGCGGCAGTTCTGCAGAAAACGACCTGGAAATTACAATGGTTACTGAGTCAACAGTATGCCCTTGTTGCCAAGAAAGGCTAATAGCATATTGGGCTGTATTAGTAGCATTGCCAGCAGATCAAGGGACGTGATTATTCCCCTCTATTCCCCTCCAGGCCACATTTGGAGTATTAAGTCCAGTTTTTGCTCCCTCCCCCCCCAAAACAGAAAGGATGAAAGGATGTGGACAAATTGGAGCAGAGGTGCCGACTTTCTGATTTCCTTGACCCCTGCTCTGCATCATACCCTGCCTCCACTCCACCCTTTCCCCCAAGGCCCCACCCCTGCCCCGTCTCTTTCTGCCCCATTCCAACCATCCCCTGAGCACACCCTCACTTGCTCCACCTCTTTCTGCCCCTGCTCCTTCCCCTCTCCCCAGTGCCTCCTGCCTGCTGCTGAACAGCTGATCAGCAGCGGGCGGGATGCACTAGGGGGAGGGGGAGGAGCTGATTGACAGGGTTGCTGGTGGGTGCTCAGCACACACTATTTTTTTCTGTGGGTGCTCCAATCCCAGAGCACCCACGGAGTTGACACCTATGAATTGGAGAGAGTTCAGTGAAAGGCAACGAAAATGATTGGGGCCTGGGGCATATAACTTATGAGGAGAGGCAGAGGGAACTGGGCTTATTTAGTCTGCAGAAAAGAAGAGTGAGGGGGGATTTGATAACAGCCTGCAACTACCTGAAGAGGGGTTCCAAAGAGGATGGAGTTAGGCTGTTCTGAGTGGTGGCAGATGGCAGAACAAGGAGCAATGGTCTCAAGTTGCAGTGGGGGAGGTCTAGGTTGGATATTAGGAAAAACTGTTTCACCAGGAGGATGGTGAAGCACTGGAATGGGTTACGTAGGGAGGTGGTGGAATCTCCATCCTTAGAGGTTTTTAAGGCCCGGCTTGACAAAGCCTTGCTGGGATGATTTAGTTGGGCTTTGTCCTGCTTTGAGCAGGGGGTTGGAGTAGGTGACCTCCTGAGGTCTCTTCTAGCCCTAATCTTCTATGATTCTATGATTCTATGTCATCTGGGTCCCACTCTCTGGCCCGGGCTGATCAGGATATCTCTCAGGATTAGGACCAAGAAGGTTCAGGAGACAGTGGGGGTGACAGTCATGATAGTGAAGCTTGCTCTAGTAGTCAATTTTTGATCCCCAACATCTTTTTCTTTCAGGAGTGATGGGGAGAATAGCCCATCCTCAATATATCGTCCTGCAATCAGGCCTAATATATAACACACCAATTTTGATTAACTGATTTCCTGTTCCACACTTTTCCTGTTTACTAAGCATGATCTTAACACAGTCTTTGAGTAATATCAAGAGGTCTTTTTATTTGGACAAATTCAGTCTGTCTTTTCTTTCATATCTTTTCCCATTAACAATTGTTATGTAGGTTATGGTGACATTTTATGAACTTACGCTCACTTTTCACAGTTGAGCTCAAAGTTAAAGTAAATGTGTAGGCCAATAATCACAACAGGACTATTGCCACTTAGAGACCAGGCAAAGCTGGGAGGAGAGGAAAGCAAGTCAGATCCTCCTCCCTGCTTCAGACCAGTGGCCTGAGCTGCCAGGCCTCAGCTTTGCAAAGAGAGGGAAAAGGGGAAGATTAAAACACAGCCATTATTGCTCTCTCTGAACAGAAAGGGAGTGCAGATACTGACAGCACCGTAGAGCCCCTCTGGTCCCATGCTGAAGGGAGGATGGAAGATTTTCCCAGTGGCAGTGGCCTATTTCCCCTTCTTACAAGAATTGTACTCTTCAGTTGTAGTCCCAGGCTTTCCACAGTTACATAGTGTTTAATAAGAAGGCAGGGCAGACTGGTCACCAGTTTATGGACCTCCTTTTTATGGGGTGCCTGGTTCACTCTCCCCTTCCTCCTGGGCTGTTCGGTGGAGTGGAATGGATCTGGGCCTTATTTAGTCTTAACCCAGTCCTGTTAATGAAGAGCATCCTTCAGCTGGTATTCCTATCCAGGGTCCCTCTGCTTGTTTCTTTTATCATATCCATCCTTTGTGCTGTACAGCTTTAAGAACAATAGCAATCTTCAGTTTCCAGCTGTTAGAGAACTATCTATGCCTGCATCCCTGATTCTGTTTCTCTTATTTCACTGATCCAAAACTCCCCTGACAGCAGGGGAAGGTCCCATGAGAGACAACAGAGAATCCTGAGAATCCTTGATCTCTGAAAGGATTTCTGGACTCAAAGGATTAACTCTCCTAGAAATTTAACAGCATTTTTTCACAAACTCTGCACAATGCTAATTACTTTAAAGCATTATAAATCAAGCCAGCTGCATGCCTTTGATGTTTTCTGTACTGTCCCCTCATCTACTATGTGCACATATGTCTCACATCTCTTTAATGTAGCCTTGTCCAGCTGTCCATCATTGTTAAATACATTTAATAGCGTTTCCCCTGTTGGACTGAAACATTTGTGTGTTTATATTTGATAGATAGTATAGAAAATGGAGAGGAGGTAACCATTCCTCTTGGGTGAAATCTTGGTCCCACTGAAGTCAATAGGAGTTTTGCCATTGACTTCGGTGGAGTCAGAATTTCACACTGTAGTCTGGAAGGAGATAACAAGGCTCTCAGATGATGTCCAATTGGCGTGTACTGTGCTGTCTTTCAGACTGAATTCCAAGCCAATAAGCAAGACTGTCACAGCACTGGCAGCTAAGTAATGAAGAACAATACATCACTACAAGTTCCAGACCTGCATATTTCAAACAAAAGGAAGTTTTTCCTATCAGCAGCAGTCTAGGATGCAATTGCGCTACCATATGCTGCTACTGTCCCTGGAAACTCAAGCAAATATACTTCTTAATAATGTCTTAGTTGGCTCCCTATAATGACTGAGTCCTTCAAATTACAGTTAGAATTTTCCAGATTTTTTTCTTTTTAGCTAAACAGTCTGGGCCATCAGCCAGCTAGAATCAGGGCCAAAATCACTTTCAAGATGGAAACCTGGCTGACTTCTTGTTCCATTCATTTGCCACCAGCCTAACAAGAACTACAGTCTGAGCCCCATGCATATGGCTAAGGAATATTTGGGATACAAACTCGGAATGTCTCGAGCATACATTCTTAGAAATGAGTGGGAAAGGACACAGCCTCTACAAACTGGGACAAATTGTGCTCTCAACAGTGTAATTGCTCTGTTAAAGTTGACGCTGGCCATTGCTTCTGACTGGGATATTTCAAAGACTGTGATTCGTACACTCTACTCCATAGGTATAACTACAGTTCTGATATTATAACTTATTCTAAAGAAAGGTGTCATTATTGTGACAAACACCGCGTGTCATGGACCAAAGATGAGCTTCATTTGATTCAGTACTAGGGTTTAGCTCTTTGCCTGGGCTAGATAGTATTTTTACTGTGTGGGAAACTATTTCACAATCTCAATTCTGTTCTCGTACAGCATCCCAACACCATAGTATCTGAGTCTGGTTCAACTAGTGCCCTACCTCACAAGAAGGGATACTGCTCCAGCTATCAGAGGGGTAACCGTGTCAGACAAAGTGGGCATTCACCCATGAAAGCTTATGCTCCAATACATCTGTTAGTCTTTAAGGTGCCACAGGACTCTTTGTCGCTCCAGCTAGATGATGTGGTAATTATTATACATTTTGGTCCAGATCTCAGGCTAACTCCAAGTTGTGCTTGATGCACCTCAGGGAGGCGGTGGGGTACAACAGATTCTAAAGGCACCTGATTGCCCCTAGGGGCTCTTTAGCAGCTAGGCATCAGCCAGACAGACGGGTATCCTAGCCATGCCCACCTTTCATAGCCATGCCCTATACATTAGGAGCTTCATGGGGCAGTGGTAATGGTGGCAGATTAATCATGACAGCCACCCTGTGCCACTAGAAAATTCCCCCATGTAGGGCAAAACCTCTATTTGCCATTTAATCTGTCTTAGAGGCTGCTTTTCACCACTGGATCAGTATAAAGCAGTCTTTGGGGAAGCAAGGATCTGACCTGTATCTGTATCTAAGCATAAACTTTGTTTTCTTAGGAATTATTTTGGGTAGTTTTGCTTTTCTTATGGTACTTATCTTTGGCTGAGAAAAAAGATAAATTTACTGTCTTGGTGAACCTGTGCATAAAGATTCTCTAATTACTTTCACATTTGTTTACTGGATTGCTAATATGATATGGTGGATAAAATGGAGTGAAACGGCCAGGTGGAAGCAGGATAACTTTTTGAAAAAGTCTTGATGACATGTCAATGTTATCTACCTTGCCAATGTAGGAAGCTACCAGGGTATTAGACTAGGCACTGGCAGTTAAGATTTCCTGAGACAACTGTAAATGTTAGTGCAGATTCCAGGGCTATGGTACGAATTTGGCAGTGAAAAAAATTCTAGCACTGGTCCTGAGGGAAAAGTGTAATCATGCTAATGTGCAACTCAACAATGCTTGAATAATTTACCCCTAGCCACTTATTTCAATAAATTTTTATTAAAGATGCTATTGAACAAACCAGAAAGTTGAGTTAACTTTATTAGCATTAGCAAGGAACAGTATCCTGACCCACAGAGTTGCCTGAATAAAAAATAGGTCACCTGTTGTGGATCTCTTCTCATTTCACCCTTACAGCGAAGATGTGGGTCTTCACTGCCGTGCACTTTATGTAGCCATTTATACATGTGCAAAGAGAGTACGAGCGTGTAAACCACCCCTACATCACATCAGTAATGTCTTACTCCCATTTTATATTCTTATTGCACGAGTGCTTAATAAGTACATAAGGTGCAAAAATCAGTTCCATCAATGTCCATAATGAATCCTTCATCTATTTCTTTATCGAAGAACTGCCCTGTAAATGCTGCAACTTGCTTACATAGCCTAGATTACCATCTTTGGTTGAGATGAGTAAACTGCTAATAGAGCCTAATAGAAAGAGTGATGACTTTGATGTCTAGTAACACTGCCATGTTATATAATGAACATATTTGAAAGAGAGGCTCATACTTGCTACTGACATAGTAGAAGTCTACACATCACTGGACCTAACAAGATTAGCCACAATATCACTGGTTCATTCACCTGCACGTATACCAATGTAATATACGCCATCATATGCCAGCAATGCCCCAGTGCTATGTACATCGGCCAAACTGGGCAGTCCCTTCGTAAAAGGATAAATGGACACAAACCAGATATTAGGAATGGCAATATACAAAAACCTTAGGAGAACTCTTCAACCTCCCTGGACACACAATAGCAGATTTAAAGCCATCCTGCAGCAAAAAAACTTCAGGACCAGACTCCAAAAAGAAACTGCTGAACTTCAGTTCATTTGCAAATTTGACGCCATCAGCTCAAGATTAAACAAAGTCTGTGAATGGCTAGCCAACTACAAAAGCAGTTTCTCCTCCCTTGGTGTTCATACCTCAACTGCTAGAAGAGGGCCTCATCCTCCCTGATTGAACTAACTTTGTTATCTCTAGACTGGTTCTTGCCTGCATATTTATACCTGCCTCTGGAAATTTTCCCCTACATTCATCTAATGAAGTGAGTATTCACCCACGAAAGTTTATGCTCCAATACATCAGTTAATCTATAAGGTGCCACAGACTCTGTCACTTTTTACAGATCCAGACTAACAAGGCTACCCCTATGATACTTGACACCATAGGAATAGTGTAGGAATGTACTAGTCAACTCAAATGTAAAGATATGTAGAGGGCAGGGGCTGTTAATTAATTAAGTATCTTTATCTTTTAAAGTCTAGGTCCTGGGAAGTTAGCAAATTGCAGAACAGCTGGTTTATGAACATTTAAGGCCAGATCCTCAACGTATGCAAATAGGTATATCTCCACTGAAGAAAGATAGAAGCTATGCTGATTTAGATCTTTTGTGAATCTGGCCCAAGATACTGACAAGTTCCAGTGCTGATTTCTATAGTACTAAGGGCTAGCTTGGGTTCTCACACTGTTGTAAAGCAGGAACATCTCCATTGCATTAAATAGAGCCAAGTCTGGGCTACATGAGAGAAGAATCAGAAACTAGTTAAACCTTAGTGCTTAGATTTAAAAAATATTGTGCACTTTTTATGCTCCTAAGAGTCAGCATTTAGGTGTGTAACTGCATTTTTTTGTCTGGTGCCAAGAAAGCAGATGTGCATGTTATTTCCCAATACCCCCAGGCAGGGTCACACAGCTAATTCAACACCTCTCAAAAAGTGGTGGATGTCTAAGCACATAATGGAATTTTGAAATAAAGATATTTGGGTATGTTTCATTATGGTCAGCTAAGTTTAGCTGAGTGACACCCATGACTAACAAACACTGAAGATCCTAAAATTATAAAATCATAGCAGCATGAATGACTCCAATAAGCTGCTACAAAGTGCCTCTAAGGTCTGGCTCTGAAGGGACCGTAATAAAATTCAGAGAGCAAAATTCTATGGTTGTCAAACAGAACATTGTCTGAAGTGGCAAAAATCATCTCTCTTACAATATACCCTTCTAACCAAAGAAGTAGTGCAAAGAAAACAAAAGGACATATCTTTTCATCAAAACACCACAAAACCAAAACACAAGTTCTCCCCTAGCCTTTCCAATCACTCCTTCAGTGTTTTCTTCAAAGGATCCTCCTCACCCCCCGCCCCAACTATCTGTGGCGGGTTTTCACTGGGCTCTGTCCTTGGTATCCTTGTCTTCTCATCCACAAACACAAATTCAACAGTCATCGCTATGCTGATACCTCACACCTCTCTCTCTTTGCTCCAGACCTGTCTCCTTTCATGAAAACTGGACTCTCAGCCTGTTTCGGATATCTCCTTATGCATAGCTAACAGTCAACTCAAGATCAACAAGGCTAAAACAGAGCTCTTTATCGCCTTTTTTGATCACTGTGAACAACACCACCATCCGTCCGGTCACTCAAGCCCATGGGCATCATCTTCAGTTGGGATCACCCTAGTTCTCACATCCAGACTATGTCTAAATCTTGCAGGAGTCCATCTCCATAACATCTCTAAAATGCAGCTGTTTCTGTCTATCTGCCCAGCTAAAACTCTTCTCTGGCCTCTCATCATCTCCAGTCTTGGTTACTGCAACATCCTTCTCTCTGGCTTTGACAAATACAAACGCACCCTGCCAATATCCATTCAGAACCCTGCTTTGACCACGTCACCCTTCTCTTTGCAGCCCTCCACATACTCCCTTTATTCTATTGGCTCAGACAGAAGCTACTTGTCTTCACTTTCTCCCATGCTGCCCCTAACATTTTGGAAGGAGCTCCCCATAATCATTTGCAAAAGCTACCTCATCCACCTGCAAATCCCTCCTTGAAACTCTCCTTTTCCATGATATGGAAAAACTTGAAATGGCTGGGTTGCTGGTGTGTTGAGACCTCTGCCTATCGTACTGCCCAATATAGTCTGAGTGTTTCCTTATACACCCCATCTAGCTGTTTGGATACATATACTGACATATTTTATACTTAGGTGGTCAGCTTTTGGAGGTGGGGGACTGGCTTTTTTGTGTGTTCTGTGTTTGTACAGCACTTAGCACAATAGGGTTCTGGTCTATGACTAGGCTGCTAGGTGCGACAGTAATAATAATACATTGCTATTAATGCACTTGTAATTAATGCCTCCAATTCGCAGGACAAACTAAGTAGCAGAATTTTGGTGCTTTAAATTTCCTAAGAAGAAAATATTTTCCCCCCAAAAGCCAGTCCTTGCAAGTCTATTCTGTATAGGGTCCTATATCACACCCATTACCAAGGCGCACAGAGCATCTCAGTGTAGTAAAACAACGTAATGCAATCAACCCTTTCTTTGAAATGTTGGTTATATCTTCAGATGCATGAACTACTCCTATTCTGCCCCAGCAACTCGTGTAGCATAAACATTTTTCAGTTCAATTTAAAAAAAAAAATCACATTGCCACCTTATGCATTTTCTCTTTTTTTGTAAGACCATTGGAACAGCTACAACAATTTTAGAGCCATATCAGCCTATAAAGACCACAGGTCCATGTTCCCATACAAATGACTTTCAATATAAAACACCCATTGACTTGCTTGTGAAATGTGGATATGTGGAATACTCCTGTGATTTTCTCTGATTCAGTGTTTCTTACGGGGAAGTGAATGTGAGTGTAAAATACCAACCTACACCTGTTTATTCCCAAGTACAAGATAAGTGACAGAAGAAGACTAAGAAAAGCCAGACTGTCTGCAGTTCCCCTGTTGCCTTAATCAGAGCCGTCCTTAGCCATAGGCAAAATAGGTAGCTGCCTAGGGCACCAAAAGGTCTGGGGGCACCAGACGGGAAGCAGTGGAGTATGTAAAAGCAGGGCTGCTGGGTCCTAGAGAGAGCTGAATGCAACACAGTCTGAGAGAGGGGATTGGCTGCTGGGAAGGGCTGGGAGAAGGAACTCACCTGCAGGGGTGGAAGCTTATATGGGCTTGAGCCAGTGCTCAAGCACCAGGAATATTCAAAGCTGGGGATTGTGCTCCACCAATATTTGGAGCTGGGGTTTCTCCCCTGCCCCCTCTTTGGAGCTTCCCTGCCTGCAAGAAAACAGCCAGTGTCTCTCCCTTTGTTTGTGCTGCTTTTGCCTAAGGCTATAGAGATCAGTTGCAGGTAGGAGCACCGGGGGAGGGGAAGAGGGAGAAGAGGAGGGGGAAAGGGGGCACACTATGCTTGGTGAGCTCTCGTCCCCTGTGCACCGGCAGTGGCAGCAGCAGGGTGAGGAGGCCACTACATGGTGGCAACGCCGCCCGGTACCCACCCAGGGGAGGCGAATGGGCTTTCTCTGGACTGAGAGAGTCCCTAGGAGCATGTGCAGGGACCGTGGTGCAGAGTGGAGTGTTCTGGCGGTGGTGGGAGCGGGGAGAAAGAGGGGTCCCTCCCCTGGAGCTTGCTTCTGCCCAGTAAGGAGAGGGGAGAGTCCTCTCGGCCCTATCCCGTCCCTTGGGCAGCCTGTTTTGCATCCCAAGTTTCCTGTATACCAGCCGCCCCCCCAGAAGCCGCGCCCCAGGCACCCAAACCTGAGACACCCCTGCTGCAGTGTGAACCTCTCATCCATGCCAGCCCCATCCCAGAGCCTCTCCACTTGAGGGGAAAAACGTGCCAAACCATTAAATTTGGGTGGTACAGTTTGAGTATCATGTGTTAGCACAATACTGATTATTTTTTCACCAACCTTTAAAGTATACAGGTCCTTAACATGGCGAATGTTTTTCTGAATGTTTTCTGTGACGTACTGTGTGGGTGCCTCAGTTCCCCTATGCATTCTCAAGGATCTAGATGGTGGGATAGGGTGGTGATTCGTTTCGTAGACGCCCTAGAGTTCCGGTGTGATGCCTCTGCACAGAGAATCGCCCTGTCTCGGGCAACCTGATGGCCTGGGCCACTCTCCTGCACTGGTGCAACATGAGGGTTGGCAGACAGAAGATCAGGTGGCCTCCTAATGCCCTGGAAAAGAAGAATAAAGGCCAAAGGTGGGCGGTCAGTGCCTGTCGCTGACTTCAGGTAAAGCGCATGGTGTGGAAGGGAATGCCTTTGGAACTACCTCCATACAAAGCCAGCAGGAACTCCTGGGGCAGCTTCCCTTTCTCCCTGAGCAGACTGTCTCCAAAAGCAACGATCGCTTAAACCTTCCGGGTCTGGGACCTCAGAGCATTCAGCATGCCCTCACTGTGCGCTTTTCTGCAGCGATGTGGCCCAGGCACGGTCCTGGGGCAACCAGAGGTCCGCATGCCAACTCTGGCAGTCAAAGTGACTCAGCCCAGCCAGTAACAGGTTTTATTGATGACAGTTCACAGTCTAAAAACAAAAGCCTCGTAGGTACAGAAAAACAGGACCTCCAGGTCCATCTTGAAGGTGGGGACCTAGACCCAAGGTTCTGGGCCTCTCCCATTTCCCCAGCCAGCTCAAACTGACACTCCCTCCTCTAGCCTTTGTGGTCTCTTCTTCGGATCTTCTTCTGATCTCTTTGTCCCAGCACCTTCAAATGGCACTTGCCCAGGGAAACTGAGGCCACCTACACAGTATCAAGAAAACATAAGAACATTCCCACTTTTTTCATAACAAGTGAACAATATAAACCAAATATTAAGCAGGCAAGTGCCTGCTTCTGACTTTCCACTTTTAATTCGACCCTTGCTAATCTGGGGTGGCGACGCATGTAGCTTCATTTATATCGGCTACAGGGCGACAGCGGGGAGGAGTGGGGTGGCACCAACATTTTGGGACACCAAACAAAAATTATAACAACAAAAATTATACAACCTGCCGCCTAACTGCCAACCTGTGATGGTGGACTCTTTCCCCGGCATGAGGGCTGTCCAGGGCTGTGTTGGGTGAGGTTGCTGGCGGGGGGAGTGAGGCTTGGCTGCCTGCCTGCTGAGGAATACAGTGAAAGTACTCACTTCCTGCAGGCAAGCCAGGATTGGAATGGTCCATCACGACGCTGGGCTGGGGATAGCCAGATAGCAATGTGCGAAAAATCAGGACAGGGGCGTTTGGGGAGAGGTGAGCAGATGTCACTTTTAACAGAGACAGTCCAATTTGGGTTCTTTTTTCTTAATAATAGGCTTCTATGCCCCACACCTCCCGTCCTTATTTTTTTCACACTTGCTATATCCTGGCCACTTCTAGGTGGGGTAATGTGCCTAGTATAATGACAAAGACCCAAATATCGGACGCGCCCTCATAACACAGGACAATCCTGGATCTGGCCACACTAACTGGGCAGCCATCTCTCCCCCGAACGCAGTGATCCATCTCATCCAGGGGGACTGGCATCAGGGCCAGATGAGCTCGCCTGTGGCTCCAGGGTGCCCCGTCCCTGAGATCAAGATGCTGTGCTAACTTCACCATGGCACCAGTGGGCTGGCGGGGTGTCCATTGGCGTGTGATCGGACCCTGAGGGTTTGTTGCTGCTATTGCCTACTCTGCAACCCCAGATGGGATTTTGGGGTCTGCAAGTTTCCACCTATCTCTCCTCTACTGCCGCTGATTGAACCAGCAGGCTTGGCGGGGGTGAGCCCAACGTATTTGAAAGCAAGTACCTGTGTTGCCATTTTGATAGTCCATTGACATTGTTTGCCAAAAATTGCTTGCTAAGATCCTGAATTCAGTTTCAATATAATATTATTGTTTAAAAAATCAATATCTTCAGCCCAAAACGAAAATAAAGCTGTTGACAATTAAATTTGTGACAAGTTCGGGTATGGGAAGGGGATGGGCAGTTTTCATCAGAGAAACAAAAAACGTTGACTGACATTTCCTATAGCCTGTTACTCGCTAAATAGAACGCCCTCCCACAATGTAATCCCATCTCCTTACTAGTGTATAGAGGCAGGGATCGGCAACCACGGCACATCGTGCCAAGGTGGCAAGCAGAGCTGATTTTTGATGACACGCAGTGGTGGGCTGAATGGCTCAGCCACAGCTGGCTCCTGGGATTCCGGCGCTGCTGCCCATTGCACTGCGGGGTCCAGCCAGCCCCACTCAGCACCCGCTGCGGCCTGGAGACCCCCAGAACACCCAGGCTGAACAGCAGCTGAGCAGGCCGACGACTGAGAAAACCCCGGCTGAGCCACTCAACCCACTGTCAGGCTTGGGTTCCATTCACATCAGCTGGCTAAACAGGTCTGAGGGGAACTAAATTCAATGTAAATAGGAAAGCAAGAGCAACTAATGAACAAAGTGGCAAGAACCTAGAGCAGTGGTCCCCAAACCTTGGTGGCGGACCCGAGCATCCCCGAATGCTGCCAAAATTCGGTGGCCAAGCAGTGTCATCCAGAGGCACTGGCGCAAAATGCGCCGAATTTTCGGCGAACATTTTCGGCAGATTGCCGTCTCTGGCCAGTAATGCCGGGTGCACTGAGAAGCCCCTGTGAGCAACCATGGCGCCCACGGGCAACCACATGTGGATCCCTGAACCTAGAGAGCCTCCTGAAGCATGGTGATCAATTTTTATGGATTTAAATGGACTTGAACTGTATGATAGAAAATGAGTTGATGCCAACATGCAAAACAATGATGGACATTGTCGCAGTTTATTCAATACCAGCAAACTGGCCACTCATATCCTACGCACAATTCCTTGTAAAGTACATCAGGAGAACGGAAGTTTTCTCCAAAACTAAGCTCATTTTAAAAAACATCTCCGCTCTACCAATGAAGTCCAGGAACACTTCGACTGGTCTTGCCTATTCTTACAGTCGAACAAGCCAATCACTTTGTCTTTGTCATATGATGACATTATTTACTGATTTTGCAGCCAAAAAAGCCAGACAGATTGCTTTTAATTAAAAACTAATCCTTGTTTCAATACCTCTGCATATACATTTCCAATAAAATGTTGACAAATTAAAAAAAATTATATTATTTGCATCATTCTGTCAAATCAGAATTTTTTCTATAATGCTACTTTTTAGTGCTAATCCATCAGCATTACAGTGTGCTTCATTAAGTTAAACTGGTTTTAGTAACATGCCTGTGGCAAGTTTTCCAATACTGTAACCTTATGTTTGTGTTTCTAAGAGCAAGACAGGCACTGGGGCACCAGTTTAATAATCTTGCCTAGGGCACCATAAATCCTAAGGAAGGCCCTGGCCTTAATGGTGTAGACACAACTGATAAGCCGATAGCCTACATCATTATTTTGCAGCTCTGATCTGCTGCAAATTGATCATGGGTCTCATTTGCAAAAGTGGCTGCTTAAATAACCTGCACACATTCCACAGGCACGTAAGCAGCCCTAGATAAGAGTGCTCTTTTTGTGCCACGCTCTTACATGCCCACCTGTGGGATTTATGTATGCTGTTTGGCTGACCACTTCTGAAAAATGAGTCTGTTACTGTACAGCAACTGCCATCAGTGAAACTATTTTATACTGAAGAGCAATAAAAATCAAATCCCACCCACAACATACAAGTCAATTTCTCTTGTAAGGAGCCAAACCAAATGGAATTAGCCATTTAATATAATCTGCCTTTGTGGCTGGACTCCCTGGGTCATATCCTCAGAGATGTTGGATCAGGGAATTTTGGGGGATGGGAATAAAGGTGGTTTCCCACCACCTTCCTACCCCTTGATCCCTGAGGGGATTATGCATGTCTTATCCTCTTCCCTTCTGATGCTATATATGCTGCTAATACTTAGATGGATGGATGATGGGAGACACTATGACGTTTTTATGGCCATGAATTTGGTTTGACTTCATGAGTAGTGGTGCTATAAGTTGGGGAGACAGATCTTCCCCAAACCAACCAAAGAAAATGCTTTGCTACACGCCCATCCATCAGATATTTTATTTATGGCTCTCAGTTCAGTTTTACACTCCATCACTTACTTCCCCTTTAAAATTCATTAATAACCATGGAAACAAGAATGTCAACAGTATGGACAGTTGAGTGACACCCAAAAGTGCAGTATGACATGAATTTATACTAGGGTTTGGAAAGCCTGCAAAGATTTTGGAGTTACAGGAATTATGACCCCAAGTCTCAGTCTGCATCTTAGACAGGAAGGGAGATGGGGTGCAAAAGTGGCTGTATTTTATGGGTCTGCACAGTCCTCTGTGGATCTTGGGAAGCAGAGACTAGCCAAAACACAGTGTGTCCTGACCATACCCTGCCCTTACATCTGACTGCTGGCCTCCCTCCTTCTTCCTGCTCCTTCCTCAACCTGTGCACTGATGACTTGGCACTCTACACTGGCCAGGGAGGCTCCCCACACAAAAAATATTTTCTGAAGTGTCTGTTTCTACTCCTTTATGCTGCTAGAGTAGCATACAGGGGCCTCAATGGAACTGAGAATTGGACCCTATGTGATGGTTATCAGGCAGACAGACAAATAAGTCAGCCAAAGGATGACAACTTTTTTGCCCGGAACAGCATGAATGAGAGTAAATGAGGCTGCCTAGTAGGATACTTGCAAGTGAATAATAATTTTCATTAACCATAGCCACTGTATTTTACTAAGAAATAATAATGTTAATCATCCAGAACAGTGACAGCCAATTTATAAAGAAGCCTGTTTCTATAACATGGGATTTCCTGATGTCATTCATAATATCCAGAACCAGCTCCCTCTTTGGCAGGGCAACACACTCATTATGGATGATATTTAAGACACACTCGCATGTTACAGGCTTTTCCAATGTGTTTCTTCAAGACATTCCTGTTCTCACTCACCATTTTTCACAAAACACCCTCATCCAATTATCACAGCTCTAGGGGCCTGAAGAAATGGGAGCAATCACTCACTGTAATTAAATGTTTCATATTTTATTAGGACCTGCATACAATATGGAGGTCTCAAATGAAATACTCCATATCTTTATCCATACATCTCACACACAATCAAATCCACCAAGACAGAGATGTCTCTCTTGTGCAACTTTTTGTATTGCAGTGATAGTTTTTGGAAGGCTGCTTGTAGTCAGGTGAGCAAATCATTTGTAAGAATGACCTATTCTGTGGTCACAACTGCTCAGATAACAAGATACAAAAGTCATATTGTATTGGCAACATCTATATCTTGTTACCAATATGGAGATAATAAAAAAGGATGACTCTGCAGGGTCTCACTAAGACAGGGACCTTCGCAGAGCACGTAGGTATCCCTGGCAGCCCTCCTGCAGGGCTTTGAACTTCACTGAAAGGGAACTTTGTTTCCTCATCCAGTGATCAGTCAGCTGTGTTAAACTGTTAAAAGGGTTTGTATAAGGCCCAGCGAGCCGCCAATAAGATAAGAATTTCATATTAAGCAGCATCATTAAAAGTTCAGTATTCCAGGATTGATTTGTCTCAGCTTTCAGAAGCTGAGGTGTCATTAGTAAATGTATAAGGTACTTCAGATGGCAATTTTCAACATGGAGGCATAAATTATTGCAGGGCATAAGATCAGCTACCTTACAAATAAACTGCCAGAATAACTGCCCCAGACTACCTATGCTTCAGGGTCCTTAAACTTCATTGCACCATGATCCCCTTTGATAATAAAGTTACTATATGACACCGGGAGGGCAGGTGGAACCTGAGCCCTGCTGCTCTCAGTGCTGGGAGAAAGAGCCACAGCCTGAACCCCACTGCCTGGTGAGAGTGAAGCCTGGGCTTCAGCTTCAGCCCTGTGTCCCAGCAAGTGTAATGCTGGCCCTGGCAACCCCATTAAAATGGAGTCACAACTCACCTGGGGGTCCTGACCCACAGCTTGAGAACCAATGGCTTAAAGAACAGCTAGCACTGTTGTTTGATCTCCCTTGCCTGTCCTGAGAAACTGGAGCCAGAGTTACTGGGAAATGCTACTGCTGATCCACTGGGGAATGAGGCAGTTGCCCACATTTACTGAAGGCAACACCTAAGACAATCTCAACCATCCTGACAGCTGCATTCCCCACATGGACTTGTCTCTTCGGATGTGCGCTGTGGATTTTAGCCCCATTTCTCCTCATCCCTGGGCAGATAATAAAAAGGAGAAACGTTGGAAGAGCCATATAAATGTATTTATTGAAACCCTGAGCTCCAGCGACAGATGGAGGAAACTATTTAAGTAGCTTTATAAGACAGTTTAATATAATAAGCTACAACACAGCAGGGGAAAAAGAAAAGGGTCACAACCATAAAAAACAAGACTGAAACAAAGGAGCCATACAAAATTCCTATTCAGGCACAGAAGAAGAAATAAAAAGAGAAAGAACAACAATAAAAGAGATATATTAAAAATGACCTTAAAATAATGTCTATTCTACACTGTTAGAGTTGGTTGCTTGGGACCTATATTTTGAGACACCAGCACATTAAACTCCGGATATTGTATTGGAAACCTGAGCATGCATGGTTAACAGGGACAACTGTCTCTGCATAATTACCCCCGAGGTACTGGCTGTATTAGTCAGACTGCGAGCATTTTTGTTCATTTCCACTGCAGAAAAATTGGAAAGTGATGCTCCCATTCGCCCTGCTCAGAAACAGTTAAACAGTTACTGTTTGTGTCACAGTGGTTAATTCCTATAGGATGTAAAGATTTTAACCAATAAGCTGGCTCATTGTAATGTTAAGTGGTATAGTCCAGTAGTTAGGGCACTGCACTGGGAATCAAGCAGCCTGGGTTTTATTCCTAGCTATGCCACTGACTTGTTGTGTGACTATAGGCAGGTAATATCACCTCTCTTACTAGTAGTTGTTGGTGTGTATGGGGGAGAAACTCAATTCAAAAGTTGTTATAATTTGTGGCCTTCCTGAAAATATATGCACAATATGCTAGTTAATGAAAATAAACCTAATAACAAAACCAATGTTTTCTTGAGACCAGTAATACATAAATAACATTTCAGTGGTACACTGTATGGTTATTATACAGTTACTGCATGTGAAATATCTCAAGATGAAACCTTGTCCTTCTCCTCCATATAGGGTTGCCAACTTTCTAATCACACAAAACCAAACACCCTAGTCCCTTCCCTGAGGCCCTGCGCCCTTCCCCGAGGCCCCACCTCCCACTCACTACATTCCCCCTCCCTCGGCGGCTCGCTCTCCCCCACCCTCATTCACTTTCACTGGGCAGGGCAGGGGTTTTGGGGTGTGGGAGGGGATGAGGGCTCTAACTGTGGATGCAGGCTCCAGGGTGGGGCCAGAAATGAAGGCTTTCAGGGTGCGAGATGGGGTCGTGGGCTGGGGCAGAGAATTGGGGTGAGGGCTCCGGCTGGGGATGAGGGCTCTTGGGTGGGGCTGGGGATGAGCGGTTTGGGGTACCAAAGGGGGCTCCAGGTTTGGGGGGGGCTCAGGGCTGGGGCAGGGGTTTGGGGCATGAGCTTACCTCAGGTGGCTCCCAGTCAGCAGTGCAGCGGGGCTAAGGCAGGCCCCTGCATATCCTGGCATCGTGCTGCATCCCTGAAGTGGACAGCAGGTCCAGCTCCTAGGCAGGGGAGCCAGGAGGCTCCACACGCTGCTTTCATATGCAGGCACCCCTCCCCTCATTCCTATTGGCTGCGGTTCCCGGCTAATGGGAGTGCGGAACCGGTGCTCGAGGTGGGGACAGTGTGTGGAGCCCCGTGCTCCCCCCCAGCCCCCGCTGGCCTAGATACTGAACCTGCTTCTCATTTCCAGGGTGCAGCATGGTGCCAGGACAGGTAGGGACTAGCCTGCCTTATACCTGCAGTGCTGCCAACTGGACTTTTAATGGCCCAGTCTGCAGTGGTGACCAGAGCCATCAGGGTCGCTTTTCAACTGGGCGTTCCAGTTGAAAAGCAGACACCTAGCAACCTTACCCCCATAATAGCAGCCAGCCAGTGCAGGGAGGAGCTGTGGTCTGTTTCCTCAGCACCGCTTGTAAGCAGCTGAGCACAAGGCCTGCTTACGTGGATTGTGCACTCACTTGCGATGAAAAAAGAACCTTCCAAAGCCATGCCCTTCAAGCAAGGGGGTGGGGAATTAGTCAGTTCAAATGTGAAGGGCTATGCACACCTGTAGTTCCCCTCACATCAAATAAAGTTTAGGCCCTTGCATTTGGAAACCGACTGGCTCTATGAATACGTTCTCAGCCTAAATGTGAATTCGAACAGTTCATCTTTCTTCTCAATATTTGACAAATACAATCGGGGTGGATATTCTTGCTCTTAAGGGAGATTTGTAATAAAGGCTACAGACATCTAGATCTCCGCTCTTTTGGTAAGCAGGCCGGTGTCCCTGTGTAGTGTCTGTTACTTATTATTTCTTTCTGAGGGACAAGCACCTAAAATCAGGATATTGTACTGGAAACCTGAGATAGCTTACTACACCTGAACAGCGATCACTGGATAATTCCTTCCAGAAGGATATAAGGCAAGTAATGGCAAAGCAGTGCAAAGGGCAGGACGAATACTCAGGTATCTTTTTTCCAATATTATATATTACATTACACACACAAAACTACATTAAAATAACATTATTAAGGTTTGAAAGTCAATCACTCAAAACTTAGGAAATGCCAGAATTAAGATTGCTGGTACAAGTTTCTTGGGTGTATGCATTACGATACAATATTTATAGTCTGTAGTCTTTATATGCTCACATAAAAAGCAAACTGAAAAAAAAAAGAAATTTCCTCAGTTAGCATCATATTGACACATGCCTGGTTCCTCAGCAGGGTTGGAACCTATAGATCCACTGCACAGACCTCCCCCATTTAAGCTACTGTAATAAATGACACCAACAGAAAATTGTCATCTTCTGCCTGGACCACAACTAGATGGGGATGAGAGAGACATTTTCCCAGCAGATTTCACAGATATTTGCAGAGAGCAGACGAATGGTGAAACTTGGGAATCTTGGGTTCCACTTTAGGCTTTGAAGGGAAGTGTATGCTAGCAGGCACAGACTCTTCTATTTCCCCAAGCTTGACTCCCTTCTGTCCTGTCACCTCTAACCTGGTCCTGTCCCAGTCCTAGTCTCTTTCTCATCCTGACTCCTCTTCCAGGCCCATTCTCTTAATCTAGCCAGTCCTAGTCTCCACTCCTCAGGCTTCTCATCACAACCCCAGTCTCCTTGCTCATCCAGGCCTAGTCTCCCACTCTGGGCTAGCTGTCTGAGTTCCAATCTCCCACTCTTATCCCAAGTGATTCCCCCTCCACACACCCAGTCCCAATCTTCTTGCCCAACCAGTCTCAGCTCCCTACTCCTGCCCCAACTCCCTTTCCCCAGTCTCCTTGCCCAGCCAGCCCTCAGCCTTTTCTCCATCTCAGAGTCCCCTGCCAGCTCTTAGATACCCCCACCATCCATTTTTATCACTGGCTCCCAGTCCTAGTCTCTCCCTGTGGAAGCTCCCAGTCCCAGCATCCCTGCACAATCAGTCCAAGACTTCCCTGTCCTCCTGGTTCCCAGTCCCAGGCTTCTTGCCCAACCAGTCCTAGACTGACTTCCTCCCACAGCTCCTAGTCTCCCTCTCAGTTCCCAGTCTCCTTTCCCAGCCAGTCCCAGTTTCACTTCCCCCTTCTCCTGTCCCAGTCTTACCAGATGCCTCATCCCAATCTACTCCTTTCCCTCCCTTGGGTATGACTTTTGTCCCTTTTGTATTCTAATCAGACAGCTTCCGCCCATGTACCACCTGGTTGCCAACATGGGGGCCATTGCGAGCACAGGAGAGGCAGGTTGCTGGCTCTCCTTTCCAATGCCCACCTTTAGAAGGAAAGTCCTTTTGAGTCCCTGTAGCCCTAGGGGTTGCTCTGTGGGGATGGTTCACGTGCAGTCTGGTTGGTATTAGGTGGCGTGAGAGACTCAAGCATGCTCAGCGAGGATGCAACCTTCAGAGATTATAGCTGTTTAAAATGATCATGTGCAAACTGATTATATCAGCCAAATTTGGGCAAATTTTCATGGGGATGGAAAAACAGAAATCTGGCACAAAGGCCAAATTTTCTGTCCCTGCTCCAAGGCCTGGGGGTCCTAAGCATTTGAAAGAAAAAGGCTCAATTTTTTTTTTAAAAGGACAAAACACCAGCTTTTCCCCTACCCTCATTCTTGAAAACAGCTGAACACTTTTGGCCAAATTTTCCCCAGAAATATTCTGCTTGAAGCAGACACCCAGCATGGAAAATTTTAGCCCAAATGGTTAAAGTTTGGCAAAGTTAAAAGCAACAGAAAACAGGGTCTTACAATGGGAAGCGTTGGGCAAGCTTAATAGACGGTGCTACCAGCCTGCCTATACTATTTAATTTCACCACAAAGTGTGCAAGAGATATTTTGAATATTGTTGGTCTTTATGCCATGTTCTGTCACACTCTTAAGCACCAAGAAGCTCTTAAATGCCTTATACAGTCAAATGAATGAAATTTGAAATAGTCACCTGCACTTGATTCCTCAGAGATAGTGTGGCTCATAGAAGATCCTGTTAATGGTACTATAGTTCAACAGCTGTTCAGTGCATCAGACCTTTACGTGCATGGAAGGAAACTGGAAATATTTACCAGCTGACTGATTGCACTGCAGCCATTTTAATACATGCTGGAATTCTGCAATGGCTAATGAATCAACACTTCTGTCTTTTCCATTAGTGAGGCCTTCTGTCTCATGTGTGCCAACTGCAGGATCCAAACATTCATCTTGCCTCTTCCCAACGCCTCTGAGGTGAAATTCACTCTGACAATCAGCACAAAACTCTTTGCAACATTTAAGCCGCCCCCAGTGGGGGCTGCATGGAAGGCACAGCCAGAGTAGCCATACAAACTGGCCTGTGCACACTACAGAGGGATTCTCTATGCTCAGTACCAGATTAATAATGGCACCAGGCCCACGCTCCAAAGGGACCCTGGCCTGGCCTGACACTCCACTGGTCTGACTGGAGGGTTGGCTTAGTCTTTTAGGGGCACAGCTGGTCCGGATCCTAGTCTCTGTGCCTCTCTGCCTGGAGGGAAGGACTAGCAAGACTAGTGTGAATAATGACTCTGTAGATAAAATATATTAAAGTTTTTCATATTTTTATATGTTTTCAACAGTTTTTTAAATCCACCCCAATTTCACATAATGATTTAATTCAAGCCCTGGTAATTCATATGAGAAATGTGAAGGATGAGATAGTGTGACGTTTCCCTTTCAGTGGCAGCAGCATATGGCTGGTGTAGAGTTGCTAACTCTCTAATCGCACAAAAATCAAACATCCTTGCCCCACCTCCTGCCCCTGCCCTGCCCCTTCTTTGAGACCCCACTCACTCCATCCCCCTCCCTCCGTTGCTCCCTCTCCACCACCCTCACTTACTTTCACTGGGCTGGGGGAGGGGGTTGGGGTACGGCAGGGGGTGAGGGCTCCAGGGTGGGGCCAGAAATCAGGGGTTCAGGGTGCAGGAGGGGGCTCTGGGCTGGGACAGGGGTTGGGGCATGAGAGGGGGTGCGAGTTGCAGGCTCTGGGAGGGAGTTTGGGTTTGGGAAGGGGTTCCCGCCTGTGGCAGGGGGTACGGGCGTGGGAGGGGGTTCAGGGTGTGGGCTCCAGCCGGGTGGCACTTAACTCAGGCAGCTTCCCAGAAGCAGCCAGCATGTCTCTGTGACACCTAGGCGGGGGGGTCAGATGGCTCTGTGCACTGCCCTTGCCCACAGGCACCAGCCCCACAGCTCCCATTAGCCAAGGTTCCCAGCCAGTGGGAACCTATGAGCTGCAGGAACATGCTGGCCAATTCTGGGAGCTGCACAGAGCCAGGGCGGGCAGGGAGCCTGCCTTAGCACTGCTGGACCACCGACTGGACTTTTAATGGCTGACCAGTGCTGCCAGATCCCTTTTCAACTGGGCGTTCCGGTCAAAAACCAGACACCTGGCAACCCTAGGCTGGTGTTTTGGCCAATTTGGCTTTTGTTAGCTGTGTTTACCCACTGTGTTTTATTTTGTATTTTTTTTCTTTTAGAATTTATGTGCACCTTTGTGTATTCTTTTTGCCCTAAGGCTGGTACCCTACTGGCAGCCACTTCCATCTTCACCTTAAACTTGTAAATATTGTAAATTAAACCTGCGTAGCTGTGTGCTGTGTCAAAGACAAGTCCTGTGTCGATCTCCTGCCTTTTACAATCTTTCCCCATGGGGCCCCACAAATACGTTTGGAGCTGAGCCCACAAAAAGTTAATCTGGCCCGCAGCATGCTGACTTTCATTGGGCTAACACATAGAAGACTACTGGAGGCAGGCCCAGGGGGAGGCCACTGAATCCACTCTTACATGTATTTTGCTCCCAAGTTCCTGTTTTAATATAAGTTGGGAGACCAACCTGGCCTAGAAGGGGCCCAGGATTGGGCTGGAGGCTGCAAATGTGGCTTCAAGCAACCTTTGTCCAGGGGTGTTGGAACAATTTGTATAGTGCGGGGTGCTGAGAGCCTTTGAACCAAACAGCAAACCCTGTGTATGATGGAAACCACTTCAAGCCAGGGGGTGCAACAGATCCCCTGTACCAGTAGTTCCAGCACCTACGCCTTTGTCCCATCTCTCACCATTCTGAGTTTCACTGAGAGCTGGTCAATCAAGGAGCTCAGTATAAGTCATATGGGTAAGCCCTGAACAGATACTTTGGGGCATTGGGGACAGCCGTCTCTGACAATACCCTATAAATGCTCTTTTAAGATCAAATCAATTTTTTTCCACAAGTGAAGTAAATTAGGCTGTGTTCCTAGTACAATTAATATAAATATACCCTGAACAATATGCATAGTATAAGCCATAAATCTATAACCTAATAAAAAGATACTTTAAAGACGATTTCATAGGAATCTGTTAGACATGACCCGAAATAAAAGGGAATCAGTTCATCTAATCTCACCAGGAAAAGCATTTCAGTATAAAGATATATGAAAATGAATTCCTGGCCCTAGTCGGAGGCCATTTTCCATTGTTTGGGGGTGGGGGTGGGGGGGATCATGCAGAAAGACAGCACCTGATGATGACTGGAGATAAGTCTCGGATAAAACTTAGAGACTGGCTGAGAGTTTAGCCTTGTGGTTTACATTAGAGTCTTATCACTCCTGAAAGAAAATTGAAATGATTATTTAGTACTTTGAACTAAATTGAAAGAAGAAAGCTAGCAAATGATTGATTAAATCTTTTCATGAAGGCATTCAAGCATAGGCTATCACCCATTAAATTACTGCCTGGGCAGCATTTACTGGCAGTGAGATAGTTCAGACTCTTCTTTCTGCCATTCACCAGCAAAGATTACCCATGTCACTTCAGTTGCCTTTGCCCTCAGAGTAGAGAACATAAAAGGGAAATAAAAGGAATTTTTCTCCTGTAAGAAATTCTGATATTTCTGTTTGTTTTTGTTGTGAATTGGGATGAACAATTGAAGTATCAAAACTTTTGAGGGAATGAGAAGGTATGAACAATTTTATTCGGAAATGTCTAAACATGTTGTTTTGACATTTCCAATCAAACTAAAACATTTTGAGGTTCCTGAATAAAAAGTCTCATTTTTATTTGTCAGATCAAAGCAAAACGTTTGATTTTAGGTTTCTGACAGTAATTGGCATCTGCCTGATTGAGGCCTCACAAGAGATGTACATGTCTCTGGCCACGTCTACACTATGGGATAATATCGAATTAGCTAAAATCGGTTTAATGTATTATATTCGTTTCGCGGCCACTGCACGTAATTTGGCTTGGTTGTGTCCTGTCGCGTAGCGCGATTTCTGAAGCGTTGGCATTGTGGGTAGTATTTCCTTAGAATATTCGTAGTTTCCCGTTCTCCCCGCCTTGGAATTCTGGGTTGTCATTGTCACGGGTGGTTCTGGGATGTCGTGTCAGTCATTCTTCCTCGGAAACCAAGCTGACATCCTTTCGCGCCGTTTCTTGGATTGCCCTGGGCAGTGCCTAGCACGGAACATGAGCGTTGCTTTTTTTTTTTCGGTGGCGTATGTGTTAAAACTGGGGTGCGGGACGGGCGATTTCCAGCGCTACCAGAGCATTCATTTGCTTTTGCATGATAGCAGAGTGTTACAGTATTCTGTCATTACTGCGGAGTACTTGCAATGCGTGACGGTTATTTCTTCTTCCTGTACTGTCCACTGCTATCATTGCACTCGGTGAGATGTCCGCGAAAAGCCAAATGTGACCCCCGTCAATCTTTCCTTTAAGGTTCCTAAAATGAAGTCAGTCCTGTCTAATAAGGGCAAGCTGACAAGGACCGATTTTGTACAGACACAGCGCCTGTGTGTATTACCAGGGGGTGCCCGCAACACCCCGCCTGTATTCCTTCCTCCCCAACCTCCTGGCTAGCGGCGATGTCCCACCTTCCCCCATTTGTGTCCGAAGTTTATAAGAATCAGGAATAAAACGAGACTGTTTAGGAATCATAGGGGGGCAGCTCCCGGGCTATGACAGTCCAAGCGGACAAAGGGTGGGCGGGCGAGAGTAGCCCTGTGTGCTATGCGATTAGGCAGTACTAACTTACAGAAGGGAGGACGATTGAAGTCAGCCCCAGTCTATTGAGGCAGAGTTACCAGCCATTGTACATCTAGCGTAATAATGGGGTTCATTCCCACTTTTCAGGCCCCAGACCAGCTCACCTAGGCACAACCACGGGATGGCAACAAGGAACGTCATATTCGTACGTCTTACCATCGGAAGGAAGACGGTTACTGACTCTTCACGCGTACCGCGTCTACCAGCAATCAGTACAATAGGTGACATTTGAAGAGTCAGAAATGTTTTTTCCTTTTCTTCCGTAGGTGGTGGGGGGCGAGGGGGGAAGAAACTGAGGAGCTTATTCCTGAACACGCCGCATGTGTTTGAACCTAAGACTGGGCTCAGGATCATCTTTTCAGTTTATGCTGTGGACAGTGGATAGGTGGGTCTCAGTCCCTCCTTCCATGGCGCCTCATTTGTTCTTGGCTTTCGTTACACTTGTCATGTAGCACTGTGTAGCCTGGAGATATTTTCAAGCTTTGGCATTTCATCTTCTGTAGGGCTTGTCACAGTTTGTCCATAGGACAGTTCAGTATCTCCCGTACGGTCCATGCTGGAGCTCTTTTTAGATTTGGGACTGCATTGCCACCTGTGCTGATCAGAGCTCCACGCTGGGCAAACAGGAAATGTAATTCAAAAGTTCGAGGGGCAATACTCTAGTATTTAATGTAAATATTAGAAATGTAGAGGTAGTCACATCACCTAATGCACTGCAGGAAAGAACCCAGATACTGCAGTATGAAAATGACTAGAATAGAATAAGAAAAATGAACTTCAACCACACGAAAGAAACGAAACAACCTGCCAGGACAGGATTTGGACTCACCTTTGATTAAGGTACCCAAGAAACCCAGTTATCATGGTTGTTCAGAAATAATTATCAAATTAATCACTTAAAAATATTGTGATTCAGAGGAATGAATGAAGAGATGGAAGTATGGAAGGCCTGAATTCTAATCCTGGACCTGCCACTGACTTCCAGTTTGGCCTTGGGCAACTCATCAAACCTCTCTGCCTTAGTTTGTTATCTACAAGAGGGATAATGCCGTCTTACTTTGAATATAGGCATTATTACTAGCTACATCATCACTGCAGGGAATACCCTTGATGTCCACTAAAGGTCCTCTCCATGAGTCTGTGAAAGGATTTTGTAGGTGAACACTATGCATTACCAGGGCTAGGAAGTAATAAAACAAAAACATGTACTGTACTTCAGTTAGCTAAAAGCAAAGTCACACAGAATACTAAAAAGGGGAAATGAACTGACTTTATGCTGAAGCAGACAAAAATACTCAGTGTTGAAGCCAGTGCCTAGAAATATATCAGTCTTTGGTACCCACAACAACAGTGAAGGTTAGTCTTTCTAAAGTAAAGAGTAGGAGGGGACGCATTTACCTTAGCACCAGGAATGAAAAAATAGCTTTGATCCTGTTAACATTAGGTTGTAACATTTGTAATTGACCTCAAATTTAATAGGCAGACAGTAATGTCCTGCTGTCATTCAGACCTCCAATTGCTCTGTATCGCATTAGAAAATTAGATACAACCAAGGGAACAGTGCAGAGACTTATTATTCCAGGATAGATCTAGATGATCTAGATGGTCAGACTAGATGATCAAATTGGTCCCTTCTGACCTACGAGTCTATGATAGAAATCTATCCAATAGAACACTGGCCCATTCTGCAGATAGATTAAGTCTGTGTTTATCCAAAGCAATCACACGATAGTGCATTAATAAAATCAAATTAGGGGGAAATGACAGCGTCCCTGCCTCATTCAGAAATACAAAACCACTTTAAAGTGGTTCACTCATGGCCTACCTCTACTCACATTTAAGTCCATGGGAACAGGAACAGGCCTTCAATGCACACGATGGGAGCCTCATTAGTGAATTGTTTAATAGTACTATGATAGAGGTATGATTGTTTTCTTTGTGCATCTAAGATTTGTGTTAGTTACTTGTGCTCCCTGTAGAATTCTATATTTACATGTTACTATGTCTTTTTTTATCTTTTAAATGGCAAAGTCATATTTGATTGCCATAAATTGCATGCATATGTATTTAAATATTCAAGACCCAGTTCTACTCTGCTGAGGTGCAACTCCCATTGATGACAGTGTAAGTGAGAGCAAAATCTGATACACATTGTTTAATAAGTCAGTTTTCTAGTATTATAAAAACCTGTTAGAAATTGTCACCATTAAAAAAGTCAGCCAACACCAATAGATACCATACAATGGTATTTCCTATTCCCTGAAAGGGGACTGTTTCAGTATTTCATATACCACTGCATGGTAACCACGAGCGAACATTGACTTTTTACTGGTAACCATTGTATTTTCATTAATGCATCTCTATAACAGTAGGTGAGGATGTGCTACTTAATAATCCAGCATCATAATCATGAGAAATTCATTATGGACAATTTCTTCTATGACTTCAGTTCTATCTACAATAAAAGTTGGCTATTTTCCCATCCCCAATTTTTTTACTTGTGATGTTTTTGTCTTCACTATATTTTTCCTCCAATGTCTTGATGTGGAATCATTTTAATTCTAATTGTGTATGCCAAATCTCACCGCTAAAAATAACCTTTGTTAATCTAATCCAGCTCCTCCTAAACTGTTGAGGAGTTTAGAATTTGGCAACAAGGAGGTAATCTGGCTCACTTACTACTTTTTTTAATTCACATCATCCAAAACCTGCAGGACAGAATCCAAATATGGAGGGTCCTGTTATTCAAATGCAAATGGAGAACATACATTGGAGTGTGGTAATTGAAGTTCTATATCAAACCAGTATTCATAATTACAGCATCAAGTCATTTCCTAAGGTCAGTATGATGAAAGGCAAAGCAGCAGAGTTAATGACAAATTAAGGCTGAGAAATCGAGCGCTAAAAAGAGATTCCAAATATTAATGTAAACATATTGATAACCTTTGTGGTTTTAGTACATATTGATACATCAACATGTAACAGAGGAAAAATATTGTAGTTGTGGAAGTCACCTTTAACTTTTGGGATTTCATTGGTGTTGGAGTGCTTCATTTTTTAATTTTAATGCTTGTTGTTTACATTTATTTCTCCTCCTTTTTAAATAAAAGAAAAAGAAAGAAATCAATATTTGAACTATTATAATAAATATAAAATAAAATAAATTATTGGAAATATACCTATCTCCTAGAACTGGAAGGGACCTTGAAAGGTCATTGAGCCCAGCCCCCTGCCTTCACTAGCAGGAGCAAGTACTGATTTTTGCCCTAGATCCCTAAGAGGCCCCCTCAAGGATTGAACTATTGGGCTTTCACAGTCTACGAGCTCCACGGGCTTCACCAGGGAAAGTCATAAATTCCTTGAAATGGAGCTATTCTTAGATTGTAAACTTTCCTAATTTTTAAACTATTTCAGGCAGAGACTGCGATGTCGAACACATGATGAGGGTCTTTGGAATACAAATGGTGATAATAATTCTGACTGCAGAGCTTACAAGCTCCACAGCTGTGCTAGCAGAGCTTCTAAGGTTTGGCAAATCAAATGACATTATTAGTAGGGCTGTCGATTAATCGCAGTTAACTCACATGATTAGCTCAAAAAAATTGTGATTAAAAAAATGAATCGCACTGTTCGATAATAGAATACCAATTGAAATATATTACATATTTTTGGATGTTTTTCTCCATTTTCAAATATATTGATTTAAATTACAACAGAGAATACAAAGTGTACAGTGCCATTTTATATTTACTTTGATTAGAAATATTTGCACTGTAAAAGTAATAAACAAATAGTATTTTTCAATTCACCTCATACAAGTACTTTAGTGCAATCTCTTTATCATGAAAGTGCAACTTACAAATATAGGTGCTAAAGTTTTACATTGTTTTATTTTTTAGTTCAGTTATGTAACAACAAAAAAACTACATGTCCACTCAGTTCTACTTCTTGTTCAGCCAATCGCAAGGAGAAACAAGTTTGTTTACAGCTATGGAAGATAATGTTTGGTGGAACACATTGTCCAAACGACTTCTTCAGTGACCATCATCAAACAGAAATACCAACTATGCAATAACCTTTCCTACCCTCAGCCAAGCTGATCTTGGATGTTCAGGAACAGGAAGAAGGGATAGCAGCTCATTTTAAACAGTTTTCTCCCAAATTAAAGCCAGACATTCAAACAATTTCAACAGGGCTAGGTTTTTTTGTTTGTTTGTTTTTAAGAATAAACAGCTGTTCTGATGCAGGCATTCACTCACTCACTCACTCACTCAGAGGATACATTATCTGATAAAAAATGAGGCTGGATACTTCATGTCTGGCTTGCTCACATTAAAGAGTGTTCTGGTTCTAAAAAACTTACCATGTGCCCATTCTCAAATATAGGAACACACCAGCTGAGGACAATAATAAACCAAAATCCCTTCTTCATTTCTTTATAGCTCTCCTAAATAGCTACATCTGTATTCCTATGGCAGAGATATAGTGTAAATTAATCTCTATTGTTACTTACAGTACTGCACCCTGTGTGTCCTTAGCAAACAAAATTTAACTGAAAAGAAATTGCACTCATTTTAGATTCTATAAATACCTGTCTGAGCAGGGGGCAGGTTTGCAATCTCTAGCTATGGCATTGAGTAGCACTAGTGGGAATACTTAAATATTGACAGTGCTCATGTCACCTAACAGTTACCATCTGCAAACTGTCCTATGCAGTGTTGTTGTAACTGTGTCAGTCCCAGGATATTAGAGAGACCAGGTGGGGGAGGTAATATCTTTTAGTGGACCAACTTCTGTTAGTGAGAGAGACAAGATTTTGAGCTTACACAGACCTGAAGAAGAGCTCTGGGTAAGCTCGAAAGCTTGTCTCTCTCACCACAGAAGCTGGCCCAGTCAAAGATATTACCTCACCCACCTTGTCTATTCAAATTGTAACATTTTAAGTTATGGTTCTTCACATGTGCACAGGACGTGTTCCTACAAATCAGAGAAGCCACCCTGCAAATTGTTGTAGGCAGTGTTATTGTAGACGTGTTGCTCCCAGGATAGCAAAGAGACCCTTGAAGACTTGCTTGAACCCGTAAGTGGTGAGGCATTCCTCTGACAATGATGATCTATTGAGTTGAGATCCCTTAAAAAGTATTGATTCCTACCATGCTTGTCTTTTGAACCTCCTACCATTTAATACTTTAATACAAACCCACTGTAACTTTTGCACAGACCCATGGGTGCTGAATAGAAATTAGTTAATGCCAGTAAGTGTACTAACAGGAACATCAAAGGCTGTGCAATTAGTTATTCCACCAAAGAGTGGGATACTACTTTTTCTTACTGAAAATGGCTGTCACTTTAGACAAGGTTGGAACTAGACATCATGGTGTTTTATATTAATAATGCCCCCTATTGGTCCAATTGCCCCTCTCTGTAAAGATCTCAGTCCCAATGATGCGGAGCTGATGAAAGACACTAGAAAATGAAAAGATTCCAATTTGATGCATTGCAGCTCAGATAAGATTTATTTTAATTGCTTAGGTGAGATCTTGACTGATCTCACTGATGGAAGAATTTAGCCCTGAAGTGATTATCGCTCTGCTGGACAGATGGAACACTCGTGACAGCCTGAAATACTGATACACACAAAGGACCCTTATTCTGATCTCACCTTGCTGTAAATCTGGAAGGAATGACTCCAATGGCATTACGCCAGTATGGAGCCAGCGGGCGGTCAGAATCAAGCCCCCAAGAGCTATAATCTTCATGCTATTACGAACCAAGTGCAGAGTGAGAATTTTCTTTTCCATATATGTGCTGCTTTAAAAGCTGACATGGTTGTGCTCTACTGCAGCTATATGCAGAGAAGGGAGCAGCGATGTTCAGTGCAGACACATGTACAAAAGCAGAGGCTAGATGCGTGCAGAATATTGATGACAGAACAATGCTAGATGGTAGAACAGGGGATGTATGTGAATCTCTGTCTCATTCACACATACTTTGAGATCCATCGGGTGCAAAGTGCTTTGCAAATGCAAAATATTATTGTCCGGGTAACTAAAAGGCTGTCAGTTTGACATTGATCCCAGGCAAGATAATGGAGTGCTGATACAGGACTCGATTATTAAAGAATTAAAGGTGGGCAATAGAATTAATGGCAGTCAACATCGGTTTATGGAAAATAGAGCCTATCAAGCTAACCTGATTTTTAAAAAATGAGATTACAAGTTTGGTTGGTAAAGAAAATAGTGTTGGTCTAATATACTTAGACTTCTGTAAGATGTATGACTTGGTATTGCACAACAGTTTGAATAAAAAAATAGAATGATATAAAATTAATATTAAATGGCAAGCATTAAATGGACTAAAAGCTTGCTAACTAATAAGTATCAAAATATCATTATAAATGGGAAATCATCATTGAGAGGGTGTGTTTCTACAGGGGTCCTGCAGGGATTAGTTCTTGACCATATTCTATTCAATATCATTATCAGTGACATGGAAGAAAACATAAAATCAGGCACAAAAATTGGGGAAGTGGTAGACAATGTAGAGGACAGGTCACTGCTACAGAGTGAGCTGGATTACTTGGTAAACTGAGCACAAGCAAACAATGTGTATGTTTTTAATACATCTATATGTAAATGTATATATCTAGGAACAACAAATGCAGACCATACTTACAGAATGAGGGACTTTATCCTGTGAAGCAGTGATTCTGAAAAAGATTTGGGGGTCATGGCAGATAATTAGCTCAATATGAGCTCCCAGTATGATGCTGTGGCCAAAAGGACTAATGCAATCCTTAGATACATAATCAGAGTAATCTCCAGTAGGAGTAGAGAGGTTATTTTATCATTGTCTTTGGCACTGGTGCAACTGCTGCTGGAATACTTGTGTCCAGAATTCAAGAAGGATGTTGATACTTGCAGAGGGTCCAGAGAAGAGCCACAGGAATGATTTAAAGAATTAGAATAAGGGTTTTTTTACATAGCACATTTATCCAAAGTGCTTTTTGATAGTTAGCTAACGGTACATTAATGGAAAGATCATTAAGTGGTTCACCGAGACCCTCAGCAATTTTAAAGTGGTCCACAAATAAAAAAGTTTGAGAACTACTGATCTAGTCTGACCTTCTGTACAACACAGGTAATAGAACTTCCCTGGAAAAATTCACAGAGCGTATTTTTTAAAGAAACCCCCAATCCTGATTTTAAAATGGCCAGTGATGGAGAATCCAACATGATCCTTGGTAAATTGTTCCAATGGCTAATTACCCTAACTGCTAAAATTATATGTCTAATTTCCAGTCTGAATTTGTCTAGCTTCAACTTCTAGCTATTGGATTGTGTTATATATATCTCTACGAGATTGAAGAGCCCATTATCAAATATTTGTTCCTTATGTAAGTAATTAGATGAAATCAAGTCACCCCTTAACCTTCTCTTTGTTAAGCTTAATGGATTGAACTCCTTACATGTGTGTCTTTTCCAGGGTCCAGGCATCTAATTTGTGGAGCCACATCTGCATGGCTCCACTAATTAGGGGGGTGGCCCTTCATTCTAAGCACCTTAGAGGGAACTATCCAGAGACCACCTGAACAGAACCCGTGGACCACTGGTGGTCTGTGCACCACAGTTTGAGATCCTCTGGACTAGATGATCTCAATGGTCCCTTCTGGCCCTGGAATCTATGAATCACTCAATCAAGGCTCCAGTTTATTTCTGGGTGTGCAATTTTTTCAGCTGCACAAGCTTGACTGAATTATGGCATATGCGAATATCTAGACAAAGCTGAGAAATGCAAAATGAAAATGAGAGTCACTTTTTAATATTATTCATAGATGCATTATTCAATGGACTGAGGGAAACCATGCTGTTTCAGAACTGCTAATGAAATTCACAGTCCTAGCAACAAAAGCATTAGATGGAGTATGAAATGGTCAGTATACACCATTCTGAACAGTTCTGCTATAATACCACAGCATCATCCTTGTTGATGCTGTGGACTATATTGTTCAATGTTCATTTATTTTCAGACAATCTTGCAAAATTATTTTCCCCCATTCTCCCAGGATGTGTAATTTTTGACAGTTCATTCCGCTATCATTCATTTGTAGATTATTGTGGGGAGATGAGTAGATTTTGTGCCTGGGCTGGTAAAATTTCATGACATTTTTTAATTCTGCTTTAGGAATTCCCAGTTCATGAACATTATTTTCTTTTGTTAGGTGAGATTTCAAATTTGGCAGCTGGGAGATTTTGGGAAGTGATTTGTTGTTTTTTTTGTCCATAGTTTTCCCTCACGAAAGTGAGGTTAAAACAAGGTATTCCCTTCTCAGGGAACCGTCTTTGGAGATTACCAAATGACACATAATGGGCCAGATTTTCTTCCTCTGTCTCATCAGCTGAGACAGATGTGAATTTCCTTAGCAGGAGGAATCTTTTTGCTGTTGTAAACCTGGCGGAGCTGGCCTCTATACCAACCACCTCACCATAGGGACCTCTGGGACCATAACCAACATGTAAGAGTCTAGAAGTTGCTCTCATGCACATTCAGACTGAGGTTTGCACAGACCTGGCTTGAGACTCAGAGGGCCGTAATCAGCTCTCTGAGGCCCTTGCCCTCTCCCCCGACATTCTGACCAGATCTTCATGTAGGAAAGAATGTGGCCTTTGAACCTAAATAGGTTAATTGTACCATTTTCAGGGATCAGTGGTATCGCTCTATTATTATTACATTCCAGAAGATCAATAAATGATTTAATTTACAATATTAATATGTATATGTCATGTTTTATTTGTCTTACTTATTCTGCATAGTTTTTTTTGTATTTTCAAACTGTTGTAGATCAAATACCACCCAAAGGCAAACTCTCATCAAAATTCAGAAAGATCTGTGAGGTAGGAAAATATCATCATCCCAATTGTATGTAATGAGAAACTGACAGAGAGCAGATACAGGACTTGTTTGAGGCCCCATAGCAAGTCAGTAGCGCAACCAGAGTTATAATATAAGAACTGGTCGCTTCTAGCCCCACTGGATTCCATTCCAGTCATGCCTACTTCTCTAGACCATGATAACTCTCTATGGTCACTATTCTGCAACCGTCAAGCAACAGAGGGGTAGCCGTGTTAGTCTGGATCTGTAAAAGCAGCAAAGAGTCCTGTGGCACCTTATAGACTAACAGACGTATTGGAGCATGAGCTTTCGAGGGTGAATAGCCACTTCGTCGGATGCATGCATAAGGTGCCACAAGATTCTTTGCTGTTTATTCTGCAACCCTTATTCACCTTGGCTTTCAATGGGACTACTTAATACTTCTCAATGAGAATATTCATGGGAGTAAGGGCTACTGAGAATGGTAAGGATTGAAAAAATGAGCCCTGAGCCAACATATTCTCAAAAACTGGAACTGATTTCCACATTCAAAACATGGATGCATTAAAATCATATGTATGTACACAAATATTGCAAAAGTAGATGCAGATTGGTATTTACAAGTATCTGTTTAGTATATACACATGTGCATGTATGCACAATTTTTGCAGATATAAAGTAGCTTTCAGATTTAAAAAAATTTGCCGGCAATGTATTTCCAAATAGTTATAGCAGTTATTTTTTCTGGAGATTAGTACATAAGAAATAGGTAAGAATGACAGAGCTAGTAAACACAACTTTAGTTGTCAAATGCTAATAATGAATTGCCAGCAGGAATGATTACTCACTTTCTGCTTCTGGCCTCTTGCTAAAGGAACAGTATCAAATAGCTGTTGACTAAACTTTCAAATGCTACAGTATCCACACCATTTTTCATAATTCTGAAAAGGAATGTAAATACTGCTAAGGACTTCCATTTATCTAATGAACATGAGCTTTGATTTTTTTTAAAAAAAATCATGCAAAGAAAACACATCACCCATATGAAAATGTGTAGGTTAGATTTAGAAGAAACTGAAAGACGATGCTGAATTTGTCACTTAGCTTTCAGGGCTTGAGATGTGGAAAGGTCAGTGTGGATAGTGGTAGTTTTGTTTTTACTAAGGGAGGATATGATTGAGGTCTATAAAATCATGACTGGTGTGGAGAAAGTAAACAAGGAAATGTTATTTACTCCTTCTCACAACACAAGAACTAGGGGTCACCAAATGAAATTAATTGGCAGCAGGAATAAAACAAACAAAAGGAAGTATGTCTTCACACAACACACAGTCAACCTGCGGAACTCTTTGCCAGAGGATCTTGTGAAGGCCAAAACTATAAGAGGGTTAAAAAAAGAACTAGCTAAATTCATGGAGGATAGGTCCATTAATGGCTATTAGTCAGGATTGGCAGGGATGATGGCCCTAGCCTCTGTTTACCACAAGCTGGGAATGGGCGATAGGATAGATCATTTGATGATTACTTGTTCTGTTCATTCCCTCTGGGGCACCTGGCACTGGCCACTGTCAGAAGACAGGGTACTGGGCTAGATGGACCTTTGGTCTGATCCACTATGGCTGTTCTTATGTTCTTATGCTTCTTTGTAACAATATACGTTAGAAAATGGTTGAAGGATGAGTCACTGATTTACTTATACTCGTTCCAAACCAGAATATTAGCTCAAACAGGGCCACTGAGAGAGGGGGGTGGATGTGGCTCCTAGTGCAAATTCAGGGGCCCTGATAGACCCTGTGGATCCTGCAAAGTGGACAAAAAAAAACATGTGGAGTAGACTGATCTCAGTCCTTTCAATCTGATAAGTACTGTAGTTCTAGAGGGGCTCCAGTAGTGATTATCATACTCTTCTCAGCCACTTATCTTTCACAGGTTTTAGTCCTTTTTCAAATCCAGAAAGTTTAAGGTATATTGAGCAAGGAGTTTGATTTGCTACTGGGAAAGTTTTTGCCTTTAGGAATACTGATTTATTGGTTTGACTTGAGTAAATTTAAGGGGCCTGAGTTAGCTTTTCGGACCCAGAATTTTTATTTCATTTTCCAAAAACAATCTAGACATCCAACAAAGAAGTTTCAGGAAGATTTGCTCTCCTTAACAAGTCCACTTATGCTAGGATACCCAGTATTTTAGCTTACAGCTTTTTGTCATTGTTGCTATCATCAAACTTTCTAGCTGGTACTGATGATGACATAAATAACAGATTTACAGTACTGAGAGTAGTCATTTTATACAGGGGATTCCATTAAAAAGTCAAGAATAATCATTCCAGCTATCTGCAGTAACTAGTTTCTTCCTGGAATTACAATACAAGATACTCTGCAAAGTGGTAAATATCAGATTTTAATGGCACCCACTGCAGGTTACTATAGAGATAATCATAAAGACATCTCTGATATTAACTCCAGAGCCCAGCTACAATGTTCTCTTTGTAAAACCTTCAAATACTATCTATTCTTATTTGCCTATGTTGTGGTAACATCCACTGTGTGCTGTATACACATACAGGAAAGCACAGTCCCTGCCCTGAAGGTGTCCAATCTAGCCAGGCAACAAATCAAGGATGAGGGAGAAGGATAAAGCGTTGTTGTGTGTTTGCTTATTTAATAACAGCAGTAACAGATATGGGACTATATCTCTGCTGGTGTTTTCTGAACACTTTAGGCCTGATCCTGATTTTAAGAAAATCAGCTGCATTTTCAAAAATAAAGTTAATTTTCCACAATACAAGGTGATGCAAAGCACATAACACAGGGCAATATCAAGCCACCAGTTCTCCTTTAGTATATACAGTTTACTGTATGGAAACCTCTCTGCCTCATTTTTCCTATTTTAAATATAGATAATTTCTACCTACCATACAGCTCCATCACCACAAGGATTAATCTGTCAGTCCTTAGCTAGTGTTGTGCAGCATTTTGAACACACAAAGTGCTAGATAAGTAACAAGTGTTAAAATTATTTCTGTCTTAAATGATTGCATCAGATTGAGAACATTTTTAGTATGTAGCAACATAAGTGCTCGTGCAAAGGTGAGTCAAGGTCCATAGCTAACAATGCCTCAACCCCAGAGAGTTTGTAACCTGAGAACATGACTTGGTACAAAACAGTGCACCAAAGTGAAAACGGAACGAGCAGATCGTGTAGTGTCATCTTTTTTTAATGTGTATTTCACAAAACATAGTAGGTACTGATTTTCCATCATTAGCTGTAGCAGAATATTTTATAGTATTTCTTGTAGCTTGCCCAGATTATATTTAATCAAATTCGGGCAAGGAACAGCTCTTTGCTATGTGTGAGTACAGTGCTTAACACAAGGGAACCCTAGTCTTGTTTTGGGTCTCTAGGTCCCACCGCAACACAAATAAAATAATCATTATAAAATATGGAAAAATACCAAACACCAGGAGGCTATTCTTTACTGGAACGCATTTTCTAAACAGACTATTGAGCTCAGAAGGGAATGAAATACCAACCTATTTCCTTTCATTTGAAGATTTCAGAGTAAAGTTACTGCAATGACTCAAAGGTTACAAGGTTAAAAATATCCCAACATGAATTTTCATAGAACTCAGTGGAGATTTTAAATCATGCATGGAAGTCTTCGTTCTAGAAGGGAGTATGGCATTGCTTTCTATTGGGCAGGAAGGGGGTGTTTGATGCCTACGATAAAGGATATAAAAGAGTAAGATTTGATCAGAATTAAGATGTGTACAGTGCTTTACACTTTCAAACCATTGTATATACATTAAGCTAAGCAATTAGGGTCCAATCCTGGTCAACTTTTGCATGAGTGTGCAAAGGGGGAAGATGTGAAGAGTCCTTGCATGTCCACCTATGGGGCTGACCACAGTCGAATCCTTGAATCCCTTGTGTGTTTGTTTATTTATTTAATAACAGCAGTAATATTATGGGACTATATCTCGTTGGTGTTTTCTGAACACTTTAGGCCTGATTCTATTTTTAAGAAAATCAGCCACATTTTCAAAAATAAAGTTAATTTTCCACAATACAAGGTGATGCAAAGCACATGACACAGGGCAATATCAAGCCACCAGTTCTCTGTTAGTATATATATACTTTACTGTATGGAAACATCTCTGCCCTCTGAGCTCAAAAGCTGCTTAAGGCAGAGCCAGATGCCCCTCTGCCTCCGCACTGACTAGCAGAGCTGGCCAGTGCATAGTACACTTAAAGGATAGCTCAAAAGCTCTGCTCCCCAGGAATTCTAGGAAATATTAGCAATGCCTCTCCAAACTCTTGCTGGAATGCTGCACACTTGCACTACTCTTCTATTTAGGACTGTTCCTTCATGGCATACTATAGCTCTTAATTGGAGACTCCATATTTTAATGAAAAGAACAGGAGGACTTGTGGCACCTTAGAGACTAACAAATTTATTTCAGCATGAGCTTTCATGAGCTACAACTCACTTCTTCAGATGCAATGCAATACTATTGCTGAAGCCAATGTAAATAGATTGAAATGTTCAATATAGAATACTAAAGCTAGATCAAGATTTTCTTAAGTGGGGGGCCTAAAGCAACCCTCTTAAACACTTGTATAGGCACACATAAGGGTCCTGATTTTTAAAATTGCTGAGCACCTAGTAGCTCTCACTGAATCCAATGTAGCTACACCAGGGGTGATTTTGACTTATTGTGTGAAATAAATGTTAACTCTTAATCTTCCAGCTGAAATTACTGTTTGAAAAAATAAAGAACTTGTGGTCTTAGTAAAGACACTGGGTTTATGGCTTATTACAACAATCTGTAACCAGCTAACCTCCCTTTCTGACCTATCACTGCAGAGGTGTTACAGGGCTACCTCACCTTGAACAGTCTCTTACAATCTGTGTGAACTACTTGTGCTAAACAATCTGTGCCACTCTGTCATTTAGCAGTGACGGCTGAGGACCTTTCCCAGACCTGAAGATGAGCTCTGTGTCGCTGCAAAGCATGTTTCTCTCACCAGCACAACTTGGTCCAACAAAAGATACTAACTCATCCACCTCGTCCATTTGGAAAACATGCAGAGGGAGATTCTACTTTAACTTTGTCTTCCACTTGGGGTCAGTATTTATTCAAGTTCAGAAAGACCAGCTACTTGATGGGACTGGAACTCACTGAATTGCCACCTGGGCTCAGGGGCTAAGACAATGAGATTTGGTGGATCTCAGCTCTCCAAAGAGGCATTTCTATTGGCATCATAGTAATGGCTGACTAATAATATTGACAGGTATAGCAATAAGGAACCATGATGATGCAAACCATGCAGGTTTGGGGAATTGAGACAAAGCACATTTTTGAGAGGTGGTGATTTTTTCTTCATTCTATTAATAATGAACTTTGAAGGGCTTTGAATCATGTTTCCCCCCACTTTGCAGCAGTGCCAGGAAAAAACTATACTGCTAGTCAGCCTTAAACCTCAAAGCAAATCTGTCCTACTTTAATTGGCAGGTAATACCTAAGGCAGTGATGACACTGGCTTCTTTGAAGATAATGATGAAAATCATAACTATCCGTGCTCAGCCAGAGCCCTCCTCTTTACCTCAACATGACTTTGTTTTGTTTGAGATGACAGGAATGGAGAACAGGAACCATGCCAATGGGAGAGCTCTGCTACTGACAGCTAAATCCTAACTGCATCCCACCCTCCTCCCTCTGGAGCAGGAGAAAGTGCAGCTGCCTGCCATTATTCGAACTGCCTCAGAGCAAATTAAACATAAGAAGTAAACTTCCACATCTACGGCCCCAGGTCTCCATAACTGAGTAACGTGTTCCCTAGGATGAAGAGTTCTGAATGCTCAGGACATTTTTATAAAACAAGAGCATTCAATATATACTTACGAAATGCAGAGATTAATCGGGGGCAACTTTGATCATGCAAATGTCCTGAAAACCTAGAGGGAGAGGCTTATAAAGAAGCTACTTGGTATGCAATTTCCAGGAGAATTAACCATTGTTAGCATTAACATCACTGATAGGATTAGTCATTGATTACAAGAGAATTAACCATTGATATGAGGAGTATTAACAATTAAAAGCTAATGCCTGTTATTTACTTTGAATTTCATTTATCTCACCTTCAGAAAATGCAATCAAAATTCTTTCTGCTATTTGAGTATTCGGTTTCAGCTTTCTTGTGAACTATTATGACTAGAAGGTAAATACTGCAGCTTCCAAGCATGCTCACAAAGCTTAATGCTAGTAATCCCCAAAGTAGACTTGTTTCAGAGATTAGCAAAGGTTATCTTCAATGGAAAGACAAGAAAAAGAAAGATTTCTTGAGGCACTAAGAAGTACTTTCACTCTAATTGCATTCTGCTACCTAAAACTACTCTAAAAACAATATTTTATTTTAAAATCCCAGTTATAGTCCAAGTAAATAACTACGAAGGCAGCTCTTAGATGTAAGTGTATTTAGTTGCATAATCTGAGTGCACTTTAGCTGCAGAATAATCTGCTATAGACAGGGTTAAAATTTTAGGTGGGCCATTGTAATCTCTCTCACCTGCACACTTGCTCCTTAAGGATCTGATTTAACTCTTATGGAAGTCAGTGGAAACATTTCCACGGATGTCAGTCAGATTGGATTGGGTTCTAGGGTGTATGTGTGCACTGCAGTTAAAAATCTGTGGCTGGCCCATGTCAGCTGACTTGGGCTCGTGGGATAAGGGGCTGTTTAATTGCGGTGTAGTTGTTTAGGCTTGGCTGGAGCCCGGGCTCTGGAACCCCGCGATGGGGGAGAGTCCCAGAGCTTGGTCTCCAGCCCAAACCTGAACATCTACCCCACAATTAAATAACCTCTTAGCCTGACCCCTGTGAATCCAAGTCAGCTGACATGGGGCAGCAACAGGTGTTTAATTGAACAGTAGACATATTGTAGGGGCTCTAACCTGCACCCAGTGAAGTCAATAGAAGCGTTGCCATTGACTTCACTGGGTGCAAGATCAGACAGTGTTCTATTCTATATTCCTACTTCTATTCTATGGGTGTTCTTATACTGTGCTCATCATCCTAGTATCTGGGGCCCAGATCTGCAAAGGTACTTAGATGCCTAAACCCCAGACCTAAGTACCAAAATCCCATTTTGGCTCCACTGCAATCTGCAAGATCTTCCATTGAACCCTGAGGCTTCTAAACTTACTCAGCACCTAAATTTCTCAAGGTAAAATTCCCTCAGTGCCTATTTTCTTCTTCTGGGCATGTGCATAGCTGCCTCATTCTAGGCATCTGGCCACCTATCTCTCACTTAAACCTCAGAGCGATTCATAAACCAGAGGAAGATAGGCAGATGAACACTTAGGTCATGTGCAAGACCTGAGCTGGTAGGTGTGCTTAGAGGCTACCTACTAGGCTGGGTTTCATTTAACAGCTGTCGGGAGGAGAAGGACGTGGTTGTGATGTTATAACTTTCAGGTCAGTGTTTAAAGCACTCACCTGGGAGCTGAGAGACCAAGGCTCAATTCCCCAATTTGAATATGAGTCTCTTACTTCTCAGTGGAGTGCACTGAGCTCTGGGATAGTCTAATGTGGGGCTCCCTTAGTCTCTTCTGTTGAAGATGTTCCACTGTTGATAAATAATGGAAGAGACATGGGAGCAGGAGTGATAATGACGCTTCTCATTAACAGGGGGACTGGACCCAAGGTCTCCCCCTTCTGGGTTGGTGGCTACAGCATCACTTTCTCCCATCCAGTGACAGCTCCACTGTGCATAAATATAAATATAGAATGTTAATGATGGTAAATGGATTTTTATTTGGTTTATTATTTTTCACTCTCAGTAATGTGCTGCAACCATATTACTTAGGTTGCATGATATAGTGAGGAGGTAGCCACTGTTTTAACAGTGTAGGTGTTTTACACCTTGCCATTTCTGAAATAGAGAAGAGGGACACACCCATATGTTTGATAAGCATTTTCTCCCCTTTTATTCCCACCTTGATACAGTACACTTTGTAGTTGCTATTGTATTTCTATATCACAATTAGAAGAGGGAGTAAGTGGCTGATGCTGGTTTCAAATGCCCTCAGAGGCTGGACAACAGAGGAGCATCAGAATTCACTGTATGAGTGTTTATAAGAATAGCGTCTTCTTCCCTCCAGGATCCACAGCTCCCCGATCCAGGCCTCTCACATCTTAATGAAATGCACTGGCACTACTGTAGAGGTCAGATTGCAAAAATAAATAGTTCATTTACCAGCACGGGCCTCTGCAGTTCACTCTGCGCCTCTACCACACGTGGAACTGTGAAAACCTTTAATCATTAACTGTTTTAAACAGCGAAAGGAAATTTCAACTCAACTTGTTCTGCCTGGGTATAGAATAAAAACCTTTTCTTTGCAAATTTGTAGTGAATGTTTATTGTTTAGTTATTCTGAACAGTGCTGGGTTGAGGCCTGCAGACTGAAGTAGTCTTCAGACTCGTGGAACAGCGAAAGCATTGGCAGAAGCAACAGCACCACAGGTTTGCCCCTCCCCCAATACTCTGCCAATGGCCAGCAATTGTACTTGTTTACACTAACACTGTTACAAATATTATTGATTATACACCTTTGGTGGTTGCACTGGGTGATCACCACACATGTAAAAAGGTCTGATCCTGAAAACCATAGTCAGATAAAATTGGCATGGACTTCCTTTGGGTCTGCATGATCAGACCAAAGGTCACTGGCTTGAAGTTACAGTCTAACTCAAACAAAAACAAGATGTGAGTCAATCATTCCAACTGAAGAAGAACAGATGCCTTATTGGCAAAGAGAATGCAACATTCATTGAATTACAATTGATGACAGACTGCAATATCATGCAACTTTAATAATATTTAAACTCTAGCTCACCTAACAGCCCAAGGCAGCCAAACCTTAAGCACACAGGAAAAATAAAATAAGGTTTTATAGACAATAGTACTGTATGATGGCATGTTTTAGTCTGCATTAGCAATCTACCTGCACCCAAGTTCATATCACTCCCTGATAAGGAGTGTGGAGTTCAGCGGTCGCTATCTTTATCAGCCAGATTTGTTTTTAATTTCAGTGGAATAGTTATTATTTGTTCCTTTGGAAATTCTGGTACAGGAGGAACACTGAGAAATGAGAAATGATTTCTTAAACCTTATGGAAGTCTTTGGGGAATTTTCTGGCTTTCAGATTCTCTGCTGATTCTTTTATGTTACATGCTGAAAAAAGGGAATTTGCTGATCTTCTGCTGTGCTCTTGAAGTCAATGGAGCTATGATGCATACACCAACTTAGGGTCTGTCCCTGATTTTTTTAAATTGCATTTTAAAGCAAGGTCTTCTTTTAAAAAGATACTTCCTGAGTTGGATCACTGACCTTGGTAATTCAAATCTTATTGCAATTTAAACAGTTTATATCTCTAAGGCAGTTAGTTAAGCTAAAGTCACCCCAAGCTGATAACTGGGCTCCATGGGGAATCCCACCCTGCTACTTTATTCTGTTCTTAAAAAGTCAGGTCAAATAGCTGTTTGAATTGTAATGATGTCTGTGTGAATTCCTCTTTTGACCACAATAACTGATAACCTCTTAGCTCCCAAGTGATCATACTAATTTCATTCTTTCCAGCCACATCCAGTGTAATGCTTTCTCTGCTGTTTCCAACAACCTTTTCAGACACTATATTCCCTTCTTTGGTAAACAAAAGAAATTTAATTTCCAGTGGACTGTGTAGTTCCATAAAAACAACAAGGAGTCCAGTAGCACTTTAAAGACTAACAGATTTATTTGGGCATAAGCTTTCGTTGGTAAAAAAACTCACTTTTTCAGATGCCCAAATAAATCTGTTAGGCCTGGTCTACACTACGTGTTTAAATTGATTTAAAGAGCGTTAAATCGATTTAATGCTGTACCCGTCCACACTACAATGCCCATTATATCAATATAAAGGGCTCTTTAAATCGATTTCTGTACTCCACCCCGACAAGAGGAGTAGCGCTAAATTCGATATTAACATATCGGATTACGGTTAGTGTGGACGGAAATCGACGTTATTGGCTCCAGGCGGTTATCTCCACAGTGCACCACTGGACAGTCTGGACAGCACTCTGAACTCGATGCAGCGGGCAGGGTAACAGGAAAGCCCTGCAATATTTGAATTACATTTCCTGTCTTTGCCCAGCGTTGGAGCTCTGATCAGCATGTGGCGATGCAGTCCCAAATCCAAAAGAAGAGGTCCAGATGGACCGTACGGGAGATACTGGATACCTGATCATTTATGGCTGGAGACAAATCTGTTGTAATCAGAGCTCCGTTACAGGAAGGCGATAATGCAAAGCGTTGAAAAAAAATCTCCAAGCTACACAGCGGCATTGACAAGTTAACAGAAAGCCAAAGATCAAATGGACGCCTCATGGAGGGAAGGAGCGGGGTAACTGAGGACTCCAAGCTATCGCCACAGTCCCACAGCAGTCTCTGAAAAAGTATTTGGCATTCTTGGCTGGCTCCAATGTCTGTAGGTTCTAAACCACGTGGTCTTGTGTGTTCGGGGAATAGCTCCTCAGTTCCTTTCCCCCCCCCCCACGTGAAAGAAAAGGGAAAGAAATCGATTTCTTGACTTCTTTCAAATGTCACCCTATGTGTGTTGATTACTGAATGCTGCTGGTAGACGGCGATGCTGCAGCAGTGAAGCAGCAGTAATCTGCTTCTCTCCCCTTCTCTGGTGTAGATGGTGCAATAAGGACTGAGTAAACTGTTCTCATGACCCCTGAGTGCTCCAATGCTTTTTAACTGAATATGGGGGTGCCTGGGTAAAGAACAGAAGATTCCTGTCACCTCCAGTAGATAGGACAGAAATGGCTAGTAACCGTCTTATATAGCAACTGGAGGGAGCTGGAAAGCTTCAATCAGCCCCGTCCACGCTAATGTAAAAAAAGTCGTGTAAGATGAAAGACTGTCTAAAGAAAAGACATGCCTGTAGCTCCTCAGGCTAGCGCGCATAGCATGCTGACTATCCACACGATAAGGCGCTCCAACACCCACATTAATTACTGTCTGACATATCAGGCCGGGAGCTGCTCTCATATGTATAACCGTGTTCTTATTCTGCTTTTATTACTCATGACACAAATGGGCAGGACAACTGACAAACGGATAAAGTAGCCCAGAAAGAGGTTGAGGAGAAGGGAACAACAGGTGGGGATTTGTATGCAAGGGGCAACCCCTGATGAATACTGACACGGGAGCAGCTGTGCTCTCTGATACACTGGCGTCTATAACACTTGCCCTATATTTCTAGGAGGACTGACTCTATTTTTTAGAGACGCATAAGGAGGATTGACTCGAGGGAGTCAGTCCCAATTTTGCTTTTGCACGATTGCGCCCACAGCCGGAATTATCAGCAGGGGGCACTCATGATAGCAAGCGACAGTACAGAGGGGGAGAGATAGAACATCATTTTCATTGTACAGTTTACTATAGGCAGTAGCAGCGGTGCAGAACAACTTGGGTAACAATCTCTGCTATCATGCAAAAGAAGGTGAATGCGGTTGCTGCCTGTAGGCTGCTGGAAAGTATCGCCTCTACTGTCCGGCCGGCATCCGTACCACATGAAGGAATGCCGAAAAAAAAAAGTTGAAATGGCCTCCAATGTTGCTGTGCTATGGCGTCTGCCATGGGGGGGGGCGGGGGGGGGGGGGGGGTGGGGGGGGGGGGGTGTGGGCAACCATCAGGGAAAAATGGTGCGAACAGGATTGTCAGCTGATGTTTTTCGCGAGGAAAGGGAATGATGACGACATTATACCAGAACCCCCGCGAAATATGATTCACAGTAATTCAAGGGCGGGGGAGACTGCGGGAACTATGGATAGCTAGCAGAAGGGCTACCCACATGCAACGCTTGCAGAAAAATCTGAAGTTAAGCTAGACTATAACAGGACGCACAATGCCAAATTACTGTGCCTAGTGTGGCCGCATAAAATCGAATTTATAATATCAGTTTTATAAAACTGATTTTAGCTAATTCGATATTATCCCGTAGTGTAGACGTGGCCCTAGTCTTTAAAGTGCCACCGGACTCCTTGTTGTTTTTGTGGATACAGACTAACATGGCTACCCCCTGATACGTGTGTAGTTCCATGGTCAGATGAAGCTGGCATAAGATCTGTCTGTTCTCCCAGCACAAGGTAGTAGAATGTTACGTGCAGAGGTCTGATTGACCACTGAAAGTTGCTGTTTGTAACCACAAAGCTCCCACTTGAAAATAATCAGACAGAGGTTCTTAGTCATTTTAGTGGCAGTTTGCCTGAGTGAGATCTGATAGACAGGTGGTGACTTTATAACAACGGTCCCAGTACAATTATGGAACTCCTAAAGTGCTCCCCAAATTGTCCAGGTGGTGAGTGTGCTTTGCACCCTTGTTATTTTTCGCATCTGCCCATCCGTACCTTTCATACAGCAAATCAAGCAATGGAGGATGAATGACTGAAATGTTAGGGGAAGGAGAATATTTTCCTGAACATGATGTCATTTGCACTCCAGGGACCAAAATGGGGCCTTGTTAAAATAAGGTGCAAGTCCATTGACGTCAATGGAGTTGTGATTGTTTCCAGCAAGGTGACAATTGCCCCCTCCCTTTTTTTTAATCATCCATCCATCCATCCACCCCAGTGTTTTCTACCACACCTGTCACTATAATATCTAAGTGTTAGATGGTGTTCTATTGATCTAGAAATAATAGTAATGGATTCATTGTTTTCATGAGCAAAATTATAATTCTGAAAATTATGTTTAGTGATTGAAAAATTAAACATCTTCTCTAGGTTTATTTTAGTGGCTAATAGTCTATAAAAAAGTTACTAGTCCTTCTTTGTGTGTTATTTCAGAAAACGGTAAACCTAAAAAAAACCAAACCAAACCAAAACCCAACAACCCTACCTCAGATCCTACAAACAATGGCAGTACTCACATGTTTAAGTTAAGCAGCTGCTAGACCAGCAGCTAAGTGAGTCTGGATAGTCTTCACGGAGAGGGTAAGAATCCATGATGGTATTATGTAAATTTCTGTAGGCAGCCTGGAGCAGTAAGCTAGAGGGCATCTTTACACCACACAGGGGGAGCACTGAACTGGAACTAGTACAGCAAATGTGATTAAAATCTTGACATTTACTGCAGTCTAGTACTTACCCTCCACCATGGTATTTTCTTCACTTTCTTTCTTGGATTGAGGGACACGGCAAATACAGGACTAAATGTAACTCCTGAGCACAGTAAATGGAAAGCTGTGAATAGCATCCACTGTATTTGGAAATGAAATCTTTCTTTAGTGCAGTGGTTCTCAAACTTTAGCAAGCCGAGGACCTCCATTTTGAATTTAAAATTTTCATAGACCCCCAAGCCCCCAACTCAACCCCAAACCTCGCCCCCACTTTACCCCTACCCCCAAGGCCCCACCCCACACCTTTTCGCGCCTCCACCCCAGTCCTGCCCCTCCCCTTTGCACTCCCACCCTGCTCCTCTCTTTCCCTCTCTCCCTCAACAGCAGTTCCACAGCATGCAGGAGGCACTGAGAGGAAAGAGGAGTTGATCAGCGGGGCTGGTGGCCCTGGACAGGACTCACAGACTCCCTGGAGTAGCCTTGTGGACCCCCAGGGGTCCTGTCCCCCAGTTTGAGAAACCCTGCTTTAGTGGAATTTACTCTCTCTCTCTTCACTTGTCTTTGTTCCTAAGAAAAGCTCCAGATCAGGACACATACACCTACATTGAAATCTATCCGGAGTGTGTAAAGCTAACCTACTTAAAAATGTACATGCTGGGTGCAAATGAGAGGCTATTTGGAGTGAATTCTATGCAATTAAAAGAAATAAAAGAAAAATGGACACAGAGAAAGATAAATGTATTGCAGTTCATTGCTGCTTCACCAGTAGCAGCCTTCCAGTAGGAACTAATGGCTAAACTGCCATGGATATAGTGTTGATCTGGGTGAAACCTTGTAACCTCATTCAAACCAATGTGCAAACATGCCCTTAAGAGGCCACAGCTAAAATAAAGTCTAACAGAGTCTGCCCAGAAACTTGTGCCATGTAGGCGAGGGAAGCCACTGGTATTGTCACCAGATGGGTATGGGGTGGATGGAGGGGAGGGAAGAGAACATATAGAAACTGGAGCAAAAAGCAAGAAAGCCAAGCAGTAGCCTCTGAGCAGGGTGCGACTCTGGAAACAGTAAGAGGGAGAGTTTTTGGTCTCTTGACTAAGAAGCCATTGGGGCTGTAAGCTAAGAAACTACTCCTTTTGTTCTTGTTTCCTCCTGTGTTCAGAGAAGCAGGACTTCATACATCCCTTGGAAATAAACAGGATTGTATCACAGAGAATACCAGACTCCATCGATTTCTACTTCCAACTGGAACATCCCCAGGGCTGCAAACTTTGACTAGTCACTGGGGTCTAAAAAGGGCAGCAATAGCATGCTGAAGGATCGTGAGACTAGGAGACCCACACAAAGACAGTCCAAAAACACTACCTGAGGGAATGGCTAAACAATGAGACAGTGTCTGTTTGGAGTCATTTCTGCCTCTTAATTAGATCTAAGCAGTATACGATCCCCATGGTATGCATATGGGCATATTGGATCTCACCTTCCACCTAACAACATTCCCTAGCTCCTGCTAAGCATGCATTTTTCTAGTAGTCTTAACAGTGTGGTTGTGGTTTAACATTTTCAAACCAAGCAAAAACACTAGTTCTTACTAAGAAGCAGTCACGATTTAAACCTCAACGGGCAGATCCTCAGTGAGATCTGACCACAGGTGGTTTTGACATATCCCTGTTCATAAGAGCATCTTCAATTTTCCTAACACAGGAAAAAGTGTATTTTTCTATTCTCATAAGTCAAAAACAACTGAAGGAATTTTACTCAAACCCTTTAAAAAAATCTCCTAAGAATGGAAAATTTCAGCTCCTAAAATGAATGTTTTGTAAAGTTCTGATGTGTGGAAGTGGAAGGTTATGTGTAGAAATGGTAAGGGGTTTGCAATCTTTACTTACATCGTTACTACAAGCATGACTGCTATTACTGCAGAGATTACAGAGATCCAGGATAATTATGATGGTTTAAACAATCCCACAATTCTTGTGAAATACCACTGCCAGGAGTTTAGGAGGCAGGAACCGAACTGTGCTGTTACTCTTAATTTTGTTCCTTTCCCTTCATAGTATGCTACTGCTAATTCACCAAAGGAGGTGCACAGGCCTGCTGCATTTTGGTAGGTAAACCACTGAAAATAGCAAAGCCCCTATAATGGGATGGGCAAACTTTTTGGCCCAAGGGCCACATCTGGGTGGGGAAATTGCATGCAGGGCCATGAATGTAGGGCTGGGGCAGGGGATTGGGGTGTGGGAGGGAGTGCGGTGTGCAGGAAGGGGCTCAGGGCAAGGCATTGAGGGGTGCAGGGTGTACGAGGGGGCTCTGGGCAGGGGTTCGAGGTGCAGGAGGGGGATCAGGGCAGGGGGTTGGAGTGTGAGATGAAGGAGGGGTTCAGGGTGTGGGGTCCAGCCTGGAGCCGCTTACCTGGAATGGTTCTGGGGTGGCAGAGCAGCCGCAAAGCTAAGGGAGGTTCCCTGCCTGCTCTGGCCCTGCACTGGTCCCAGAAGCAACCAGCACTATGTCCCTGCAGCCTCAGGGGCCGGGGGGCAGAGGACTCCGCCTGCTTCAGGTTTGGAACCCACAGGAGAAGACAGCGCACAGAGCCCTCTGTCCCCCCACCCCAGGAGCCGCAGGGACATGGTGCTGGCCACTTCTGGGAGCGGTGCGGGGCCCACGGCACCAGGGGGGTGGCAATCCTATGGACCAGATCCAAAGCCCTGATGGGCCAGATACAACCCACGGGCCATAGTTTGCCCACCCCTACCCTACAGATTTCAGTAAGAATAGGATCAGGCTGCAAAATCTGCCCTTCACAGTTAATCATCATGGGGTCATAATATACCACTCTGTTGACTGAATATCATAGAATACCAGGGTTGGAAGGGACCTCAGGAGGTCATCTAGTCCAACCCCCTGCTCAGAGCAGGATCAATCCCCAGACTTTTGCCCCAGATCCCTAAATGGCCCCCCTCCAAAATGACAAACCAAACCAAACCTTTATAACATTTATAACCCTGGGGTTAGTAGGCCAATGCCCAAACCACTGAGCTATCCCTCCCCAAGACTGGTTTCCCTATATAATTTTAATGCAAAACAGAGTCATGGGTTCAAACGCAATTTTGGACAGAAGTGAAATGTACTTCATGGTGTCACTCTAGCTCCTAGTGGATTTTCTCAACCTTCTAAAAACCACCCTACAAATTGGTATCATGGGAAGTCTCTAGACTTGTAGGATCTAATGAGGAGGGGGACTACGGATAAAGATAGAATTACATTGGTAGAGCTATTTAGGGAAATCTGTTCAGCATACATGCAGCTCAGTGCTATCATAATAATTATAAGGAACATTAAAATACTTGCCAGAGTCATTCCATCTTCCCTCCAAGCGACCACTGATAGCTTCCATGGAGCTATTTTTTTCTTCCCTGTGTAACACGCTCTTATATTTCAAGAAATACAAGGGTCTTGGTCCAAGCCAGACCTTCACTGGTGACCTGTTTCTGCCTCCTCTTCAGGTTTCCGAGCACATTCTGTGTGGAGCAGAAAGATGTCATTTTAATCAGATCCATAGAGTGTTTTAGCTGCTGGAAAATGGCACCATCCATTTTCATTTGAGATCAGCAGAGTACATTGTGCTGATGTTAGAATGATTAAAAACAAACTTTGGCTTAGCAATGCAAATTATTGCCATCCTTCCCTATATCATAGGAGACATCCAACACCTTCCTCCAAGGCTTTGTCTTCACTTGTAAAGAATGGGTGTGTTTTTAACTGTGGATAGCTAAGGTGCATTAGCGATTTAAGGCTGTAAAATCCTAATGGGAACAAGGAGCTGTATTTTAACACAAAATAATCTGGGCAGGATGTATCATGTGGACCTTGCCTAACAACCACATAATAAAAAGTGCCTCGTCTCCACTGCAATCTTACAGTGAGTTATATTGCAAGATAGCTATCTCACTGTCAAAAAGCTACCATAGCTGAAGTATATAAATATATTATGTAGTAACCTCCAAGTTAACCAGTGTAGCAGAAGCACAAGGGTTTTCATTTGTTTTCTTATTTGTGGATTTCTGTAACGCAGATTTTGTCCAAATTAAAGCAACTTATTGCTCACCCAACCGTTTTTGCAGAATAATAGTGACAGATGGAGAGAACAAAATCTGGATTTCTTACTTTCAAGGAATCGCCGCTGAAGCTAATGAGGTGATGGTGACTTGTTCTGCGGTTTTAATTCAATCAGGTCTCTGTACAGTGACTATTTTACGTCCTCTTTCTCTCGAGGATGGAGAGAATAGAATATGAAAGGAGTGAACCTGAGTCACTGTATTAGGTGCCGCCAGTTCAGATGCATTGATGCAAAAATTATACACTGGGGGGGTGGGATGGGGAAAAGCAATTTTTATTGTCATTTTTTTCCATTGGACTAGACTGTACCACAATGATAGGTGCCTTAGAAGCATTCATTGAGGTTGAGACACTGAATCACAATATAAGAAGATGTTTTATTGTGATCAGATAAATATATGTTAGTATTTTTGTAACAAGACTGCCCCCTCAACGTCTAAGGGGCATTGACTGTATGCCTAGTCTCTGCACACTTCTCAACTGGAACAATTCATTTGTGAGACTCAATGTTTTTCTAGCTGAGTACTATGAGCAGGTGTTATTTTCTCACTGGTGAAAATATTAAACTATTTCCATTAATTTCAACAGACATTTTGACATCTCCAGGATTTTATTGAGGGTTCTGCCAGAGGTGTCTGAGAAACAAGCCTTTACATTCTCTAAGGATCAGACAAAATAAAAATCCTTCCTGTCAACTGTATTTGACATGGTAAGTAACTAAGACAGATGAGTATGTTTAAAGTTTTCCTTCTCCATTCTGTCATTTTCTGACCTTTTGGAAGTCTGGAGCTTTATAATGGATGAAGCCTTCATGATTAATAAGCATTTACTCTGTTGTTTCCTAAAAAGCCATTCATTAGATTAACAAAACAACAGTTACGAGCTAATCAATGTTCTCTCAGCTCAGCTCAAGGGAAGGGCATGTGCCCTTGGTAATGCCTCTAGGCAAAATGTTGTTTAAACCCCAGTGTCAGAATTGGTCACAAAGAAAGACTTTGACCTATAATTGTGTCCAGTGACTTCAAAAGCTTGAGAGTTTATTATGGGCGCGGGCGGGTAGATTTTCAAAAGTGTTTAATGCCCACAGTTGGGGCCAGATTTTCTTAAGAGCTCAGCCCCCAACAGCTCCTATTGTTATGAATGGGAGCTGCTGGGAGCAGAGTAATTTTGAGAAAGCTGCATTACTCTGTGTGCCAAGTCAGACACTGAAGATGATCTTTGGGGACCCGGGTCTAGATTCACAGAGGACTAGTAGCTAGAGGTATTTCACTTTCCCAGATTTATAGAATAATTGGCATTCCTATTTCTGATCAACTTAATTTAGGATTTTAACTTTAAGGGTTGGGGCAAGAGGTTCCCATAAAATAAACACTGACTTGAATTTGCATCCAAAATGACAAACCAAACCAAACCTTTATAATATTTTAAATATACACAATGCCTATGATCCTACAGTACTTAATTGTATATGATTCACTTCACCACTGAAATGTAGCCAGCTCTGTCTGGGGTGAAATTTGGCATGCAGTGCACAGCAACACTACACCAGTTTTAAGAAAGAAAGAAAGAAAGAAAGAAAGAAAGAAATATTCCATTGAAACTAAGGAGAAATTTCTGGTAGAGATAATTTGACCTCCAATTCAAATTTATCCTGCGTAGTCATATTCTCATTGAAAGTACCATAGTTAATTAGTACAGGGGATCTGGGCTTTAATGTTCCTTCATATGAAGATGACACCTCCAGCACAGTCTCCTGTCAGCCCCTTGCTGGTATTTTTGTTCAATATAAACTTCAAGAGAAGGGCATCATCTATCGAGTTATGAAAATGACTTCCTGCAGCAAGAACCGTGAATCTTCACTGGAAGTCTTCCATCTACGTCCATGGTCTTATTATTGTTCTTCATTATTGGGATTTTCCTTTTTAAAGGATCTGTCCCGTTACCCCTCTCTTAAAATCTTCATCAATACAGATTAAGTTTCATAACTCCACCTTTTCCTTTTGTATTTTCTTTCATTTCCAAGAGGGTTAGGTTTGTACTCCTGTGTGAAGGGTGACTGACTTTTTCAATCTTTGAATTCTCTTCATATGCAGCTTGCTGCACTACAGAAAGAATTGTTGATGGGTTCTTTTCATTGCGCTGGTTTGTATCTGGGAACTTGCCATAAATAAATCTGGTCAGCCTCCTGACAGCAAACCCGGGCTCAGATTGTTTTCTAGTTGCAGTGCTTTTCCTTAATCCCAATGACAGAGTGTTAAGGAAGGAGGCATTAGAAATACAAATCATAGTTCATATGTTTTGCAGTCTCGAAGGCTAGCAAGACGTGGTGAAGATAATTTCATTGCTCTCCGTGACAATTATTGTAGTAAGACCAAAAGGGCAGGGGCAGCTCTAGCTTTTTTGCCGCCCCAAGCATGGCAGGCAGGCTGCCTTTGGCAGCTTGCCTGCAGGAGGTCCGCCGGTCTCGCGCCTTCGGCATACCCGCCACCGAATTGCAGCCGAAGTCACAGGGCCAGCGGACCTCCCGCAGGCAAACCGTCAAAGACTGCCTGACTGCTGCCCTTGCAGGGTGCCCCCTGCGGCTTGCCGCCCCAGGCACTCGGTTGGAGCGCTGGTGCCTGGAGCCGCCCTGCAAAAGGGATCACTCTCTAATAGACTTTAAAGATTTCAGTCCATCCAGAATCTGTTCTTTACTCCCATTTTTGTTAATTAAAGTTGTCCCTCGGTAGCTACAGCAGAATGTTTAGAATTATGAGCTATTAAGATGGTAGATTCCCTCCACCCCTAATGTATGGGGGAAGAACAGAGAACTGACATTAAAGAACAGATTCAGTCATTTGTGAATGCATAGTATTATACAACTGCCTCCAAGTAAATTCAAGGATTTACTTTTAAACCAAGCTCTCTGGCCTGCAATAAAATCCTTTGGGGGGGGGGGGCTGTGCCTCCTGACCAAACAAAATGTCCTCATTGATGATGAATAGATTCACTAAAAGGCAAACTCATATATAAAAAGAACCCTCCTGCTCTGGCCATAGAAGTAGTAAAATAGGCCATAGAGTATAATCCACATACATACGTCGACAATGAAAATGCTCGCATTAGTACATCATAATCATAAATATTCTAACTCCAAAGCCAACCCTGGATGCAGATTCCATTTTCCCCTTTGTATGCTTGCCACTTTGAAATGGTTCAAAAGTTTTATTTTTCCTCCCTCACCCCCTTCCAGCCAAATCCCTGAACACAAGCAAATGACATTTGAAAACCTCCACTTTTCTGTGATTTCTTTCTAAAGAAAATGGAGCATGTTTTCCACTGTGTGCCAGATGGTGTTTGTGAAGACTGGACACGCAGAAGGTTCCTAATTAAAGCACTAAATTTGGGGATAAAAACCATCAGTCACAGATTTTTTTGATACCCTGATAGTGAACATGCAGGCAGCCTGCAAAACAGTCTTTTCAAGTGCCCACCTCTCATTGATCCTTGGGGAACATATAATGGCAAGCAGCAGATAATTTAAAGCTAATTGAGAAATCTCTGTCCTTTCTTCACACAATAAAACAAGGTGTCAGGCCTCAGCTGGCATTTGCACCTCAACAGGAAGAAAATGGCTGAAATCAGACTGGAAAAGCTGCCACCTCATTTTCACTTCACACAAAGAAAGCTTCCTATGTTTGTTGTTTCAACAGCACCTCAGCCCATAAATAAGAACTGTCAAGAGGACTGGCTGCAGCTAGGGATGAATCCCAGCAATAAATAATGACTGCTACTTTAACAATAATACCTCACAGAACCAAGCCGACAAAAACTCATGGCATTCTAAACCAGTAACCCACTGAGGCAGCATAGTACCAGACCGTATATCCCCACGGGTGAAGGAACAACCAAAGCCCCAGGTAGCCCATTCTCATGAGAAACTGGCCACCAGGCAGATGCAATCCCTTCATCCACTGAAAACAGTTGCATCTTGTCCTACTAGTGCTGTTCCCTGAAGCCTTCCCTAGCATATGTGGGGAGAAGAGCTATACAACCCAAATAATCTTCTGAATTCCCCTTTAGCAGTAAGGATTGCTGTTCCAGCTATAAGGTAAACACAGCAAACACTTGCTGTCACAAGGCAATGGAGGAGGAGGAGTGATGACCATATCAACAAATAAACAGCATTATGTCCTGGGAAAAATATACTTCAACAATCCACCTAGCACACAGAGGGAAAAACAACCTGAAACTGACCTAAGGTATGTTCTTGCTCCAGGTGGGCCAAAGGTGAGAATACCATAGATGCATCAAAGGAGAAGAGGATTTCCCCTGGAAGTACAGTGACTGCAGTCCCTTTAGGGGTCAAGTGGTTGCCAAGCAGTGGACATTTGCCAGTCATGGTTCACAACTGTTGATCTGCTTAATCACAGAGCTAGTAACTGATTGCTGGCTATGGTTTCTAACTGGGACCTGTGACTTCTGAGCAAGGTCCTGAGGCACTGAGTGAACTAGCCCTATTATTACGGAACCAAACACTCTTAAGCTCCCCGGGGTTCCTCACTCCCCAGCAAGCTTCCCAGAGTCCTCTCTACTGTTAAGCCTGCTTCCACACCTTGGTACCTGTCCCCATCCCGGCTTGGCCTTCCTGCAGACATTCTAAATTCTGCAGACTACTGTGGACCTTAGTTAAACATATGGCTGATGATGACGACTTTAAAAACTCTCCATGTAGCTCCATTGACTCAGAAGACCTGCTGCCCATGTAGTCCCTCTTGTCAATGGAACTGCTCTAGTTTACACCAACAGAGGATCTGGCCATAGAAGTTCCCCATGAAAGCACAGCTGGGACAGGGCACAGGATTCAAGGGGGCAGGGGAGGATTACTCGAGAAAGGCTGCAGAATTCATTAGCCTTGAAGAGTTTATGAATTCCACAAACAGTCTGAGCTGTGAGGAATAGACCATTTAAAGTTATTCAGACTTCTAGAAGACAACCTTCCAATGCCCTGTAGAGCCCCCAGTGTTCCTTAGGAACCTGATGGATCATTTCAGTGTTTTTGATTTGCAGTTGAATAGCTTTCCATTTATGCCTTTCCCCATTTTAGAAATGGCCCCATGCACCAGACCTAGCCACTATATTTAGAACAAACTTCATGTCAAGTTTTTAGGACAAACCATTAAAAAAAAAAAAAAAGATGTAGCAAAACCAAAAAAACCACAAAGGAATTTTTGAGTGATGATTAATATCTATCTGTTGTCTATGAAGGAGAATGAATCTTTCTTGTCTAGGAACAGATGGCAAATTGGAACCAAGTAGCAACCTTAACTATGGAATAGACACTACTGCCGAGTAACGTACGGTTTTGATCTATTGTTACTGTTGCTTAGTCCAGCAGTGAATCTGGTGAACTATCAATATTTCTGCTAGTTTTGCCAATAGTGAGAGTTTTTTTCCATATAACCCTAAAGACAACAAAAAAGGATCCCAATTATGGGCCAGCGTCTTGGCTGGTGTAAAATCAATGTAAACTATTCAAGTCATTAGAACTAGGACTTAAACTGTTATATCAGCTAGCTAACTGGCCCTCAGACTCAACACCCCCTTATTCCAAATAATGATTCTGGATATTGACACGATTTTGCAAGCAGCAAGGAATAATGTAATAAAGAAATCAATTCTCTTATTTTTCTTTCCAGGTGGATTTGTTGGTAAATACTACAGAGGTGCAGGAGTAATGGTGATCTATAACTATATATTATTTTAACTTCTATATTCCTACACAACATACCTTAAAAATAGGCTTTAGCAATTCATAACCTTTGGGAAATCAACTGAGGGATAGGAGCAGTTTATTTTTTAAGGGTCAGTTTGTAAATCCCTGAGATCAATATAAAAGGGATTTGCAAAGTTGCAGAATTATCTGAAGTCCTCCTGTAGCAGAGGAAAGGGAAGTAGCCACAAAAGCAATATCATTGAAATGTAGAACAAGCCTGTCTCACCAGAGAGCTGTGTAAATGAACAGTAACCTATTCTGCAGTGTGCAGAAATTGTGAGATTAGCTCATCTGAACAGACATATCCAAGCCAAACTGCAAAGTAAGTATTTATTCTACTTTTGAAGAGCCTGGGAAAGAGATTCACTGGGGGAACATGGGAATGAAGGCTGTCACCAGCACATCCAAGCTGAGAATAGTGGGGGTTGTCAGCCATCTGCAGTGTCAGGCACTGATTGCACCAGGGGGAAGGTTAGAACTGAGCAGAGGAGGTTTTGGGGTGGATAGAGGCAGCTGGGGTGAAGGAGATTGAAAATTCAGATAGAAATAGATTCATCAGTGTCACTGTGGGTCTGTTCCAACTCCCCTGAGGCCAGTGGAAAGACTCCCATTTGATTTCAGTGGGAGCTGGCTCAGGCCCCAGCTGAGCAAACAGCAGGGAGCCTCAGGAACAGCACTTTGCGTTAAAGAGACAAATTACTAAGGGTCACATTCTGTTCTCAGCTACACCAGTGCAAGACCATTGGCTTCAGCGTAGTCAAAGGCAACATTTTGCCAATACCATACAATTATATGTGTGAGCTGAGCATTCTGAAAGCATGAAAGGTTAGCTGCCAATTCCACCTAGTTTATTAGAAGCGGAAGGTCGTGCACTATGTCAATCAAAGGGAATTTTCCTTAGATTTACAATAATGCCCCTATTGTAACCTATGGCATCAGTGTACCAGTGATCTCCATACATGTCATATGCTGGGAAAACAAGTATCATTTTGGGTAGCTATGCTAGTATTTGATTAATTTACAATACCCCATGCAGCAGAGCTCATCAATTTCAATAGGCTCAATTGTGCCTTTAAGGGACTGGCACATACTGGGAGTGGGTGCCAAACCACACGGACCTGAAAGAGCTCTGTGCAGGCATTCGAACACAGAAGCACAATGCTTCTTCAGAATTCCCAGGAAGTCAGGAAGAGCATGTTTACTCCAATACATTGAAGAAGTGCATTCAGCATACAGTCCTCTGTAGCTAGCCAGCTTTGCTGGTTGATGGGGAAATTGGGTGGGCTTATGATCTCTTCTCCTCCCCACCCCTTTGGGTGTGACTTGCACCATCAGAGATGTTAGCAGCACCTGAGTTCAGGGGAGATCAAGGATGGCTATTATTGCCAGATCCTGTGCAGGAAACACAAGGTGGGGAGGCCGTTTGCATACTCATATAGGGGCCAGTCACAATCTGATTCTAAACTCTTATTTATTTACATTGGTTAATTCCTCAGGTGGGCGCTGTAACTGGGGCCTGGTCTACACTACGCGTTTAAACTGATTTTAGCAGCGTTAAACCGATTTAACGCCGCACCTGTCCACACTACGAGGCCATTTATATCAATATAAAGGGCTCTTTACATCAGTTTCTGTACTCCTACCCGACAAGAGGAGTAGTGCTAAAATCAGTATTACCATATTGGATTAGGGTTAGAGTGACCGCAAATTGACGGTATTGGCCTCCAGGCGGTATCCCACAGTGCACCACTGTGACCACTCTGGACAGCAATCTGAACTCAGATGCACTGGCCAGGTATACAGGAAAAGCCCCGCGAACTTTTGAATTTCATTTCCTGTTTGGGCAGCGTAGAGCTCTGATCAGCACAGGTGACCACGCAGAGCTCATCAGCACAGGTAGCAATTCAGTCTCCTGAGAATCGAAAACAAAAGACTCCAGCATGGACCGCAAGGAGAACGGATCCATGATGCGTATCATTGGGAACGAGGCATCTGGCAACAGAACTCGGTTCGCAAAGAAAGACGAAATGAAAAAAATAATGTTGAAAAAATTTCCAAGCTGGATGAAAAGAGGCACACCCAGGGACTCCCAGTGCAACGTGCAAACGTGAAAGAACGGAGCTCTAGACAAGCCACAGAAACCGAAAAAAGCAAACGGAAGGTCGGTCAGGGCTGAAAACATGCCGCTCTACGCTGAGCTGCCAGCAATTTAAGGGGGAGCTGCGCCACCGCACTAACTCCGAGAAGCCACCCCGTCACGTCTGGATTCAGAGGTGGGGTGTTGTAACTCCAACGATGGCTAGATTCCTGCAGAGGGGGAAGATGAGGAGGAGAGAGGAGGAGAGGAAAGAGGAGGATCAACCTGGAGAGAGTCACACAGCAACTCCTACGGCCCCAAACAGCCAGGACTTACTACGTGCACGCCAGACAGGAATTACTCACACCCAGCCCCCAACCACTAGCCCAGACAGTGAAGACATGGAAAGCGACCTATGGTGACGCGACCTGTGTAAATATAAAACAAGTTTAACCAACAATGTTTTGATGATATGATGAGCATGCAGGCAGCTGGGATATGCCTGCGCCAGTAAACGTCTACTGGAAAAGTTGTAATATGCTGCGAGGAGGCTAAATCCTCCCAGGGAACATCTCCCTGAAGCGCTCCGCTGGAGGTACTCCAAAACCTTGCAAGGTTTGGAAGCACCTTGTCTGTCACATGGTAAGGAACTTATCCACTCCAAGCATGTAGAAGTAATTGGGGTAATGCATTGCATGACAAAGCAACAGGCGGTGTAGTCCCCCAGTGGATTGCTGGCCATCAAAATAAGAACACATCCCGCTGTTCTTTATCTCGCTCGTATCCCAGCAGAGTGATGTTTGTTTTCATTGGTAACGCTGGTGAAATCAGAATTAATTAAAGGGAAATAAGAAATGCCGTTTCCTATGGCTGTTGCTTAAAAGAAATCCTTCCTTGCATGTAGCCAAGGGGGGGAGGGAGAGAAGGACTACGCTGAGCTTTTGTGTTTGGCTAGCAGAATCTCCCAGCTACCACCACGGCAGTCGGTGGGGGGGGAAAAAAAAGGGGTGATTAGATGATCTTCATGAACCAGCCATGAGGTGGGGGGAGGGTAGAAGCAAATCACGCTAGAGAATGAGGTGGGAGGTGGCTCTGCCTGCTGCATGTTCAACAAGAAGAAAAGACATCAAGAGGTACTGTGTAAATATGTAAGGACTGAGAAGCCAGAAAGACAATGACTTACCATGGCCACACAAGCTGAATTCCTGATGCCTGGACGTTCTGTGAGATCTGTAACACAGAGACCACAGGCACTCCAATATAAGATGCAAAATGCAATCTGTCAGTGCAATCACAATGTGCTATGTAAGGTGTATAGTTTGTTCATGTGAAAGAGAAAATAACCGTGTTCATGTAAAATGTACTTTTTAAAATCCTTCTCTTCCCGTTATTTCCCTCCTTCATCAGCTGCAAATTTTCAAGCCTCCCTTCAACCATCCCGAGGCTATCTCAGATAAGCAGAGAAAAAGAAGAACAGACAAAGCGAAATGTCTTAGGAAATCATGCGAAGTAACACTCAATGAAAGAGAGCTCATCTGAAAGTGAAGGACGTGGTAACAAGCTCAGGAATCAATGCAGTGAACGTGAGGACAGAGGACCGAACATAGATAAGAGGATGAACGTAGATAGGAAGATGCCGGAGATGAGAGGTGGCGACAGGAAGATCAAGGTGGAGCAGGAAGATCAGCAGTGGGATGCAACGCCAGGAGCTGCGCCTGATCAAATAGAATATCCTGCACGTCTGGTGGAAGCTCAGGAAGAGCAGCGGGTCACAGAGTCCACGACTGAGCCCATATGTAACAACAACCACCAGCCATCCCAAGTATCGCCATAATCTCCCACACACAGACGTAATAAGAACGCTTGGGGCAGGCTTCGTGCACACCGCCCACTCGCAACCCCGGGACAGTCCAACAAAAGGCTGTCATGCACAAGAAATGTTTATGTGCGCTCCTTAACCTCCCGCCTATCCTCTCTCATACCACAGCCTCGGTATATCTCATGTCAAGATTTTCTCGCCTTTTGATTAATAAAGATCATTTTATAAGAATACATGATTTACTAAGAGTACGTGAACTTATCCTAGCAGCACTGTAACGCGATTGGGAGGGCGGTTTGTCTACGAGGAACGCAGAGTCAATACAAGGGGGCGCCGTTCTACGAAAGGAGAACAAACACAAAGCAGCACTTATGGATCCGACCATCTTCCTTCGTCATGATAGATCCTCGTTTTCAAAAGCCTATCTCTAGAACACCGCTAGCGTTCTTCTATTGGTATCCTACATCGCGACGCGATTTACAATGCTAGTCCTACAGGATCACGCCTTCATGCCTACCCGGAACCTAGCCGTCCTAAGCGTCTCCTTCATCCACCAGACATAAACTCTCTTAAGAAAGCGCTAGACAAGGACATGCAGGCGATCGAGCGAGGTAAATGTGTACGACCAGGGAGTCAATTCTGCCAAAAATCATGGATCGCTAATATCGCACATCTCGAGACTACAGCGCATGCTTCTATGCGCCAGGGTCGCTCTCAAACTACGTATCTGGCTCATAAGGATGGTACGCATGCAGAACGAGAGCCATGGTGCGTCTGACGTGAATGTCGCAGGCCCTAGACAGCCATTACACGCACTTAGCTGTAATTGAAACGCTCTGCATGTCAGCATGCGTAGCCATGGCCAGCACCAGGGGTAGGCTGGGTCACCCAGGATAACACTATAAGGCATTCAACATCCCCAATGTTATTTTCTGGTCTGCAAGTATTCCCTGCTAGCCATTTAAACAGAGCAGTGCTTCGTCAAGACGGAGCATCATGAACCCTTCACCTTCGGCGAATCCACGTGATGTGGTAAACGTCCTCTGTGATCCGCCAGGTGACGTGCAGTCACCATTGAAAAGTACCCCTTGCGGTGATATGTACTGCTGTCTGTGCTTCCGGGGCCAGATAGGAATGGGTCCCCATCTATCGGCCCTAACCCCATCAGTTTAGGGAATCCCATGGCAGCAAAGCGCATCCCTTAACGACCTGATCACGTTTCCCATCATCACAACCTTCTCTAGCAGTATTTTAATGACTGCTTTGGCCTGCTTGCATCACAGCAGCCCCCACAGTAGATTATTCCCACTGCAAATGTGATCCTGACTGACCGGATAGCTGTCTGGTGTTGGCAGCTTCCAGGGGCATTTGCCACTCGCTCTCTCACGACTGTGAGGGCTCCCTCATAGCTTGAATTATGGCGTTTCCAGGGCACGGGGAAAGCAAGTTACAAAGTTCCCAGGAAAGTACCCTTACGCATTGCGAAAGTTTTCACAGCCACTGGAAATCGTCCGACACCCTGCAAAACTGTCGGACGTCCATCAGTCCGTGCTTGTTCCGGGCCCAAACATCGCATCTCCAATGGCCAGAACTGCCCCATACAGCAGATCTCCAAAGCGCAGGGCCCAGCAGTTTGAGATAAGTCTATGTCCATGGTCCTCATACCCTCCGTCGTGCACTGCCGTACGCCGCCGCTTCTCTGCCTGACTTTGCAGGTCCCGGTTCAAGCATAGACTGCAGATTGAGCCGGATGGTTGTTACAAACTCCCACGGGTGCGGTAGTGAATCCGAGCAGGGTCATGCTTGCTTTGCTATGGCGTTTGCACAGTTCACCCAGGAAAAAAGGTGCGAAATGGTTGTCTGCTGCTTTCACGGAGGGAGGGGTGAGGCTGTACCCAGAACCACCTGAGACAATGATTTTTGCCCCATCAGGCACTGGGATCTCAACCCAGAATTCCAAGGGGCGGGGGAGTCTGAGGGAACTATGGGATAGCTACGGGATAGCTACTCACAGTGCAATGCTCCAGAAATCGATGCTAGCCTCAGACCATGGACGCACACCATTGAATTAATGTGGTTAGTGTGGCCGCATGCACTCGACTTTATACAATCTGTTTTACAAAACCAGTTTATGTAAAATTGGAATAATCCCGTAGTGTAGACGTACCCTCAGAAACAATAGAACTAGATATTAGCAGTGGGAGAAACTGGTAAGAGAAAACAAACCAGCTCATAATCAAAATTGGGATTTTTGGGGGGTGAGAAGTTGTTACTTGTTTCACAAAACAAAATCATATCTATTGTTTGAGCAGTGAATATCTTACTATTCATGAATAATAGTGGCACATAGAAACATGACATCTGGGACTCAAGAGCTAGGGGAAATGAGGTACTGTACTTTGGCCTGATTATTGAAAACAATTAAAGGAATGAACATTGGATCTTTGGGAGATTTTCAGTGAGCTGGATTTTTGTTTTGAATATTTTGCAAATTACAATTTCCCAAGAAGCAGAGTATTTGAGAACAAGAGGAGATACCAAAAATCTTGGTTTCCCCAATACATTGAATTACGTCCCTCAAGGAAGAGTTTGATTTCCATTCTGCTATGTTATTTATCTGTTATTGCTTTCTGTCCAACCTATTCCTGTTACTGCAGGATGGGTCACATTTTATCTTATTGCACAACTGTGAGAGCTCACCTTAAATGATGATCAGTGCAAGATGTAAAGAGAGCGAGAAAGGAAATGAGGTAAGGAAGAATATATAATACAAATAAAAAATACTAGACCTTTCTGAAAACAACTCCGAGGCAGCTGGAGGGGCTCATGCTGGTGATCAGCAATGTGAGAGGAAGGGACACCATGTGTCAAGCAGAGGAAGTGTGAGATGGGAATAAAATTACAATGTCATTCTCTGAAAAGTAGCAGGCACATGTGGGATAGAAGCAGAATTTATCTCTGTCCTAGGCATGGACTGTCCACAGGGAATCAGGAAATGCTGCTCCTACCCTGCAAGTCCCAGCTACTATATTTGTGGCTGGCATTGTGCCCATGGCCAAGCTGTGATTTTGCACAGATGCAGGAGGTACATGCAGGCAGCAGGCTGTGCTGGGCATTTTAATACCCACCAATCTCCAATTGAAAAGGCATGTTTTGGTGCTCAATTCATCCTCTGTCTCCCTTCCTTTCTCTTTCATTCTGTTTGACACAGTGACCTCCAGCCTCAGGCTCATCTCACACACATTAAACAAAATCCTGCTCCAAATGAGTTCAGTGTCAGCAGCTCTTCTGGCTCACACACTTGAAAACGTCTGAATTTTCTGGCAACTTGTATGTGCAGTTTTACGTGGCTATATATATGACAGGATAGAAGTTCTTTCTTTGTAGAACGGCTGCATTAAAGATTTACGGCAGATGAATAATAGAAACAGTGCAGACAGTACTGTGCAGATTTCATTTCTTATAACATTAACATGAATATTTCCAGGAACTCAGACAAATATACAAGCTGTCTATCTATGGATGTGCTAGTAAAATGGTTTTGACAAAGACCATAATAATCCTGCAAAACATACATATAGCTTTATTTTTCTGTAAAATTCTCCCCAACAGCATAGAATGCCTCCTTTCTTCTGCTCATGTAGGTTTCACAACTTTATCTTTCTGATATACAAATCTTGGCTCCTACATCAGATATTGTGCCACTCCCTCAGCAGTTGACAAGTAAAATAATTATGAATACTAATCAAATACAATACAAAATCATCATCAATGCAAAATGGACTCTTCCACCCCAAAATCAAATGAAATAAAATGAATTGTGACAATTATTAAAATAAGGAGTCCTACAAAAGGGCTAACATTAATGTACAACCTGGAATGAGAGATTTCAGAAGATTTTTTAAAATGGCTGAGGTAAATGTTTGAAGGGAGAGAGGTTCACATGCTGGGGGTCATCACAGCAAGGCTACACAAAACAGGATGGAGTAATCTTATAAAATGTGACTGTTGTCAGAGTAAGTTCCCTTCTACAAACATGGCTGTTCCTCATACAGTATATGGCAATGTCTGGATAAGGATCTAGATTAGGTACAAGCTAGAGTTCAGGTCTGAGATCAAACTGGGACTGGGATTCAGGTGTGCCAAAATCTCAGGCTTGTCAGATTTCATCCCAAAATAGCAGAAATCCCATGAGAATAATTGATCTTGCAATAACTCTGCCATCTTGAATAATGTAATTCTCCTCCATTTTGAGCTGCATCTGCATGAGAGCCACAAAATAGAGACAATGGAAGCCACAAAATCTGGTGGTGGGTCAGAAATTCCCCAGAGATATTATTTTGGGAGAGCAGAATGGGAAGAGAAGAAATATTTTGAATCTGGAGTTTTGTTTTAGCTTATTATCTATAAAGGCGACAGCTATGAAGTTCAGAACCACATTTGGAGTTCCTCAAAATTAAGTGCATTCAGGATAGTGTAGATCCAGGGTTTTAGTTCAGGAAGGTCCCACTTTATGGGGAAAAAGAGTCACAGAAAAAAGGGACGGGGCGTAATACTACAAAAAAGTAATATATGTGTGTGTCTGAGCTCATGTGTGTGAGAACATACATGGACCCCCCCCAAAAATAGACAAAAATATATGCATTCATAATACTACTTATACTATGGCATATTATTTTCTGTCATAGGCCTTGGCTACACTGGCACTTTACAGCGCTGGAACTTTCTCGCTCAGGGATGTGAAAAAACACCCCCCTGAGTGCAGCAAGTTACAGCGCTGTAAAGCGTCAGTGTAAAAACAGTGCCCCAGTGCTGGGAGGGCGGCTCCCAGCGCTGTAAGCTAATCCCCTCGGGGAGGTGGAGTACCTGCAGCACTGGGAGAGCTCTCTCCCAGCGCTGGCACTGTGACCACACTAGCACTTCAAAGCGCTGCCGCGAGAGCACTCCCACGGCAGTGCTTTGGAGTTTCAAGAGTAGCCAAGCCCATAATGTAGTCAGATGAGTATACCCATTTCTAGCATGTGTGATAACACTATCCTTCTTGTCTTGAGCAAATTGTTCTAAATTTAACTTTCAGGAATATGTATGCAGCCATAAATTAAACCATGATGATCTTTGATGCTACTGCTAAGAGATTATCATGGAGGGCCCCCGGCACTACTGACAAGCTTCCGTATGCTTTTTGAGTATATAAATTGCTGGCTATGTCAGAGTGTACATTATTTCTTTTATAAAAACTCCATCTCTTTTAGGCTCTCTTTTGATTTAGGAAGAAGAGCAAACTTGAACGCTACCAAAACAATTAGTTTAACCAAAAGACTTATGTCTCAATAACAATTTAGTTCCTTGATGCCACTGAAATAATAGTTCCAAGATGATGTTGAAAAATTAATTATCTTCCCTGCAAGATGCCTTTAATGTTTTGGGTTTGATGACTGTCACATTGATTGGCTATTGAGTTCTTTATTGTGCCTGTTGGTTAGGTGTCCGTCTGGCTCCATTGGTAGAGCTCTTGCCCTGGACTAGCTGCCAATCTCAGAGACAATGTGCTTTGGAAAAGGTCAAAATTATTAAAGGTTGATTGAGGGCACATAGCACTTAATTGAACTGAGAGAGGCACTGACTAGAAGGACAATAAATGTTATCTGAATTTCCTTCCACCGGACAGATATCCAGTAAATGATGAAAAAATACATGAGGCAGTTGACTCATTCCTACCCATGTTAGGGATTATTACCAAAACCTCATGGCTCGCAGCAAAAAGGACAAATGTTTGCTAGAAGAGAATAAAACTGAAAGTGGCTGCAGCAAACCACTAGCCCAAGCCTACCATCCATGGCACCTCTCTCTGAGAGCCATCTTGCTGTCCCTAGCCCCGTTCTCTACTATCTGAGCTCATTGGCACCTTTTGCAGCTTTCTGGAGGCTCAGCTCCCATCCCCCATGAACCTTTCCACAATCCCAGCTCCTCGGCCCTGTGCAGCTTTTGTCAGGTCCAGCTTGCCATGCCTTCATGTAATTCTCAGCCGGGCAAACTCTCAGTTCCCCTGTTCTCCATGAGAAGCATTTCTGAATGCCTTGGAATATTCTCCCTCATTCAGATGTATTTTCTTCTGAGCAGCTTTCCACAGTGCAGATGATCCATTATACTCTGCTAATTCCAGCTCCTTTGAAATCTACTGTGTGCTCTGTTTAGAAAACAACAATACTATGCATTTATATAGTACCTTCCATCAGAGGCTTTCAAAGGTGGGAAAGGAGTAGCATCCCCTTTTATGAGTAGCAAAAATGAGGCAAGAGAAGTTAAGGCTTAATTTTGGGGACATGGTCTCTCATTGTGGGTGCTTTTGTTTTTGGATGCCCAATGGGAGACACCTCATGTCTGATTTTTAAGAGGTACTGATCACTTGTAACTCCCCTGGACTTTGAAGTCTAGTGCCTGTGAAATTCAAGTGCTGAAATGGGGCATGAAAAAACAGAAGCACCCAAACTTAGAGGTCCTTTATTAAAATGTGGGCCTAAGTACGGTAACCTGGCCAAGATCTTACAATTCCTGGTAAAGCTGGTGAGCAGAACCTCTCTGCCGTGTCCCACTCCCCTGCTCTAGCTACTAAACAATGCTGCCTTTGAGCACTTTATTGGATTGCAATTACCTCACTTACCTGTGGGTATTTCTATCTGTTTATAATCTTGAACATCAACCCGAACCATTCTGCAACAAACAGTAAAGCATTATGTCAAGACAAAGCACATAGGGAAACCTTGGCTCCCAGGACCATACTTTACTAAAAACTTGTGTTCAATTTAAAAACACCCTGTGCTTACATTTTACCTTCTTATTTAATCAGATGTGGTTTCCAGAGGAACTTTCATACTCTTCTTTACAAATGACTGAATTCTATCCACAGAAAGATTTCAGCGGCATGTTCAATAGTCAGATCATTTCACAGATAATTCCTTTGACCTTTTAGGCTGGGTAAAGGAGGGGAAAATGTTGACTTCATTGTGTATTCACTCAGCTCTCTGATTTTCCATTATCAGCATGGGTTGGTTTTTTTACTCTGTCGGACCCTTTATGAATAAGCAGAAGACCACAGTTAACTTAAAAGAGAAGTTAAAGCAGATGTCTGCTTAATTATGCAGTCAGCAGGACAAAGGTTAATTATAAAAGACCTAGCTGAGCTATGGTTCAGACTGGCCAGAAGGATCCCTAGTAAATCTGTGGATAATCTCGTCATTTCAAGTTTGAAAGCAATCTGTGGTAGAACAACACTGTGAGCTGATTCCCAATTAGAAGTGACTCTATTCAGTTATACCACACACAGTTGTTATTAGATATTTTTCAAGGTTCTAAATATTTGATTCTGTCACTTGGACTCTTTTTCATGTGAAGTCTTTCAATCAAGATTGGCCGTCTTTCTGAAAGAGATGCTGTAGCTCAACCAGGAGTTATAGTTTTGATGCAGGAATAACATGGTGAAATTCTGTGGTCCGTGTTAAGCAGGAGGTCAGACTAGATGACCTTAATGACCCCTTCTAGCCTTAAAATCTTTTAACCTATTGTGAAAAACTGTGATAGTTAAAATAATCATGACATTGGGCATTGCTAGAGCAGACTTTGAATGCCACGGTCAAGACAAAGTAGAATTAGCAATACTTCCTCAAAACACAGCTCTGCATCTATCACAGACAAATTTATATTTACCATAGTATCTCTGACACAGCCTCAAAGATATTTAGGCATCTAAATACCTTTGAGGATCTGGGCCTATGTGACTTGCCCAAGGTCATACAGGAAACCTAGAGCACCATGGGGAACTGAACCGAGATTACCTAGGTCCCAGTCTTGCTGCCTAACCACTGGGACACATTTCCATTGTAGCTCTATGGGCACCTAAGATGAGTCTGAGAACTGTACTTCACCCAGCTTTGGCCTTTGTGTGCTGAATTGCTGCTTCTGGGGCAGATCCTCAGCCCCACTAATGCTGCTATTTGCTATTCTTGTGGTGCAAAACAGCCTTAAACCCACTTTAAAGGGTATCCCCCAGTGTAGAGAGACTTCCATTAGCATACAGCTTTAGGCTCCTAAGCCATACCATGGCCATTCACAGGGGATGTAGCTGAGGTGTCAACAGCACCTTAAAACTGCTTTACATTAAGCTGGGGATTGGCTCAGTGCATGGTGCCACCAGGATCAGGTAAAATAAAAAGATTACATACATTTATCTTTCCACACCCCTCCCACTCCTCAGATTGCGTTAGGAACTAGAAGGCTGGATCCAGGATCTGACCCATTGATTTTAGCCCAGGGGTTCTCAAACTCCATTGTGCCATGACCCGCTTCTGACAACAAAAATTACTACCAGACCCCAGGAGGGGGGACCAAAATCTGAGCCCACCCGAGTCCCGCTGCCCCAGGGGCCAAAACCGAACCCCGAAGACTTTATCCCTGGGGAAGGGGAACTGTAACCTGAGGCCCAAGGCTGAAGCTGAAGCCTGAAGACAGAGTCCCACCACCCAGGGCGGAAGCCCAAGGGCTTCGGCCCTGAGTGGAAGGACTCAGTCTTCAGCTTCAACCCCAGGCCCCAGCAAGTCTAACACCAGCCATGACAACCCCATTAAAATGGGGTTGCAACTCACTTTGGGGTCCCGACCCACAGTTTGAGAACCACTTCTTTAGCCTCATTTGACCATCTCCTATCTTTGATTCAAGGCTGAATGTGATAGTATCTCATCCCATTGGGCATCCAAAAACAAAAGCACCCACAATGAGAGACCATGTCCCCAAAATTAAGCCTTAACTTCTCTTGTCGTATTTTTTCCATTCATAAATGGGGGTGCTACTCACCACTTTTTAGTTACCTCAGGCCAGAGGACAGCACTAGCTTCCATCAGGCAAGTTTCCCCACACTAAATACGTCCAAGTAGAGCAGTTCCTTTTCACAGGGCTGCCCAGAGGATTCAGGGGGCCTGGAGGTCCCCGCCGTCGAATTGCTGCCAAAGACCCGGCACTTTGGCAGTGAGTCCCAGGGTGGAAGGACCCCCGCTGTGGGTCTTTGGGGCACTTCGGCGGCAGATCCCGGAGCAGAAGGACCCCCCGCCGCCAAATTGCCGCTGAACACTTGGAGCAGAAACAGCTCCGGGGGCCCGGGCCCCGCGAGAGTTTTCCGGGGCCCCCGGAGCGAGTGAAAGACCCTGCTCTAGGGGCCCTGAAAAACTCTCGTGGGGGCCCCTGCAGGGCCCAGGGAAAATTGCCCCACTTGCACGCATCCCCCTCCCCCCAGGCAGCCCTGGCTTTTCACTTCTTAAACTACATCATTGTTCAATATCAACAGGTCTAAAACAGAATACAGGAGACCTGGCACAGGGAATAAAATCCCAAACATAACAGTGAAACCCTGTCTTGGACAAATTTATCATATTCTTTTCTGACAGACTCTCCAGGTTTCATGGTTTACACTTGGCCAACACTTGCATTAATTATTATTATTAATTATTATTATTTATATTACTGTAGTATGTAGGAGCCCTAGTCATGGACCAGGACGCCTGGGCGTACAGCTAGGTGGTGTGCAAGCACAGAACACAAAGACAGTCCCTGCCCCAAGGGGCTTACAACCTAAGTATAAACAAGAGACAACAGATGGATACAGAGAGACAGAGGGATACAAGGAACAATAAGACAACACTGGTCAGCATGGTAGGCAGTGGGCTCAGTACACCAGCAAACTAACCATTGTAAAGCTCTTTGCAGGCATCATGGCAAAGGAACTTGCGCTGTCATTGAAGATATTTAAACCGAAATGCCCAAAACAGAACCGAAATCATAAAGAGATTAAAAAGAAGTTACACATTAAAGGAAGAGATTCTATCACCCTCACGTGACTTATACAGGACGAACTGTGGAGTAAGGTATGACTCAGCATGACCCAGGGTAGCCCTAACTGTATTACTCAGGAGCCTAGGGAAGTCTATGTAGCAAAATGATTCTATGTACACAGGGTCTGATTCTCTGTGGAGTCAGTTATGCTGGACAGTGGGTATAGAACGTAAGCAGGCAGCACAGATGTAAATGTTGACACACAGTGTGAGGCAGTGGAGAATCAGGCCCATGGTGCATACTTCTACATATTATCACACACACAGGCCAAAATCCAGGCCCTCCCTCAGCAGCACAAAGATGCCCCAGGCACCCAAACCAGTGCAGTTCTGCTGCACAAGAGGCTGACTGTGGGGGCTGCGCTGCAGGACATGTGCACCCGCTACTTGGTGTAAAATGAACCTCAGTGGGAGCTTTTTGCACAGCAGGTTGAGAGTGTGGGCCACAGAAAGGCCAAGGAAGCTTAGGATCATCTTCCTCATTTGGAGGCCGCCTACGTCCCCAATGAGCTACTCCAATAATCGGGCCGCTTTGCTACACACAAAAAGTTGGATTGCAGGAGGGAGAAAGAGAATCATTCAATTATTTTTGTAATTGTCTGCGCAAAAGGGAAATGGACATCCTACCATCTGTCACTCTTCCATGGTATACAATAGTAATTAATAATGTAATCAGTTTTCTGTTCATGCTTTCAATCTTTGAATCAAAGATTTTATGCTATTCCATATGAGTAGGTCTCCCCCCTACCCCAGTATTTTGCCCCATTTCCTTTACTACTGGACCAATTTTTCTAATATGAACATTTTAATTGAAAGTGGAATTAAAATATGATTACAATCTAAATTGGATAGAGGAGCTTTAACTTTCCGGTTTCTAGCATCGTAATATTTTACGGCTCAAAGTTCTAAATCTAATTGTGTTTTTTTCCCCCCCTCCATCCACCCCATGTTTCTGAGCTGTGGATTTGTGGATCCTAATAAACCTAACTCAGGAGACATTTCTGACCAAATGGCTAGACCTTCACATATTATTATTGATGTGTTTCTAAGAAGAAATTAGGAGAGGAGTGGTGGGTGGAGGGGCATTTCTAAATGATATGCATCTAATTTCCACTCTGTTGATCACATTTGCACATTCCTTGGTTATATTAGATTTGTATTCAGTGCATATCTTTCAACTGATGTGGACTGATAGATGCACTACCATCAGGTGCGGCTCTAGTAATTTTGCCGCCCCAAGCATGGCAGAGCAGGCTGCCTTTTGTGGCTTGTCTGCGGATGGTCCGCTAGTCTTGCGGCTTCGGCAGACCTACCACAGGCATGCCTGCGGGAGGTCCACCGAACCCGCGGGACCACCGGACCCTCTGCAGGCAAGCCGCCGAGGGCAGCCTGCCTGTGGGCCTCACGGCGCCAGCAGAGTGCCCCCCCTCGGCTTGCCGCCTCAAGCACATGCTTGGTATGCTGGGGCCTGGAGCCGCCCCTGACTACTATGACCTACAGTGAAACTGTCAGTTTTGGAATACAGCATGCAGGAGATTGTGTGTGGTTGGCAAGGAAGGCATAGTGCCACTGAACTGCTTCTGCTCACCTAGGGCCCAGTTCAGCAAGGTGCTTAATCATGTGCCTAATTGTAAGCACCCAAGGTAGGTAGTCCCACTGAATTGAAAATGATGCAGGAATATCCACATAAGAAAGCTAAAAATAGATTGGGATCAGGGACTTCATTTTTTAGCAGCTTGAATGGTAATGGTTTCCATGGACTACTCATATGCCAAAGTCAGGCTTGTGATTAAATCAATTGCGGAATCGGGGTTTTAGAAGTCATAGCAAAGCACCCATTCACTTCAACAGTGCAGAGCTGGAGCCTTAGGGCCTGATCCAAATTCCATGGAAAGACTTTTATTGGGTTCTGTAGGCTTTGGAACAGGCCCTTAGGCCTGATCCGATACAGAGCTGAGCATCAACTTCTACCCATGTCAGAGCATTCAGAAGCCTAAAGAGGTGCCCAGCACATCACAGGTTGGACTATTTTTGGGTCCCATAGATTAGAATGATGATTAGTAGGAAAAGTCTTTTAGTTGCTCTTTCAGCCATTCAGATATCAGTTGAAAAATAGGTCATTACCTTCTAGACACTCTAATACACTAGTGACAGAAGTGATTGCCATTCAGTTTGTCCTTATTGCTCCATTTGGATGAATTAATTCCATTTAAAAAATATCTGTGTGAAAATGTTTTGGAGCCAACTGCATTAGACTAGAGCTTCACTGTGTGGGATGTGCAAAGAGTGCAAAGTTACCTGCAGTAGAAACAGAAATTGCTGTTCGAACCGTTCCTTTTTAAAAGCAGAGTTTCTGGTGGTCAAAGAATTGTGCTGTTCCAGTTGCTCTAAATTGGCTGTTTTAGGCAAAGGTCACACTGTGGTATCAATTACTTGCTACTACCTGGAAAATTTAATTTCATGCCCTGCAGTAGGTCTGCTTTCTTCTCTATTGTGATTGGCAACTGTTTCCCTGTTGGTAACGAGAATAGCTCATTTACTTGAAGTGATTAAAAACCAGAAGCTCACTTGTTCACAATGGCAGCTTCAGGTGGCTAGCATAACCAAAAGAGCTGTTGCACTAATGCATTCAGATTAATGGAATCAAAGCCATCTCTTGCTCGCTTCATAACCTTTCATGGTATTGTGTTGTGCGTGTTTTGTAATCATGTCAATCTACTCCTTGTTGTCCAACTGTTGTTTAGGTTAACATGCAGTTCCTGCAGGTTAATAGTAAAAGGCAAAGAAAACCAGAGGAAATTACTGAGCTAAAAAAGCCTCTATTTTTAGCTAGCACAACTACAAAGGAACTGAAGTCTGGTAAAGTCTACATATTTTTTAATTTAAAAAGATATTTTGCTTGAAAATCACTTTTCAAATCTCTCTCTCCTTCCTTTTAAGATACAGGGATCCCCTTGAAGTTTGAAGTATGTTTTCTGTTTTCTGGGTCTGCTTTACTACTGCTTACAAGACACAGTTATTCAAAAAGCTGCTCCTTTCTTTACTCCCAGGAACTGCTTCCTTCCTTTGGGACACGTTGTGCCATCGATTTTTAGGCAGAACACCTAATTGATTTAAATAGAGATTTCTGCTTAAAAATTGATTGTACAATATGGCCTGGTGACAGAGCAAGAAAGCACAGGAATGACAGTTTGATCCTTCTTTGAACGTATAGATGATCTTGCTTTATAATTCAAGAAACCCAATGAGTGTGTTTTGACAGATGAAGAATTATTCCAACCCCCCAAATGGTAAGTACTGTAGAGAAAGTATCTATGAAGGTGAATACCAATACATTAACTATGTCATGCCTCAACGAAAAAAACCTATTACCGAGTCTCAGCAACTGGAAGAGATGTTACATGATATTAAAGGGCCAGATTCTGCTGCATGAAGAAATACTTTACTCCATGAATAGTCACAGTGGGACCAGGAATATATCCCTCCTCCAGAGAGTTTACAGAATAGAGCCCTGATCTAAAGCCTTTTAAAGTCAACAAAATGGCTCCCACTGACTTCAATGGGCTTTGAATCAAGCCCTAAGGGCCCAGTCTAGAAATTCTTACTGAATTCTTATTCAGGTAAAATGCCCATGGGAATAAGGAATGAGTATGGGATACAAATCCACATGCCATGCTTGCAACTGGTGCTAAGTTGCCATAGTGGAAGCTGAAGATCTGTATTGACCATAAACCAGGTACAGCACGGGGTGATAAAATAGCTCAATCTCCATGGCTATTTCAGTTCTTTTCTCTTCTGAGACTGCCAACAAGGGAGCCATTTAGTGCTTTTTGTGATGTGGTCTATTAGACCATCAGCTCATTTCATGTCTGCTTACAGACCTAGCCTAACTTTAGGCAGAATTCTCAGTCCCAACCTACAGCAGCAGCCATGGAGCAGCTCTAAAGTATTTGCTACAGGATGTGGGTGGGAGCATAGCAGATACAGCCCTATGTTTCTTTCTCCTTGTTTACAAAATTTTGAGCCCGAGTAAGTCCTGTGACCTGCTTGCAACCCTCCCTTTCCATGCTCTGCTGGAGAGAACCACAGCTCTGCTCTGGGAGGCATAAGGGACTGCACAGACCCCCATTTGGCTTCCTGCCTGCATCCCTCATTTGGCAGAAACATAGAACTTTCTAATGATTCAGCATTTCGCCCAAACAGGACACTTCTGTTTCTAGGGTGGATGACCAAGTACTTTTACAAGCTCTTCTAATGCCTCTATCTAGCAAAGCACTCGAGCACCTTAACTGCATTTGTAGACTTTCTGAAGACAATGGGATTACTCACATGCTTAAACCAAAACCGGTCCTTAATTGTTGTGCTGGATCTGGGTCTCAGTTCACCATGGGGGAAAATAATCTCCCCTCTCCATCCTGTCCTTATTTGTTTTTACACCTTCATACAAATTAGAAATCTATTTGTAAAACAAATGTGCCAAATACTTCTACCCAATGTGCTACCTAGAGTTTCTCCTAAAAGCAGAATTATAATGCCAGAGCTGGTAGGAATTTAAATAATTATTAGTGAATTGGTACTGATATCCTCATGATGTCAGAGGCAACCTGGAACAAATTTGCATCCCTCACAGAAAGGCAGAGATTCTGGCTCCCAAAAGACAAGTTGTTCCTTTCCCCTAGAGCTGCTGCATCCCCTTTCTGCAACTTGAAAATATTATTGTTATTACGTAGTAATGCTCTCAATTTCTTGTTACTTTGCAGTTAGTGAGAAATTGCTATGAATCTGCTTTCACAATATGGAGCACAAGCATTCAAAATGCAATTTAGTAATTTAACCATAAATGATAAGTAATTTCAAACTGTGACACATTCCCAGCTCTAGATGAATTGCAGATGACCCCAGTGATTCAGACATATTGCCTCAAACATAATGAGATGAATAACAATTTTGTTTGGGGGCAACATATTAAACTCCGTGGATTCTCTGTAGACAGTCAGTGAACAGGGAGACCAAGCAGGTCTCAGAGAACGTTCAGACTTTAAATCTTCAATGTAACGTGTGCCACATCTGGTTATAGATTTAAAGAAACAGATGCTTTTCATTTTCTTGAGGAGATGAAGTCACTCAGGATCCTTAAGTTTAGGCCAATACTTCGGGAACACTCAACATTTCTGATATTTAATAAATGTCAAAAACAAAACAAATGCCTGTAAACTTATGGGCACCTGTTGATCACTTTTCAGAAATCTTCTTTAACTCTCATCGTCTTTCTTTGTGTATTTAAATATCAATTATTACTGGAACTCAAGCAAAATTACCTATTTGAAAGAAGCTAAAACATGGTAATTACTTTGTTATTGTTATTGATGGGAATCTCCAATGTCATAAATCCAGCTTCACATCTGGAAAAGGGTTCTTCAGACTGCAGGGTGCACTCATCTAGGGGGATATTTTCAAAGGCACAAAGGAGACATGGGTGTCCAACTCCCATTGAGTTGGGCACTCAACTCTGCTCTGTGCTTTTGAAAATCTCTCTGCTAACGATTCTTTAACTAAAAGGAAAGTGATGGAGGACTCTGGTATAGAAACTGTCTGAGCAAGGATCACATTGTAAGGTGGATTCCAGGTAGAGAAGTGAATATTTCAGTATTAATTCTGTGCATCTTTTGCACTGTATAGCTGATGTGTATTTGGTGAAGAATAACCATGGAGGCCACTTCCAGGGGAGGCAGAAAAAGTCTTGACTATCTCATTCAACTCCAGTGCTGCTTACATTTTCCTAACCCAAGAGCTGGTATTGACAAGTGTCCTGTGGTTTTCTTTTTTCCAGTCTTTCTCTCACTTTGTCTTTCTGCTTCCCTTTTCTAGCCTTAAAATTAGCATGGTTCAATTTTAATTTATCACTGAGAGAGCTCTCTGCAGAAGGCACTGACTCTCTCTCTCTCTTTCTCCCTTCCCCTCATTCTCTGCCTCTCTCTTATAATGGAAAGAACATAAACAGCTGCTATATAGGAAAACAGAAAAATCCACCTCCCACCTCTTCCTTCCACTCAGCAACTAGAATCCTTCATAGCATAGTAATGACAGACAATTCCATCCCATCAATATCACGTTATGAGCGGCTTATCATTGTTCTAAACTCTGAAAGAGGAAAATAGTAAGGTGATCAAGGACAAATTATGTAACAAGTCCCTTGGGATTTTCTTTATTGGAATTTCCCTTTGTAGGGTGCCCTATTTGTTCTGTTGCAACAACAACAAAAACAACACCTCACCTTCAAAACCCTGTAACCATATGGCCAGGGGCATAAAACATCAAAGCATCAATCACGATCCCACTAAAAAGCCAAGATAGGGCCCTTCACCCATAGATTATGCTCTACTGGGGACAACACCACTTTGAGTGTGTGAGAAATCTGTCATTCATTAATATTAAATGCCAAGAAGAGACCTGAACAATTTGGCTTTAACACACAAAAGCAAGAACATCCACTGTAACTAAAGCACAGCCCAGCAACTCATCAGCATAAGAAACAGTTATACAACCTGGGAGGAACAGAGCCGAGTGCATTTCCATAACTAGCCCTTCTGCCATGAGGTGGAAGCAGGAGACCTGGGGACTCTTGTCATAATCCTCTGCTCTGAGAGGGAGGGCTTAGAATTCCCACCAAATATTTCTGCTGCTGTTGCCAGTACTGAGAGGGGAAGCATTCCCACCAGAAAGGTCAGAAGTAGGGAAGAAGATGGTAGAGTCACAGACAGGGCTTGAGTAAAGCAATCTGGGTCCCCAGGCACACCATAACATGGGGTCCCTGTGGCCCTGTCCCACACCTGGAGTGGCAGTGGTTTTTGGGCCTCCCCTCCCAGAGAGGCAGGAGTAGTGGCATGGAGCCCTCTTATCAAACTGCAGGAGTAATAGCATGGCTCCCTCTCCCTTCAGGAGCAGCAGGAGTGGAAGCTAGTGCTTACCAGAGAAGTTGTGGTGTATCCAGTTAGGTTGATGGGCCAGGCTCACCACAGTTTTCTTGTACCATTTAGTCTTCTACTGCTGATGGGGTGGTTGGAGTTAATATCCTGTTGAGATATATGGAGTGGTTCATTCCTCTCAGAACTAGTTTTTCAGGTTGCCTGCAGACTCAGGCAGCCATCCCTCCAGCAGGGCGAGAACCTGATACCATGGGGGTTCTGGGCCACTGACATCTCCACACCAGACTTAGGCTAGGCTGGCCCCAGCAGGAAGTACTGTCCAGCAGGACCAGAGTGACAGCTCCTCACAGCCCACTGATTGGCTGGCACTGGTACTTAAGCCAGAAAGCCATGACAGGGAGTTGTCCAAGCAACAGTATAGACTGCCAATCTGCCTTGCTTCAGACCCCTCACACGAGAGATCCCATACTCCGGTTTCTGACCCTGGATGCCTCGATACCTGATTCTTGGTTTACCATCTGGCTTACCTCAGACCCCGACCTCCCAGCAAACTGACCCTGACTGCCTCTTGGTGCCTGACTTTTGGTTTACCCTCTGGCCTATCTGTTACCCTACTTAGCCTGACTCCCAACTCCCACTCTGATTGCTAGGAATGACCCCCCATGACCCGGTCATGACAGTAACTATGTGTGCATCGTACCACTGCTGATGTTGTTCACTATGCAAAATCCTCTAGAAATCAATGGCATGCTCCAATAAAACTTTAGCACTTATTACAAAATTATTCCCAAAATGCCATGGGATGAGATTTACTACATGATACAGGGTAGGCTGCTTCTGTTACTCCATGGGGATGTTATATACCAGGTAACCCTCTGTGCTTTGATTTGTATTATAGGGTGCAGTACTGAAGCAGTTAATTGAAAAATGCCATAAGAAATTTAAAACATTGCTTTGTTTTAAAATGGGGATCTTGGTGGAGAACTTGAATGGAATACTGGGTGGTAGGGCAATGTAATTTGAAGTGGCTAAGATGCAGCAAGAAACCATGAAAAACAGAAAAAAAAATCAGACTGCAGGTCAATGGGCTGGTTTCAGTTGGAACTGATGCATGGCAAGAAGGCTACTGGGCATGCTCACATTTTTCATTATCAGCCATTTCAGAGCAATTTTGGAAAAACCACGCAGGATTAATTTGCTTGAAGGGCTAACTATCTGCAAAAGCGCTTTTTTTTTTTTTTTAATGATGCTATTATTAGACTGACAGGTTGGAATATACATCCATAGGATCCCTAAGAATTGTTTGGCTATCTCTAGATCATAGTTTTGAGTTGATTTAATACCTTTTTGGAAAATAAGAATTCACATCTGGACTGACAACCTGCATGCCAAGTTTCAGCCTAATGAACTTTGAAATGGATGAGATATTCTATTAGCAAGCATCAAAGCCCAGAGTTTCTAATAAAGGTGCTTGGCAGTCATTTATAGCCACAGAGAACTTGTATAATGACAGTCAGGGCCGGTGCTAGGATTTCTGACGCCCTAGGCGCTGGGACATTTCGCCGCCCCCGCGCGGGTCTCGCGGCTTCTGCGGAGCTGCCGCAGGCATGCCTGCAGCAGGTCTACCGGAGCCGCGGCTCCCTGACCCCGGGGGGCGCCGGGTTTGCCGGGTTGCGGCGGCGGCTCCCTGACCGGGAGTGCCCCGGGCTGCCGGACACCGCGGCGGCTTCTGACCGGGGGACGCCCTGAGTTGCCAGGCCGCTGCAGCGGCTTCCTGACCCGGGCCCTGGGCTGGCCGCGGCTGCGCGCTGACCCCGGGGTGCGCCCTAAGCTGACGGGCTGCAGGCAGCTGCTGCCGCCGGCAGCTCAGACTACGCAGCGGCCGCTGCAACCATTTAAAAAATTTGAGGGGGTGCCGCTTTTTGGTGCCCCCAAATCTTGGCGCCCTAGGCAACCGCCTAGTTCACCTAAATGGTTGCACCGGCCCTGATGACAGTGCACTAGCACTTAACTGACAGAATCCTGTTACAGAGTGTCATTTCATGCTGCCAAAACTGCATTTAATTCATCCCTCATCATTTATCAGCTGGCACCTGAAGTCTAGACTCTCACGTTTTATCACATCAGAACAAGTTAATGCAGCCATAAGCACAGCTGTGGTCTACATAACAGCAACGATCTGTTTATATAAAGCAGCTCTTCAGTTCTTATCCTGTTTTTTCTCTTTTATTGATACTGATATTGGCAGAAAAATAGAAAAGCTTTTTATAAGGCTGGAGTTTGTTGGAAACACCCTTTTATTTTTTTGCTTTCTTGCATGCCAGATGTGAGGAGTGCTGATACTCTTAAAGGAAACCACACCCATTTTGCTCCACTCAGCTGTCAGAAAGCTCAAAGAAACAGGCATTTCTCACCATGATTAAATTGGGAAATGTATTAGAAAAGGACATTTTTAAACAGCAATAGCCATTTTTGAGTCTCCCATTGGAGGTAGATGTCACGCTGAGAAGTAATGTCACTTATGACTGCAAAATTTGCACAAGCAAAACAAACAAGTAAACAGCCTAAGTCGTATGCATACAATAGCCTATTTTGCAAATGCAAATACCCATTGTGTGCATAAGCAAAATTTTCTGTGGAGACATGGCCAGACCAGAATCACTTATCTGAACCCCCACAAACTTAGGGGTTCACATAGATACAAAACATGTTTGGATTGAACTAAAGAAGATGACTGCACAAAAACCTTGCAGATGCTAACTACAGGGTGCCAGTTCAGAATAGCCAGCTGTAAGAACACAGGACTTGATCCTGCCACATGCCTCCAATACATGCTTAGTGAGGTCATATGCAGCATCCATGAACTGTGATAAATAATGCACCATGCTTAGTATGGTGAGCCAGGATCTAACTCTACAGCCATTTCACATGGCTTCATAGCACTCAGAAGGTGGCACACTGGGTGGAAGTAACTGGGCTGGCTATTGCAGTGGTGCCAAGCCCTTGTCTACAGTATGAAAATAGAGTGCTCAGAATCCGCTGAGTTGGAAAGGTGATAGGAAAAATACAGCTGGTGCCAGGCTCTCCGTCACCGACCGCCCTAAATGGTGAGTGGTACCTCATTGGGCCAAGAAGCTCCTGCATGCCCCCTAGTGACTCTCAAAATGCACATCTGTCCATCAAGTGATGTGTTGTCAACATGTTAACAATGGGCTCCAACAGAAAGATCCCTCCTTAGACTGTAATGATCCCATGTCATGGGAGTGTGATTACTCATGGGTGGTGAGATGGGGGAATCTATTCATTTAATTTCTTAAAAGCAGAACCAAGAAAGGTGGTAGGAAACATATATTAAACTGCACTAGAAATGATTAAACATAGTTCCTGGAAACAGGGGGACCAGATGTCCCAATTTTATAGGGACAGTCTGATTTTGGGGTCTTTTTCTTATATAGGTTCCTATTACACCCCAACCCCTGTCCCGATTTTTCACACTTGCTGTCTGGTTACCCTACCTGGAAAATATCCACGTTTGTTGATAGTACAGCACGGCGTCTGGCTTGTATTATCTAAAGAAGGGGTCTAGGATAAAGACCTTGTAAAGGAAGAAATGGGGAATCCTCGGGAACAGCATATTGGCATACTCACCATAGGAAAATTTTACAGCCGAACTCACCACCATCACTATGTAAATGAAAGAGATACAGATTTGTAGATTTCCTATTGTAATATATTTATCATATTGATTTTCAAACTTGAAAACAGAGATCTGCAGAACCTGTCAGTAATGTAATTTAAAAGAGCTGATTTCCAATAAAAGCCCTGATGTCAAAGTGTGTTGTTCTTTACTGAAGTGCTGCTGCATTAGATTCTTTGGTACTGTGCAGTGCGTTTTAATCACACTCTACCTCTTTCTCCCCCGCCCTTTAAATCAGTTTGAAACCAACAACACAATTGCAGCCCCCTGGACAAAGGCCTCCAAGAATATATTTTTCCAAGTACTGCGGAGCAGATAGATGCACAAAACTTGTTTACAGGCAATTAAATGTGTGCATTTTTTCCTAAATACGGATGACTGTCCAATCAAATGTGCCCGGGGTTTTACTGAGGTAAAATAATTGAGTGTCATGATCAGTTAAAGCAACAACAATGCAAAGCCCAAATATATTAAAAGAAATGCAATCCGTCAACTCTTTCCCCTAAAGATAAAATTAAAAATAGAAAATCACAGGCCCCATTATTATGGATGTAATGCTGAGTGGACACAAGTTTGCAGAAAATACCTAGAAAAGGATCCTAGAAAAAAGGTCTCCTAAACAGACAAAGAACACATCGCTGATACAAGCCTGTCTAGCAAATGGTAGCTGGTAACACAGAATCACTTCAACCTATGCACAGTGAGAATCATTGTGCTGACCTATTCCTTTGGGTTCTGCTGACGGCTGAGTTTGCAGGTTCCTGCAGAGCAGGTCAATGCATTGTAATTAAATTTTCTGGCAGAACTCTGCATTACCTGAGGGATCTACAAAACTGGGCTCTTTTTCAGTGATGGCTACTAGAGATGTTTTATTTTTGCCCTGTGAAAAGACGTATATAAACAACAGAGGACGTGGAGATTGCAAGACCATATATTGTTATTCTATACATTGCACCAATCAACATCAGGGCCCCATCGTGCTTGGGGCTGTACAAATACAATCATGGTCTTTTTCCTGAAGAACTTGAAATCTATGAACAATATGAAGGGGCAGATTCTCAGCTGGTGTAAACTGACATAGTTTCATTCAAGTGAATGGGGCAATGACAATTTATAAGTGCTGGGGATCTGCCCTGGGGTCTTTCTAAGGCTTCAGAAAGGGGATGGAAACAAATCTGAGTGACATGGTAATAAATAACAGCATTTTGGTAATCTTTGGAAATGTTTGTAAAGAGGTTAAAATAGACCAGAGCTGTAACAAGCAAAACCAAGATCCTATTAAAAGGAACAAGCTGTCTACCCTTTTAATGAATACCTCTTCTTTTTAGAACCAGCTAATGTAATGCAAGCGTAACAACAATGACCTATATTACCAAAGGGAACTAATGATTCTGATTGCCTCTATTTTGGGTGCCAAATTGGAAGCATCTGCTGAGCAGCCATCCTCTGAATATTAGATCCCTTTAAGATTTTGGGCATTCAAAAATGGAGTGATCCAAAAATCACTGGTTGTTTAGGAAAATCTAGTCCAGTGAGCCTCTTACATGATTTTTCAAGTCTTTTAACCCTCATCTTCTCTAGTCCCTGCTCACCCTTTGTTCATTGCCATCCCTTGTTGTGTTATGTCTAATTCAGACTGGAAACTTCTCTAGCATAGATTCCTGCTCTTTTTTAATTGTCTGCAAAGTACCATGCACACCTATGGCTCTTTATCAATACAAAATAATTATAATTAATAATTAGCTGCCAGGTTAAACTGACCATCTGGCATTTTGAAGAGTAGCAAAAGAGATTTAGGACTAGAAATGAAGCATTCACTTTTAGGAGCCATCTACTATTTGAACCGCTGATAGTAACACTCAAAATTACAATTGCACTATTCTGCACAGCAGCATGCCAATGTCAATCCGATATAATGTTTTAGCTTGGAATGTACCTTACAGGCACCAGCTTGTAGAAAGAACAACCAGGGGGCATGGTGCTTCCTGACCCTTGTTGTTACCCCTGATATGGTATGGCCTGTGCTCTTGTCCACAGCTGGCTAACTTCACTGTTTCCTAGTATAGAGGAGCTGGAGTAATGATCCCACCTCCTTTTTTCCTCTCCTGGCCATTTTTGGGGAGCTGTCTAGTGCAAGGTGAGTACAATTGCACTCAGTCCGTGAAAAGAGATGGAGAGCTTCCCTGAGCCCTCTCCCAGCACCTGCTCGGCGACTGGGCATGGTCTAGTCCTTTATGTGTTGAATGTCGTCTTAAAAACCAAGGGTGTTCTGTGTGATCTCCTTCTCCTTCTTGCAGAGCTACACATAGTGTCTGAAATACTCACTTTGGAAAATTCAGCCTATGTCTACAAAATGCGTATCTCCTGAGAGGAATTCTCCATAAATATCTGGGAAATGTCACCATGGGCTTGTGGCTAAGGCAAGAAGTGAACCTTGGCTGACCTCTTGTGTAGCTAGCTGTAATCCCTCACTTCCTCATGGAGTTGGCCGAATGGTCTAAAAAACCATGGACCTTTCTGTAAATCATAAATTCAGTGGGCTGTTGGTTTGGGGGATTTGGGGAACGGATTGCAGGAAGTAGCAAGGAATAATGGTGTTCTGGGCTGCTTCATCATTTTCCATACACAAAAGAGTTTACATATGTTGTCTGCTACTTCCCCTGTGGATTTGTATTTCCTCCTTCGAAGAAACTGAACTAGCATCAGAGTGACATTAATCAAAACTGTATTTTAAATGACAGTACTTGGTACCGTGAGAATTGCCATCTCTCTAACAAAAGAAATAGTCTGTCCATTTAAATAATAGTCAGGTCTGGGTAAAGGATAGGCCAATAAATATATATTTCTGTCTACATCATTATTATATCCTTTCATTTTGTCATCTGGCACATCTTTTCAATACTTGCAATATGCACATTAAGAGCCTGATTCTGAAGACATCAGAAGAGCAGTGATATGTGCAGCTGTGCACATACAGTTATACGGTTTGCACACACTACTGTGGTAATTGCATCTACAGATCTTAGCTTGCAGTTACACACTTTTTGCAGACATCCTTGGGGTCTTCTGGCATTTCAAAAGCTTAAGAATACAACCCATCTAGCTTGGAGAGTTTGTAACGAATGACCAAAACCCAGTCACAGAATGTAAAAATATGTCTTTTTTAAAACACAAGCTTCATTCATCGATGTTTGAACATTTGTCTTGAGTTGCAGAGGTGCTGAGCACTCACATCTCCATCTGAATGTAAAGGGGTTGCTCAAAACCTCTAAAATCAGATCCTTAGTGATTTATTCTTTTGGGCCACATTCTGGTCCTATCAAAGTGAATGAGAGTTTAGTCAATGACGTCAGTGGATCAGGATTTGGCCCTTGATTTGTGAGGAACGTGTGTGCGTAATTTCTGAGAAATTAAACTACAGTTAGCAATGACCTCTTTCATATTTAACTAGATGAGCTCTGTGTTGGATTCTTTCAGTTCATTAAGGTGGGATTATTTCTGAGAAACAGAAACTAAAACAGTTCTGACGGTAGTAAAATCTGCAGAGCCGTAAGTGTCTACTTTAGGGTCTCTAATGAAAAGAATTCAGAGGACAGTTACACATGTGATACATGGTGTGGGTGGGAAAATCTGTAGATGACAACTGACTAAAAATACATTAAGGGGTATAATACAGAAGTATTTGTCACGGCCAATATTTTCAAACCTGGGTATCTTATCTATATTTGGACCCCTGAGTAAAATTGGTCTGGTTTCCAGAGGTGCTGAAAAGCCACCTTTGCTCCCCAGCCTTGGGCCTGCACCAAGCACAATTCAGCGAAAGCTGAAAATCCAAACCTTAATCTTCTACAGAAGTTCTCTTGTCTTTTCCATAGATGATAAGCTTAGGAATTTCTGTCGACATTTGGCTGTTATGGAGATCAGTTTCTTTTAAAACATTTAGGCCAAATTCTGTCCTTGGATGAGTGCACATTGCTTCCACAGAGTTCTTCTTCGTAGAAGAGTCATCACCTTTTATAACAACAAACAACAACCACCCTATTATATCATTAAATTCCATTACAAGATACAGAAAAATTCAGGGCAGTAAAAGCCTGTAGTTTATATATCTATGTCCTTTAATCATACGTGTATAGTTAGAGCATACTGCTGGATTGTTATAAACCCAATAAATAAAAATCAGAGGGCAGATTTTGGATACCATTAGGCAATGAGGAAGATCTATGGATGTATAAATTAAATAGACATTTTGAGGTAAAAACCATGTGAACACAAATTCAGTGTTTTTACTCAAGTAAACATTGCTGGGATGACTTGGCTACAGATCAATGTAAGTAGCAAACATTTTTAAATACAGAGCTGCTTGTGTGTAAAAGTTAGACAAACCCTAATCTTCAGAAGGGTGTTCCAGAGGTCACTAGAACCTGGATCATATCCAATTATATAAGCCCTTGTATGTTTAGGAAAGCTGTCTATTTAACTGAGAACACTCACTAAATTCTGCTGATAGGTGGGCTGAATCTGGAATAAAACACAGCTACAAAAGCCTTTATAAAGTTATCTGTGGGCTTAAGCTCAACAAAGTAATTGATAACCTATGAACCCTGAAGAGGCTTGGTTTTGAAAAAGTTGGAGAATTATGAAAGAAACGTGCTTTGATTTGTTATTAAGAGCATCACAGTCCTGGGATCACAAATTATTAGCTTAATGCATTAACTGCTTCTGCTTACTCTTGACAAAGAATCACTAGATCACACTGTTACCTTTTTGGACAAAATGGTTTCTGTAGGTGGGTGATTTGTACAATTGTGTTACTCTTCAGTTTTTCTTTCTTTCTTTCCTTTTAGCGTAAGTCTCTTTGATGATCATTAACCAGCATTTCAAGCTCATACCTTTGTACAAACTTTCAGCTTTCATCTAAAGCATGTGAACTTCTCACACAGAAAGGAGATCGGTACGACACCTGTGAATTTATATCTGAACTCCTCTGGGAAGGGCTGAAAAGTCCTTTTTCTCCCCACTCTTGTCAGTCTTCTGTTTCCAAATCTTGTATAGAATTAGCTGAACCAGCGTGACAGCTCTTGGGAAGATTTATATTATGGCTGAGCTATAAGTGGTGCACATGTAATTAGTTAAAATGATGACGGTGGTAACAGTTTTTGAAGTACTTTCTGTAGCTGTCTGCTTCTGTCACATGACTTCCTTGTTTCCCTTTCCACACACCCCAGACCAAACATCTGAAACAGATAGCCTGACTTCACTTAACTTTAGTCAGTCACAGTTAGGTCATCTGGGCCAAGTATTACCCTAGGGAAAGGAAGGAAACTGACTCCACAGGAAGGTGAAGAGGTTCTCCCACTAGGTTTGGAGGAGGGGAACTAACTCGGCTCAAGCCATCTCATCATAATTCACGGCTCTAGACACATTAGCAGGGCTGTTCAGCGGGTATTCTGGCTAGCTACAGCGAAATTTGTTTACACTGTGAGGGTCCTGGTGCAATCATCAAATATTTGATATGCTGTCTGTTTACTTACAGGCTAAGTTTTCTTTTGTGTAGAACAAATATTTGAAGCCGGACTCAAATAACACCCCCCCGCCACCAAATTAATATAAATCTACATTATTCCAACTATTAAAATATAGATGTCTGGAATTAATTAATCCTTCATTTCACCCAAGCAATCCCAATGATTTACATGACCTACTATTCTCCATCGTCTATTATTGTTCCATTATATTGTTCCATTCTATTATTGTCTATTATATATATTGTACTCTAGCCATATTGCTGCTGACTAAGGAGCCAGGTATATCACAGTCACAAAATTCCCCCCAAAGTAGATCTTTTCCTGCTTAAATAGTTTCTACTTGGTACTTGTCCTCCCTTATCTCTTCCTTTCTCACAAGAAAAATTCATTTTAGCAAACATGAGGTGAATTTTACAGAAATAGTGAAGTACTGGCTATGCAGTCGAATGTGTGTTTGGATATTTGGCAGTTGGAAGACCAATGTTCTATTCTCTCTTCTGTCATATACTTCTCATGTGACCTTGGGTATGTCCTTTACGGCTAGATTTTAAAAGGTATTTAAGTGCCCAAAAAAGCAGATAGGTACCTGGACTAAAGTTAGGCACCTATGCATTTTTGAAAATCCCACTAGATTCTCATCTGCATCCAGAGGGGCTGGAACTAGGGGTGCTGCCACACCGCTAGGGTTGAAGTAGTAATTACAGCCACCAAATACGTGGTTTCCATCATCAGCACCCCCACTATAAAAATTGTTCCAGCACCCCTAGCTGGATCTTTAAAAATCTGGTCCTTGGTCTCTCTGCCTCAGTTTTCTCTATGTAAAATGGGACTAATAATATATCCCTTCCTTACTGTGTTGTGAGGATAAATACGTTAAGGACAACGAGGTACTCAGATACTTTGGTAATGGGGGCCACACAGTACCAAGTGATATATAGTTTTATTTATTATATAATTGGAGGTGAGTGTTCATGTGGGGGTGGGGTCAGTTTTGTTTCTTGGCCATGTTGTCTTTCTCTGTAAGCAATGTCTTCATTATTTTTTGTAAGGCACCCAGACACAGGACACCCTAAAACACAAACTTATGTCCTGATCCTGTGAATGCTTACCCTGCTTAGCTTCACTCCAGTGTGTGAGCAGTCCCACTGACGTCCTAGGACCACTCACATGACTCAGGCTAAGCACATGCTTAATTGTTTGCAGGAACAGGGCCTCATTCTAATCATGTATTAAAAACTGCCTTCAGAGCACGGACTCCCCAGTATGTATGTTACATGCAGTAGATTCAGCCTTGCAGACTAGAGGGGCTATGATTGTAATTTTAAAGCATGTATTTATCATCGTGAGTTGTGTTCAAGGTTTGAAAGGTGGCCCAAGCGTCAAACAGCAAGTAGTTTTCTGTGTGAATTCAGTACAGAAAAGTTGTCTTTGTAAATATAAAGTAGTGTTCCCTTATATTTCTCCAAACTTTTGCTGCTGCTGCAGCCAGATCTGCCATGTGTCATGCGTCTCACTTGATACTTGTGAATTTGGCTTCTCTTTCCCTGTCATGCTTGCTTTGGTGGTCAAGTGTCATTTCTGAGCGAGACCTATACAGCAGTCTCTAACAGCCCAGGAAATCATGAGTTTTAGCCCCATCTTCTCTACTGGCTGCTGTTAATAGTTCCGTGAAATTCACAACCCTTCTTATTGTAGTAGAAGGAGCCAAACATCTAACCATAGTTATTCACCAAAGACTCATACCCTCTTCTGCAGAGAACTGAGAGACTGCACAAAGTCACTTCAAGCAAATCCGGGGCTAGAGCCCAGGGCTCTCATAAGAGGATCTCAGCCCAGCCATCTTGGCACACTGCGTTTTAGAATAATTGAGCCAAATGATATGCTTGAATGTGTGTCTCTAACCACTTGACCATACGCTACTCCCAGTGCCAGGAACAGATCCCAGGAATTCTGATACCCAATATTTCATTTCTGTCTCATTAATAGTTATGTAACTCATTACTACAACAACACTGCATATAACAAAGGGAATATCATATCCCCATCTATGGGCATCTATCCACACAGAGGATAACACTGTACCGCTGACATGGTTATTCCTATAGCTCAAGTGGAAACATTTTGTACTGTGGATCTGAAAGTGCTGAATTCAAACCCTGATGATGACCCACCAGAAGGAGGGAAATTAGTGTGTGATCCCATGGTCAAAGACTATATCCTAAAGCCTGCAAACTGTGGTTTTATAGGTCACCTTAATTCTAGTATTTCCTAATGCTTGGGTAATTCACTTTGCAACCTCCGTGTTCTTTTAATGTAGTATATCTACCATTGAGAGAGACAAAGTAGGTGAAATAATATATTTTATTGGACCAACTTCCGTTTGTAGAAGAGACAAGCTTTTGAACTTCAGAGAAGTCTTCAGGTCTGAAGAAAGTGTCTATCACTGACAGATGGGACTGCCTCTTCCATTAGGGTGAGGACCTTGTAATAATTGTTATTGTTGAAATGCTTTTATATTTCAAAACTTTGCATTTTGAAGTGATTTGGGATGTTGGGTTAAGTTTGGTTTTATTACAGTTATATTTTTAGTCTTTGCTTTCTTGTTAATGAAGTCCATGCCTGGTGTTAATGTCTTGTAAATTCTGGCCATCATTGTGTCTTTCTTTTTAGAAGTCCAATTAACTGATTTGTGTAAGACATCTGCAGAAAGGAAAATCTTCACAATTTAAATGGAGATTGTAAACAAAGAGGGAGTGAGGAGAATCTGTACCTGGCTTGGTGTTAAAATATGAAAAACTTGGTAACTGAAGCCAGCATGAACATGCTTACCACAAACATAAGCAGGACAAAGCAGACATTTATTGCCTCCATCAGCACTAATGCAGAGTCCCCTCGGCTATTCCTTTAATCCATAAAGCTTCCTGGTAGATCCAAGATGTGAGGCCTTTCTGTAATGACTTGGCAAGAGAAAGGGTCCAGAACTTCTCTGCAAACAGAATTAAGTTGTCAAAGACAAATACCGTATTTGAATTAAAACTATAAATCTGTCATCTGTACCTACTCTACATCAAATAGCATGAAAGAAGCCCTCCCATCTAACTAGCAGCCTTAATAATCAGAGCACTGCAGCCTTTGAGCATAACAGGGCTGATGACAGTTGACCTCATACGCCAATCACAGAGTGGGATCAACTTGATGTATGAGAAATACTGCCTGAAGTATTATAGCTAAGAAAGCAGGGCCAAGACGGGAAATTAAGTGCCTAACACACTATTAGCATTATACAAATAAACAATAACCACCTTTGTTTGGATCCGTTTATATTAGAATGAGCAACATTCTGAAGGCTGCAGTATGATCAAGTCCAATGTTACATAGTAATAGCCATTCCTTATCATCTCCATCCCGACACAAATACACAGAAAGAGCATATTGCTGGGTCTTCCTCCCGCTCCTGCGTTCATACTGGTACAGCTGCACTATGGGTAGCAACAGTAGAAGCCCTACTCAGTGCAGTTCTAGGCAGCATAATGGTTAAAATGCCAGTGGTCACTGGAGGCCTGTCTCTGCTAGCAGATATCCCAGTGAGTGAGTTATAAGAAGCTAAAGTTATTGGAATTTCCTCTTTCATAGTGGTCAGGTACTGGTGAGTCAAGCTTTGTGGTTGTTGTATTATTATTAGTGAATTCACAAGTGGTACAGTAAAGATGGAAACAAGTTCAAAATACAAAGTAAGGAGATAAAAAAGCGGAGACATAGAAGGCAAAAAAGAAAAATGTCAAAAGGGCTTAGGTAGAGATCACAAATTCTAGCCTTTCAGTCACCAGCATGGAATGTGGTCAGCTTTTGTATGTATAGTAAACCCTCCAAACTAGGTGCATTTGAAGATGGCGCTTAATTTGTCAAGTTGCCATGTGAGATCCCAGGTTTTCTAGGACATCTTTGAAATATCCTTTTCTTTTTTAAAAAACAAAAACAAAACAAAACAAAAAAACAAGAGTACTTGTGACACCTTAGAGACTAACAAATTTATTTGAGCATAAGCTTTCGTGCACTACAGCCCACTTCTTCAGATGCATAGAAGGGAACATATAGTGATGAGATATATATATATGCACATACAGAACATGAAAAGTAGCCAAATCAACTCTAAGAGGCTAATAAATTAAGATGAGCTGTTATCAGCAGGAGAAAAAAAAAACTTTTGTAGTGATAATCAAGATCGCCCATTTAAGACAGTTGACAAGAAGGTGTGAGGATACTTAACATGGGGAAATAGATTCAATTTGTGTAATAACTTTTTCTGACATTCCTGATTGCTTTTCAGCTCTCTTTAGTTCACCCTGATGCTCTCCAATGGATCCTTACTGATCAATAATGTTGAATATTTTACTACCCCAGACTAATGGAGTCAGTCACAGAGAGGGAGCAGTATATGCCCCTGATGAAACCCACATGAAGTAAAATACAGCATATCAGTGGTATAGCACAGAAACTGTTTGCTAATAACACACTTTTTGGAAAAGCCTTTGACATCACTGGAAAAGTATCATGAACTTCTTTAAGAAACTGCAGGCTTGGTAATAGGCTCAGAATCTCTCTAAGTGTAGCTGATCTATAAAAAAAATTTGCAGCATATAAATATCTGAAATTCACATGGTAGTAAGTTACCTATAGACTACACTGAAACAAGTCACAGAAAATGCACTTATAGGGTCAAATTTTCAAAAGCAACCTCTACATTTGCACAAAAACTAAGAGTTGTGAGCACAAATTGCTTTTGTATATGTAAATCAGGTACTCTAACTATTATATTCCTATATTATAATATACATGTAATGTTGCTACACTGTCTCATATTATACATATTGTGGCAAATTGCTGGTACTGTTCTCTGGGTCTCGCGCTTTCTCTTCTCTGGGGTAGGTTCAGGGCGATATTGCTTGCCTCTGAACCAGTTCTTAATCACTTCCCTAGTGTCCTTGGAGGAGGGGAGTGGAGAGGGAGGGACCTGGGCCCGCCCTCTACTCCAGGTCCCAACCCAGGGGCCCTGGGGTTGTGGTGAACCACTTGACTAGCGGTTTCTTCCCCTGGGTTACTTCCCTCTCATACCCGTCAGCTTGTGAAGGGCTTCTCGCCTCTCTTCTATACAAGCCTGGTGCCCCTTACCTAGGGTTTCTGTTGGGCTTCCCAATCCACCGCAGCACTCCTCCAAACCTTCTATTTCTCTCTGGACAAACTCTTCTCTTCTGCAATCTGCACTCTGCTCCAATCCAACCTTTCTCCTTCAACTACCACACCCTGTCTGACTGAAGCAGGGGTTTATATCCCATGACTGGAGTCAGGTGCTCTAACTGGAGTCAGGTGCTCTAATTGGAGTCAGGTGCTCTAATTGGCCACAGCTGTTCTAGTTAATCTAAAGCAAACCTTCCTCCCTTGGCAGGGAATAAGGCCCCCTGCTAACACTCTTATGCTGCCCTCTGGCCATGCTGTATCACAATATACATATGTTTGTCTCTACATTTATATCTATATATTGTGGGAAGGGGCACATATGCAAGAACTTAATATTATTCATGAGAGTGAACATGCTTCCCACAAACACAGGATGATGATAGTGAAATTTAGTATAAAAGTACCTGAAAAGTATCCAAATGGCAGAAGAGTGATACAAGGCCCACTTTGACCCTGTGAGTCTTCCAAATTGTACCCAAGTGGATTACCATCATGTTAGAACGTGAACATGTGGAAAAAATGTGGCTGTGAAAGATATGATGACAGTTCTCTGTCCTTCATATATTCATCAATAGGTGCCCTGTTCATCTGTTATGTATTTAGCCATTTTTTTTATTAACAGTGCTGGAGATGGGCTAGCAGGTAAGTGTTATACTACATAATCATCTGCTGAGGGATTCCACATATCAACAACCATATGTTAAAAGGACAGGAGAAGCTGAGAGGACAAATGTGGCAAGAACCAGAAACTATGAGGTAAAGTGCTGAACTGTTGTAGGAATTATAGACACAGGAGTTCTCGCCACTATTTGAGCTAAAGGAGATGCTTCTTTAGCGTGATAAGCAGGAGGGCATGTTGTGAACCAAAAGATCTTGGGTGGGATTCTGAACTCACTGAAGTGACTGGGATGTTGCCGTTGAATTTAAAAGGGTCAGGATTTCATCCCTTGAGTTTATATTTGGTTGACGCTGTATACGACTAAGGCCTGGGCTACACTAGTGGGGGGGAGGAGGGGTGTTCGAACTAAGATACGCAACTTCAGCTACGCTATTCGTGTAGCTGAACTCGAAGTATCTTAGTTTGACTTACTTGGCCATCCTCATGGTGGCGAGTTGACTGCCGCGGCTTCCCCTACTCCTCGTGCTGAGGTGGAGTACGAGCGTCGATTCATGGATCGATTTATCATGTCCAGATGAGACGCAATAAATCAATGACCAATACATCAAACACTACCCTCCGATCCAGCGAGCGGTATAGACGTACCCTGAGTATGGCATTTGGGTTAACATAACCACAAGTTACCACAAAGCGAGACTGTAATATTAAAAACAATCTGTTTCCAATAGTATAACAGCTTGAATGGAATTTGAACCTGGAAATCATGCAACTGATTGCACATTCAGAGCACTATATAACAGTTCCTCAGTTGATGTAAATGGGCATAATTCCGTATACTGCAACCAGGCCAACTATATCAGCCAAGGATCTGGCACCAAGATAACAATTCATAGCATTAGCAAGATGTAAGCGCTCTACATTCAAAGCACAGCCGCCTCCTCCATAAGATAAAGAAGTAGTTGCTATATCTATAATGCTTAGAACATAGTCTCAAAACTTTTCTTTATATGACTGGATGCTGGATCTTTTCAGCCTCTCAGCCTCTCCTGTCCTTTTAATATATCACTGTTGATAGGTAGAATCCATCAGTAGATAGTTACCTACCTAACATCTCCCGAGCACCTATTAAAAATGCCTAAATATATAGCAGATGAACACAGAACCTATTGATGAATAAGTGAAGGGCATGGATTTGTCATCATATTCTTCACAATCATGTTTTTTCATTTGCTCATGTGCAATATAATTCACTTCTGACATGATGATAATGCACTTGGGTACAATTTGGGAGAACCACAACTTCAAAGTAAACCTTGTATCTTTCTTCCTATATGTGGACTTTTGAGTTTTCCTCTATCCGTCACACTGCTCCAATGTGCTTTTCTACTTTGATTCATAATCACAGAATTATAGGACTGGAAGGGACCTCGAGAGGTCATTTAGTCCAGCCCCCTGCACTTAAGGCAGGACTAAGCATTATCTAGACCATCCGTGACAGATGTTTGTCTAAACTGCTCTTAAAAATCTCAATGATGGAGATTCCACAACCTCCCTAGGCAATTTATTCCAGTGCTTAACCACCCTGACAGGAAGTTTTTCCTAATGTCCAACCTAAATTGTTCGTGCTGCAATTTAAGCCCATTAACCTTTGAGGATAGGCAAAGAGAACAATTTTTCTCCCTCCATCTTTTAGCAATCTTTTATGTACTTGAAAACTGTTATGTCCCCCCTCAGTCATCTCATGAATCATGAATATTTATTAATGCATATTTGCTCCTCTTGACTCTCCCTTAAATGTATTATATTTAAATACAGAAATAATTGTATACATTGCTAGATGAAGAAGAGCTAGAATAACTTCTGAATGGAGAAAGAAAATAGTCATGTCTTCTTTACAGAAAGAAATCTAGCTCCACTGAGAAGTGGGTAATAATCTCCACAGGCTTGCATGAAACTTTGTACTTCTACATGTGTGTGTGCGCACATTTTGTGCGCAAATGCCTCTGTACACAGATAATAGAATCTAGTTGGGCACTGAGATGATTATATTTAAATATAATTTACATATGCAAAATATATTGCCTACATGTTGGGATTAAGTGAACTAAAAATGCATTCGCAGGTGATTACATCTGCAAAATTGTGTGCAAACAACTGGAGAATAGGTTGAGACACCACTGAATTTCAGTCCCAATAATGTTTGCATGCTGTGGAGCCAGGTACAAATTAGAAATACTTTTGATTTTATGGATATAGATGTGTATAAGAATATTCTGTGCTACTGTGTACATAAACACTGTATGTGTTTCACTAAGATGTAAATGTTCTCCAGCATAAATTAAGTCCATCCCTAACTGCATCGAAGAGCTGTCCAGTATTAGTCACGCTTTATATGGCATTCTTTCATACATAATTACAGTTGCTGAACTGCCATGTTTGTTTTCCATTTGCCTTAGGGAAAAAATTCAGATATATGTAATTACTAAAGGTCATAAATGCCATGTAGAGTATTAAAGGTGGTGGTGGTGGTGGAGAGGTGGAAACAGAGAAATTATATGAAGGATGTGAGACAAGAAAATCTAAGATAGTGAAAAAGGGACTGGAATTTTGAAAAGAGCATTCTTCTTTATCACTGTGAGTGCATTCCTACATGCTTCACATGGTATGTGTCATATATATATATATAATTAGACACACACATATATATAAAGGAAACCAGAGCTCTGTTTTTTGTTTCTTGCTGCTGCTGCAAAGACACCTCCAAGTTAAGGATTTGTAGAGATCCAGAAGATTAGAATAAGGCCAAGTAAGAGCACTCTTCCATGTAATTAACTGAAGAGATCAAGTCTACACTCCAAAAGGCAAACATTTGTGATGAAAGACAAGGATTTTGGGGGTCAGGCTTAACCAGTGTTTCTCAAACTTGGGAGACCGCTTGTATATGGAAAGCCCCTGGAGGGCCGGGCCAGTTTGTTTATCTGCCCCATCCATAGGTCCGGCTGATCATAACTCCCTCTGGCCACAGTTTGCTGCTGCAGGCCAATGGGAGCTACTGGAAGCAGTGGCCAGTATGTCCCTCGGCCTGCGCCACTTCCAGCAGCTCCCATTGGCCTGGAGCAGCAAACTGCAGCCAGTGGGGGCCGCAATCGGCCAGATCTGCGGACGGAGCAGGTAAACAAACTGTCCCAGCCCGCCAGGGGCTTTTCCAGCACAAGCAGCGGCTCCAGTTTGAGAAACACTGGGCTTGACAGAGGAGCTGAAACATTTTGGCCTTTCAACTCTTCTTTTGGTAGACACATGCACTCAGCACTGGTAGAGCTCTCCCTCTGGCTAGATCTCCCCAAGCTGTTTGGGGCCCATCTCATTGAGTCCATATGCTTTGAGCTTCCTGAATCTGAGCATAGTCTGGCACTGCCCCTAGCTTGGGGTCCCTAAGCACACTTTCAGGATACAGATCTTCTCTCTAGTACCCTCTTCTGAGAGCTGGGATCCGGTGGTCCAGCTGTTTAGCTTATGTTACCAGTGTTGGCACCTCAGATTAATCTGTAGCCTAAACACACCCTCTGCCAGAACTCCAACCGTGTGGACACTCTAGGCTTACAGTTTAAGTCCTTGGGGCAAGTGACAGTGAAAGCCAGACAGACAAATAGACTTTGCACAGGATTCTAAACACAATTTACTCTTTACTTAGTAGCACAAAAAATACATAGATCTTAATTTCCTCACCACTCTGGAGAGTTCTTTGGATTTGGACAGAGTCCTCTGGCCTGCCTAGGATTCTTCTCCTCATAGCTTCTCTTTAAAAAGATGGAGCCTCTTTCCCTCTTTCGGTCAGCTAGATCTCTCTGACCTGACCTGGTCCTGCAGTTAAAGTGGATCCCTGCTACAAAAGCATGTCTGTCTCTGCCTTTCTACCACCCAAAGCTTCCTGCATGCTGCTCTCTGAGTCCCTCAAGTTTATATGCCTCTCTATTAACACCTGGTTGCTTTGTTCTGCTATTGGTCATTTTCCACTCCCCATTTCACCAGGCCTCTGCAAATAAACTTGGTTGAACTAGTTTCTCAGCTCAATCTTCTTAGCGTATCCATCACTTGATCAGAGCACAGTCATCAAAGTTAACAACTCTCCTCCATTGTCCCTGGTCTGGTAGGAATGGACTATAGTCCTCATCAACAAATGGTGGATTCTACTGCTTAGAGGCATTCCATGATATAACATCCTAACATCAACCAGAATTCACATGCTGTACATTGACAGATTCCCCATATCATCACAGTGTTTAAGTGCCTTCTCTTTGGGATCACCATAGTATCTGAGATGTGCCATGGCATCATATTTTTGATCTGCATGGGGTAGAAGCAGGAGCAGCGCCAGCGTTTTTGGTGCCCTAGGTGCAGGGCCGGCTCGCTGGTCCCATGGCTCCGGTGGACCTGCCGCAGGTGTGCCTGCGGATGCTCCACCGGAGCCACGGGACCGTCCGCAGGAAGGCCTGCGGGAGGTCCACCGAAGCAGTCTGCCGCCCTCCCAAATCCTGGTGCCCTAGGTGACCGCTAGGTCGCCTAAATGGAAGTGCTGGCCCTGGGTAGAAGTAATTTCTGATGTTTTAGGGAACTCAGACAAAAATGATCAGCCCTATAGAGAGTGCTTAATGTTCAGTAGTGTGACAAAGAAAGGGACCTTAAATTGAACAGGAAAAAATGCCAAATAACAAAAGCCACTTCACAGTTCTCCTTTAAAGTTCTCCTTAGAACTCTCCTACGCCTTGATACCTACTCAAACCTTGATAATAGTTAGGCTACTGGATTGCTGAGACCAATGTTATCTCATTGTTTCCTTATACTTCCCAATCAGTCTTTCTGGATCCACATGTTGTCTTTTCTCTTATATTTAGATTGTAAGCTCTGTGAGGCAGGTACTATCTTTTTGATTTGTGTTTGTACAGAACCTAGCACAATGCAGTCCTGGTTCATGGCTGGAGCTCCTAAGTGCTATCACGGAACAAATAAAAACAACAACAATTGGGCTAAATGAGATTCTAGTTATGTAGGACACATACTCGCTGACAGAGGTGTTTGACCAGATGCAAGGAAGGTGGAGAAAACTGTATGAATGTAAAGACTCCTCAAACAAAAAATGAAGCTCTGGAATCTCTTCCTGAGATTCATGAGCATGTTAACACATCTCAGGCAATTCATCTTTAATTTGGCAAAAGTAAGTGATCCCCTCAGACTTCTCTTTGAAGACAGTTAGAATGGTGCTGAGATTAATGGCAAGATTGGTTTTGAGAATTAAACAGGCTTACCATAAAAGTAGATTTAGTGAAATATTTTGAGATTAATCGGAGTCTAAGATCTCAGACATGCAAGTTCTCCTGGGCCGGGGGCTGTCCTAGAAGACCAACCTCTAACAGCCTGTGCTTCCAAAGCTCTGACTAACGCACAACAAAACAATGCATTTCACTAACATATTCTTCATAAGCAGCAAAGTTACATGTGAATCCTGAAAGGCCCAATCCTATTCCCACCAAAGTCAATAGGAGATTTCTCTTTGCCTTCACTTGGAACAGAATGAAGATTCAGCTAAAGAATTTTGTTTCCCTAGCAATGTTGAATCATTGGGCTAAAATAGGAGGGATGAAAACTTCCACTTAAAACTCGACAAGCCTTTGGGGAGGTTTAGCAAAACCTCAGTTATCCTTTTCCTTTCTTTCCTTGCTTGTATTTAAAATTGTGTTTATTCCTGCACTTTCTGGTTGTGACTGAGAATGGAAGCACAGCACAAAGGATTTTCTGCAGGTATTTCTAGATCAAACAGAAGTCTTACTGAAAAAAGGCTATGGCCCAGACTCCGAAAAGATATGTAGACTTCTAACTTCCAAAGGAGGATCTGAGTCTACATGCATGAGGTTTCTAGTATAGTTTTTGTACATTCAAGAAAGGTGTATGATTTAGGTACATTTCAGAAAAGCAGCCAAACTTTCATTTATCCAACCCAAACATCAGAAGCCTTTGATGTTCACTCATCACTATCTTTTATTTTATTTATTTAAGAAAGACTAGAGCAGGGATTGGCAACCTTTGGCACATGGCCAGTGGGAGCTGTGATTGACCAAACCTGCTGATGCTGCAGGTAAACAAACCATCGTGGGCCACCAGTGGATTTCCCTGACAGGCCATGTGCCAAAGGTTGCCAATCCCTGCTCTAGTCTTTCTTAAATAAATTTCCCTTTGGTTTTATAATTGAACGCAAGTGCTGTGTGTAACACTGGAGCTAAGGTAAAATGGGTAAACTGGGGTACCCTTCTTTTGGAAACAGAGGATCTGAGATTTCTGTGAGTATCCAGTGATCATAGTCTGGATATCACAGGGGGACACTTAGAAGGGATTTGACAGCTGGAGTGCATCTGTTGTCAACCTGCAAGACAAAGACAGGCAGTTGTAGCTTGAAGAAGAGTGCTTGAATGGCTGACAGGCTGGTGGTGTTAGGAAGCTAACACCCAGCAAGTACAGGCAAGACTGTCGCTTGCTGGAGACAGGTGGTAATAAAGTGCCTCAAAGCCCTAGGAGCCCTGAGAAACATCAAACATATGGTGATATGAGGTCCCCTGTGGCTTCATTCCCATAAATCCTTCCATTCTGTGGCCCCACATACACCTGGGATGTACCTGTGCAGGGGACCCACCTCCCCTCTCAGATAGACACGAGCAGAGTTATGCATCTTATCACCCGCCACCTCTGAGTGGTAGCAGGGGTTCTCCTCAAGATCAGCAGGGATGGCAGCAGAGTTCCCCTCTCCTCAGAGAAATAGGAGGGAAGCAGGGGAGCCCTCAGTACTTATCCTAGCAGCTGGGGTATATCTGCTTGAGTGAATGGGTGGGCCACTGCAATCTTCTCATGCCAGAGTCTTCTGTTGGGATGGTGTTAGCAAAGATCCCAGGCTTGTGGGTCTTGGAGTTCACACTCCATTGAGATGCATGCGGCAAATCTAGTTTTTCAGGCTGCCTGCGGAGTCAGGCAGACACTACTGCAGCTGTTACATCCAGGTAACGTTTTCAAGTTTTCTTCACAGCCACAAGCATTAGCAACTTTCTTTGTTTGTTTGTTTTTAAGTGAAAGCTGAGATTCTCTTCTCATTATGTAAAAACAGCAAAGAATCCTGTGGCACCTTGTAGACTAACAGACGTATTGGAGCATGAGCTTTCGTGGGTGAATATGCATCCGACAAATTTGGTATTCACCCATGAAAGCTCATGCTCCAATATATCTGTTAGTCTATAAGGTGCCACAGGACTCTTCGCTGCTTTTACAGATCCAGACTAACATGGCTACCCCTCTGATACTTCTCCTCATTATGTGACTCCAGGAGCTGTGGTCCTGGCACAGGACTGTACTGCCTGTCCCTTAATCTGCCCACAGACGGGGGGCAAATGAGAAGAATGTAATGCGACCCTTATCCCACTGTGAAGTGGTAACAGTTTGTTTACAGAGCTGGCTTTGTAAATTGGGCTGTGTTGACCTGCCTGGCGGAGTCATTTGTTAAATAGCAACTGGATCTTGGATGTACTGTAATCAATTAGGAGTTGCAAAACTTAGTGCCCGCAGCTCTCCTGAGGGTGTGTATGCAATGGGTGTCATCTTGTTTTCAGGAGTGAGTTCAGTATGCATGGTACACATTGTTCCTGAGGAAACTACAATGCATTGGACACCTCCCAGAAAACACCATCCTAGCCACCATGGATGTAGAGGCTCTCTACACAAACATCCCACACACAGAGGAATACAAGCTGTCAGGAACAGTATCCCTGATGATGCCACAGCACAACTGGCTGCTGAGCTCTGTGCCTTTATACTCACACACAACTATTTCAAATTTGATGACAAGATATATCTCCAGATCAGTGGCACTGCTATGGGCACCCGCATGGCCCCACAATATGCCAATATTTTTATGGCTGACCTGGAACAACGCTTCCTCAGCTCTCGTCCACTCACGCCCGTTCTTTACCTACGCTACATGATGAATCTTTATCATCTGGACCCATGGGAAGGAGACTCTGGAAAAATTCCACCACGATTTCAACAACTTCCACCCACCATCAACCTCAGCCCCGGACCAATCTCACGGGAGGTCCACTTTCTAGACACCACGGTGCAAATAAGTGATGGTCACATAACACACACCTATATCGAAAACCTACCGACGCTATGCCTACTTCATGCCTCCAGCTCCACCCCAGGCACATCACACACGCATCTATCTACAGCCAAGCACTGAGGTACAACCGTCTTGCTCTAACCCCTCAGACAGAAAACACACCTACAAAATCTCCACCAAGCATTCTCAAAACTACAATACCAACAGGAAATAAGGAAACAGATCAACAGAGCCAGACGTGTACCAGAAGCCTCCTACTGCAGGACAAACCCAAGAAAGAAACAACAGGACTCCACTGATCATCACATACAGCCCCCACTAAAACCCCAACGCATCCATCAGGGATTACAACCCATCCTGGACAATGATCCCACACTTTCACATGGTCTTGGGTGACAGGCAATCCATGCCACAGACAACCTGCCAACCTGAAACGTATTCTCACCAGCAACTGCACACCGCACCATAGTAGCTCTAGCTCAGGAACCAATCCATGCACACAAACCCGACGCCACTCTGCCCACATATCTACACCGGCGACACCATCACAGGACCTAACCAGATCAGCCCACACATCACCGGTTCATTCACCCTGCACGTCCCACAATGTAATACGGCCACATATGCCAGCATGCCACCTCTGCTATGTACATCGGTCAAACTGGACAGTCTCTACGGAAAAGGATAAATGGACACAAATCAGATATAGGAATGGCAGTATACAAAAACATACAGGAAAACACTTCAACCTCCTGCCACACTATAGCAGACCTTAAGGTGGCCATCCTGCAGCAAAAAAACTTCAGGACCAGACTTCAAAGAGAAACTGCTGAGCTTCAATTCATCTGCAAATTTGACACCATCAACTCAGGGTTAAACAAAGACTGTGAATGGCTTGCCAACTACAGAACCAATTTCTCCTCCCTTGGTTTTCACACCTCAACTGCTAGAACAGGGCCTCATCCTCCCTGATTGAACTAACCTCTGTTATCTCTAGCTTGCTTGCTAGCATATATATACCTGCCCCTGGAAATTTCCACTACATTCATCTGATGAAGTGGGAATTCACCCACGAAAGCTCATGATCCAAAACGTCTGTTAGTCTATAAGGTGCCACAGGATTCTCTGCTACTTTTACTGATTCAGACTAACACGGCTACCCCTCTGATACATTGTTCCAAGGGTTAGTTAGGTCAGGATACAAAAAGTAAGAAGAATTATTTGTTAATCACCCTAGGGAGAAGTTCATTTGGGACAGTTACAAAAGAGGGGAAGGAAATACTTTATAAAGGAAACAGAAAATCAATGTACAAATCAACAATTCCCACCCCCTTGCCTGGCCATTCCCACAGTTGCCTCAGAATGTGATCTTACTAGTCTGACTAGAATTTGCATGCACAGTTAACAGTTCTGCTCTTCTTTAGACTCAGATGGCTGTTGCTGAAGATACAGCCAGTAAATGAGAAACAGCAGGAATCCAGACAGAATTGCAATGGCAAGCAAACACTCTCAGTCCAAAATAGGTCTTGTGCTGATGTTTCAGCATGTTTGAGTCCTGTATAAAGCAAAGTCACAGTCTCCAGGCAGTCTTCCCCCTGCTGGTTCTCTGAGCTAGCTAATCGATTAACTAGACAATGATGCAGAGGTATCCCCTGGGAAACTCATCAAAGTAGCCACAGTACAGATGGGATTCAACTGGACAGCTCAAGAACAGGAAAACACTGGCCAGCCCACAGCAGGCAAGTTCACTTAAACTTCCCACAGGAGTGAGTGCTGGGGCTCATTGTCTAAGCAGAGAATTCTTCTCTCTCAGCAGGCCAGGCAGTTTCCATGGACTGGAACAGTGGCTCAGATTAAGGCACAGCAGGTGGTTTGTGCTATGGACCCTTTCACAATCTTCTTCTCTTCTCTTCCCTCCTTCCATAAAATAGGTCAGGTTGGAGAGCTGGCAGGATGAGAACAAAAGCTGTCACTAGTCCTCCCACAATCTGTTCCACTGTGTTCTTCCTTTTGTTTGTTCTGTCCCCCTCAGCTGTCCATCACCCCACTCACTCACCTCGCCTTGGTGCAAAAAAGGGAGGAGCAATAGGCTGCAAAAGCAAACATTTCCCCTTTCAATGATCAAGTTGTACTGGAACACAGGATTTCCCTCCTTAGCTAAGCAATGGCTGTCCTCAGAGCCTCTCGTGTGGGTAAGAGTAGATCCCCAGGAGGGGCTATAAATAACAACTATTTTTCATGCAGAGCAAAAGTCATCTGAGCTTATCTGAAACAATAATCAAATGAGAAGGGAACATTTTGGTTTCGGTTTCTTCCAAAACTCAGGTCATATGAACTTCCTTGCAGGTATACAGTGCCGAAACAGTCATGCAATGAGACACAAGGTAGACCGATTACATCTTTAGAAGAAACTGTCAGTGGACTGATTAGCCATTGCTAAGGATGGACACCTACCTAGCAATTTCTAGTGTCTTTAGATTAACACATCCATTGGTGTCATACACTTCACAAAGGCTCAGGAAGGTGTAATAGTTTCATTGACTCATTACAGAAAATGTGTTTATTCATTGCAAACAATGAATGAAAGGGATTTCTAGAGAGTATATATGGGGACCTGACAGATTCCTACAAACCAAAGTATCACTCATGCCCAGTTTGTTCTGCTGTCCTTGTGAGCCATACCCTGAGGTCCTGACAGAGTTTACTCAGTCCTTACTCAAGAGGATTTTGCCCAGGTGAGGACTGAACTTGCACGTCGGGATTTAGCCCATTGTTTGCACAGATAATGCTGTGAAACAAAAAACAGTGTGAATCCGCCATATTCACAGCTCTGCTTTGCAGAGGGCCGTAGAATCTATATGCTCTGTTAATGACTGATCCTGCAATGAGCCTTGCAATGGGCGGAGCCCTGCATCTGCACAGAGGTCATTGCAGGATCAGAGTCTTAGAACTGAGCAGCACAATAAAAGCCTGTAACTAGGGTTTTTTGGTAAGAAGCATCTCCCCATTTGAGTGATGAATTGCTGATGATGCACTTTTTAAAAAACATCGTATTTATAATTTGACTGAAGATTTAACTCTAGGCTCATTTCCAACGGAAGCTTGGACTCTCCTTCCTCTGGTTCTGCTAATTCTGTGGAATCGTCTGTTTGAGTCACACCCTCCACAGGCACTGGGACCAGAAGAACTCTTTCAGTAACTGTGCCTCAGGGTAGCAAGTTGCTAATCTCACAGCATGTATAAAACTCTCTGAAGATTTTGCAATGCTTTCTTTTTCATTGCAGGACAACAAGGCTCATTGCTTAATTACCACCTACAGGAACAATTCTTTTAGAATAGTGTTTATATAGCAGAACTGCTATTATTATTATTATAAAACTTGCAGTATCAAAAGAACTATAAAAAATAAGCATTAAATTACTATCTGAGATAGGAGGTGACTTCACCAGCCTCACACTGAGATTTAAGCTTACGTCATTAAGTATGAAAATGGAGAACTTGCTCTTTGGCTCTCCCACTGTGATTTGGCCATGTCAGGTTTGGACAGTATAATAAAATATTTCAAAACATAGAACTGAAGATTTGAGTTTCATATGCGTGTACCATGATTTATGACTCTGCACTTACTCAAAATGTCCTGTTTTGGTACGAAGGAACTAAGACTAAGTAGGTTTGTGGGAGATGTGGGGTTATGCACGTGTCTCCTCACAATCCTACAACAGGGCAGGATTAGCTACCTAGACATATGTAAATAGACAAATTATCCAGCTAGAAAGAAGTCATTGAAAAATGATGTTCTGTAGCAGAATTCAAATAGGCATGCACATGGAGCAGATCTCTAGCTGTTTCCCATATGAGCACTAAGGAATTTTTGTAAGGTTTTCATTTTTGAATGAGATATTCTTTTGGAGGAGATGTTAAACTGAGATCATGCCCATTTGTGATCATTAAAAATCCCTTGACGTTCAATGTAAGCGTAGGAGGTGGTTAATCCACATGCTGGCCTATATCCAACTATCAACTTGAAGAATTAAATTCTGCCTTCCTAAAATTCCCTCTGCAATTTCAAATGGAGACTCCCTTACATTAATTTGGCTTCAATAGCATTACTCTTGTCTTACTAGAGAGAAGAGAAATGGCCCACCAGCCCTTACTTGAGTCTCCACATGGGTTGAGGGCACCACATTTTAGTTTTATAAAATCAAACCACAAAACCAGGGAAAGTTCAGATCTGGATTCCATTTTATGTGAATCAACAAAGTTCAAGGTGGTCCAGATAAAAGTTTAGGTTTATCCCCCCGCTACAATGAGTGAGCAAACCAGAGTGGTTATGTTTTGGAAAACTGGATCATTTCAGGTTTTGCAGCCAGGGACAGTTTAGGTCTTGGTTCCTTTTAATCCAAATCACCAACATTTGGGGGATTCAGTAAAAGAGAAATGTTGAAGGACAACAAGGAAGGACCAGCTCTTGCAGCCCTTAATAATGTGAGCAGAAAGACTCAGTGCCGTAGGATCAAGCCCCAGAAAAGGGAATTAAGAGAATTAAGAAAAATTTTGCTTAGATTGAGATAAGCATCCAAAAGTGTGATTATGTATAAGTGAACATTATCCAAACTATCCAGACCTTTTGGGCTCTGCAAAATAGAGCTGGAAATCTTGTAAGAAGTGGCTTTCTCTATCCAGTCATTTCAGAAATACCAACAGCAATGGCCTTTCTCACAGTGTTCTAACACAGCCACTTCTGGTCATCAGTCAAACTTGGAAATGCAGAGAAAAGCACTGGGAAGAACTTGGAAAAGCACTGGGGAAAATATTTGGTAAATTCTTTCTAACCTCTATAAAAGTTCAGTTTGTGTTTGGGATAAAAACATTTGAGAAGTTGGAAGAGGTTCCTAGGTTTCTTGAACTTGCTCACCTCTCCCTGCTACAAACCTGCATAATACTAGTGTGAGATGGAACCATTCTGCAGGAGGTAGCTGGGCTGGTTCTTGGGGAGGAGCTGAAAATGTCTTCTATTCCGGCCAGCAAAACAGTTATGGCTGCTCCTGTCAAGGTAGAAACTTACTTCATTATGGCTGCCTTCCACTGTCTGTTCTTGTCCTTGGAACAGAAAGTCCAGTGCACCAATGAATAACTATTGACATGGTCACACCCTGAATTAATTCTAAAAGAGCAAGGATTAAAGACTAATCAAATGATTGGTCTGATATTACTTAAAAGCTGTTTCCTGATGTCTATCATTTCACAGGAAGCTCTTGTGTTGTTGAAACCACACTGTTTAATATCAAATTGTAATCAGTGCCTTTGAGGAGTGAAGAAGAAATGATATCAGCTTATCTGACACAAATACAAACCTCAAAATAAACAGTATCTTGAGGCTATGAACTAATTGTTTGGGCTACCATGGTAGTTTGATCAATTGGCTTCTGTTTTTAGGGAGTGTTATTTTCAAACACAGACTTGCCTGGTATCTAGATTCCTTACTGGCCATTTAGCTGCTGTATTTTTGATGTTGAAGGGCCAACTGAGTCTTTAAAGAAATACAATCTCCCAAGAATTCAAGCTTCATGTTTATACCCAAAAAAATTCATTCAAAATCTTAATTACATTCCAGTTTCCAAGTTCTTTATATGTCAGATCTCTCTTGCCCACTATTACTGAATCATATGACATGTATTTTGGGAATGAAAACTGTGGTGTCACAACACATCTAGTGCTCATCTCATTTTTGAATTTTTTTTATATAAAATCTGTTCTTTTATCTAGTCTCAGGAAATTTAAGCACACGGGCCCAAATTCAGCTGTGATGTAAACTCAGCTTGGTTGTAAATGGTATTAGTTACGTGTCAGGCCTGAAATGATCAGAAATTCAGTGCCAATGGCAAATAGTTTAAGTTGCTTGATTTAGTGCTTTCATTGGGTTTGCATGTGACAATTTCATCCAGAGGGTTGGGAAAGCAGCCTGTAGAAGAAAAATAAGACACTAATGTAAAAAAGATTCCCTACTTTATCTTACAGGTTTTTTTCTGCTCCCCAACTCACACTCATGCCAACTTTACTGCTAACATCCAAACTCTGCACTAATGTCCATTCATGGAATCTCCTTAACTGAAATGGGATTGCACAGGGTGTAAACCAGACTAGAATTTGGCCCATGTAATGTACGATGCCTCTTCTGTCACCACTGGAATTTTCAGAAAAATCCATCGGGACTTGCACGTGCTCAAACCACCCAGATGTGAGTGTCAAAAAAAATGAAATGATTATATTGACTCAACCCTAGAGCTAAATGAACAATAGGGAAAAACTGCACAAATATTCATTTGGATTCAAATGTAAATGTTGATTTGATCATGCTTGTGACCCTTTCATGGTCACTTTCCACAGACCTTTGAGCACTCGACCCTTACATGTGTGACTACATGCACAAATGCATTTTAATCCTGAATGCTCAAATGTTTGCTAAAAAAAAAACAAAAAAAACAGCATGAATTTTGAAGTTTGACTATCAAATTTTTGTGGCAAACTGTCTCTGTGAGGTTCAAATAGGGAGAAACATTTACAAAGTAATGTGTGCATAAGCACAAATAATGAATAAATTCAAGATTGCTTGCAATAGCTTGTGAAGAGAAACAGAGGTAAAAGACAATGAATACATTATTTTTTACAAATTATGTGTTCTGCTCTACTTTATACAGCAGCAGGTAGCCACCAGCAGGGATGTAGTAATGAATAATAATTTCTAACTAGCACAAGATACTCTGAAATTGTTCTTCCAAAAGTCTGTAGGCTACTGTATTTTATTTTATTTTGTATTTCTCACCAGACTGATTCAATTGTACTTCCAGAGAATTTCAAGTAGTGATGTATGGTACTATCAAGCTTGTGAAACTAATTGCATCAAACTGAATTATCTTCAAGCGAAGTATTGTAAATTCTAAGTTAACATTTGCAGTTGCTTTCTTTGTATTAGCTGGACAAATCCATTATTCCCTTGGAAAACAAATGATTCATAATAGGCTGTTAAATGTTAATAGATCCACTCCTAATTTAAACAACGTTTTTCACATAATCCAATGTATGAAGGATTAAAAATAAACAGAAAATACTTTCAACAACAATGACTCTAGTAGCATGTAAAATATGTTGGGATATTTCAAGCTGGAAACAGCATTTTATTAGCAGATGCTGGTCATTAGTCGCTGTAATTCATACTAACAGTTTCTTTCAAATGTGTCCTCCCTTGAACCCTCTCTTCTCTCATGTTCCTCCTCTCAATCATACTTCAGCTTCGCGAAGCCCATATTTCTTCCTGACAGACGTTTCTTTTTGAGCCGCTGTCATGCATTAGGAAACTAGTCAAGATCATGTGGCTTACACATGCTCATAATGATATGCCCCAAGTGTGTCAGCCGGTACCATCTGCGGTGCCTGGAGCAGTGTCTGGGAGACTGTGACAACTCAATTGCAGGCCAGAGGTTTTGAAAAATACTGGATAATTACAATTTCCTCTTAGGCAAGAAGACTCCTATGTGCAGTGTAAGGGAGGCCACATCTGTTCAATCCATTATAAAAGTCTCTGCTGATGATCAATATTACAATATAAATAGTCATCAATCTGGATAAAATTGCAATTTCTTTTCTGTTCCAGCCCACTGATCTGCTCAGGTTGTGACTAATACATTGAAGGTGTGTTGGTCTTTTGTTAATCCTCCTTCTTCTGCCTTGGCATTTCTTTTTGGGAAGCTTTTCAGGGTCATATTATTGAATGATAGCTGGCAATGAGATACGGACGTGGAGGAGGAGTGTCAATATTATTTTTTGTGTTTAGAATTAGGGCATCTGAACAATTCTGCATTTTGAAAATCTAGTTCAAGTACATGTTGTGAGGCTGCTTCTTTGGGTTAGATCTGGTTTCTGCTTCCAAATTAAGCGCAAAATGAGCTACCTTATTAAATACCTTTCCCAGGCCTGAACAAGAGCTCTGTGTAGCTTGAAAACTTGTCTCTCTCACCAACAAAAGTTGTCCCAGAAAAAGATATTACTGTACCTCACTCACCTTGTGTCTCTAATATCCTGGTACCGATGCAGCTATCACAACACTGCATACTACATTATTAGTGTCACTGTACTTCCTTTAAAAAGAACAGGAGTACTTGTGGCACCTTAGAGACTAACAAATTTATTTCAGCATGAGCTTTCGTGAGCTACAGCTCACTTCTTCGGATGCATAGCTGTAGCTCACGAAAGCTCATGCTGAAATAAATTTGTTAGTCTCTAAGGTGCCACAAGTACTCCTGTTCTTTTTGAGGATACAGACTAACATGACTGCTACTCTGAAACCTATACTTCCTATGGTATTTTTAGATGTGGCAACCAAAAGAACTTCTGGGTTACGGTCCAATTACTGTAGAGAAAAATCAGAGGTGATTTCTGCTTCTGCTGAACCTCGTTAGCTGAATTTTAATTATGGAAAAGCAAAAAAAAAGGATTGGTTCTAACTGGAGTCTCATTTTATCCTAACTCAAAAACTTCTCGGTGATTCACATAAATATGTCCATCTTTGGCCCATTTCTCATGCTAGCCACAAGGTTTAATGAACTAAACCTAATCCAACCTCTTTGTGTGTGCTCCGTGTCCAGCACTGTAACGTGATGGCTTAGGTACTGTGGACTCTAGGGCAACAGAATCCAGATGTTCAAGTTCAAGAGGCTAGAAAACTGCAGATTTGGATTCCTTTCCAAATGGTTCAGCTAGTCCATTTTACATTCAAACTAGCAGAAATAATTATGGAGGAAACAATCGTTGATAGATATACGTGAATGTTCCCTCACCAATTTTACATTACTGGCCATCTCAAATTGATTTCTTTAAAAGGGACAGGAACTCAGATTTTCTTCCTACCCACTCACAATCATAGAATTCTATGATTCTAGGATTGTGAGTGGGTAGGAAGAAAATCTGAGCTCCTGTCTGTTTTAAAGAAATTGATCTGAAATGGCCAGTAATGTAAAATTGGTGAGGGAACATTCACGTATATCTTCTGAGTTGCTCTGCATTGGAAAAAGCTAAAGGAAGGTATTGGGTGCTATATCAGATATCATAAAAGTGACATTGCCACTGTGTTCTACATTTTTGTTTTCTTGATACATGTTAACAGACATAACAACAGAGAAATATCAAGACAAATTTGTTAATATTGCATTACTGGCAGACAAAAAAAGATCACTTTACGTTGGAATGCTGAGCTGTTGCCAATCACTAACAAGTGGAAGGTTCAGACTGAGAACATATTGCCAACAGAAAAAAATACATACTTTATAAAAATAAAAATAAACTGAAGCAGTTTGAGGCAGCATAGGTTTCCCAGCCCAGTATCCTCAAAAAACAATCATACTGACAGCACATAGGAGAGAAAAGCACATATAATAATAATGATACTTAATACTTGCATAGCTCTTTACATCTCCAAGTTCTATACAAACGTAAATGAATTATTAGCCAAGCATTGCAATTCCTGGATGAAGTAGGTAAATATTATTCCCATTTGGAGATGGGGTGTGGACATAGAGCGATTAAGTAACTTGTCCAAGGCCACCCAGCAAATGGATGATGCAGGAAGTGGTGGCCAGGGTCCAAAACAAGTACTGGGGCTGCATGAGACATCATCAGGATGACGATGCATAGCTCTGCTCCTTTTTAACAGGCCCAGAGTCTGCAGTCTCCTTCTTCTCTTATTATCTGATAGAGGTAGGATCTTAGATAAAAGCTAGCTGACTTCACTCAATTCAGGTATGACTAAGCTAATGATGGTAGAAGAGAAATAAATCTAGAATCACTGGAGGGATGTGTGATTGTTCCATTTATTTAGACAGGGATATGTCCACTTTTCATCGCAATGGCTTAAAATCTTTGGATTTTATTGGAAACTTTGCTGAACTTTTAATGCCAATGTTAACTTGGAATTTACACAGGGGAAATACAATACTGATAATGTAGTTAAACCAACCTCACGTTTCTAGTGTAGATCAGCCCTTTAGATGTATTCGCTCTTCTATGCAGATGCTGTAGGCTAGATTTTCTGGTTCAATGGAGAGAGATCCCCACAGAAGAATTAGATAATAGTGGCAGCCTTAAACCCTGTGGTGCCATGATTGTAACACAGGACTCGTTGCTCCTACTCTGTTGTTCAGTCCACTATACGTATCCACTGAGGCACTGGACTGGGAGTTCTGATCCTGATTCTGTCACAGACTTCCTGTGTGAGCTTGGGAAATAACTTAGGGCTTGTCTACACATACAACTCTGCATTGGCACTGCTGCACTTGTGCAGCTGCACTGCTGTAGCACTTAGTTAAGAGGCTACTTACACCAACAGTTCTCCCAAGAGCCAGTAGCTATGTCAATGGGAGAAGGGCTCCTGTTGACAGAGCTCTGTCTACACCGGAAGTTAGGTCAGTCTACCTGCATCATTCAGGGGAGTGAATTTTCCACTCTCCTGAATGATGTAGGTATACCAACAGAAGTTTGTAGTGTAGATCAGGGACTAGTTACTCTGTGCTTTGGTTCCCCATTGTAAAATTGGGATAACAATTAGAGTAGATCAGCATTTTTGACAGCAAAAAAATGTTGTCAAAATTCCTAATTCATAAAAACTGAAACTGTTTACAGAAAGATTGGGTTCATTGAGAAAACCGATTAAAAAATGTTTGGTAAAAAAAAGTTTCAAGACCAGAAAGTTTTGTTTTTTCAAGTCAAATGCCTTTTTGTTTAGAAATTTAAGTAAATTTACACCAAAAAGGTTAAAAAAATGGGGGCTGGGAGGAGGTTAAAATCGAAATGGAATATTTCAAAATTATTTCGGTCAGTTGAAACATTTCATTAAACTGAAATAGGTTTTGTATTTTCAGTTTGTGGAAATTTGAGATTGTGACTTTTTGGCCCTGTAATGCTCTCAATGGTGATGCAACCATGTGAATACCAACCTCGAGGCAGACTGTTAAGAACTAGAGCACAATCCCCTAACTGGCTGTGAGTTCTAAATTAGATTTTGCCAACCTACTGCACCAAGTGCAAACTCCTTAGACACTTTAACAGCCTTAACAAGGAGTCACAAGTCACAGACTGTCCCCTGGGTACTCTGGTCTGCCTTGCCACCTGGGTGAGCATATCTCTGTGATAGATCATGTCAATCAAGTGGGACAAGGGCTGTCTAGCCTAGGAATCGGAATAGCGGGCAGGCCTAGAGCCATAGTTAGGACCCAAAGTCAAAGGTCAAACTGGAGGGCAGAAACTGGATACTAGAGCCGAGGGTCAAGCTGCTGTCCATAGTCAGGAGCTAGAGCCAAGAGTCAAAACAAATGGCAGGAACTGGACACTAGAGCTAAGGGTCAAGCCTGACTCCACAGGCAGGAGCCAGAGCCAAGGGTCAAACCAAAGGTCAGGAACTGGAGTGAGCAGGATATCAGGCAAGGAGGGGTTCACAGCAGAGGCAGAACAGAGGCAAGGCTGAAGGCAAAGCCGGAACAGCAGGAACCAAGTAATACAGGAGAAGTCACAGTGGTGGGTATAAGCATTGAGCAGCCTGCAAGCAGCTGGTGCTGCTGGCCCCTGCAGCCACTCAGGTGGTGTGGCTAATCAGCTGTACTGATGAGGGTGCCTGAAAAGTAGCTAGGCTGCACGGTCTGATTCCTGACAGATGACCCCTTACACTAAGAATCCCATCAATATTCAGGTTTGTCCTGATCCCAAAGGACCAGTCACTTACCCCAGGTCAACTGTGCTTTGAGTCTCACACTAAAGACACTGCTTATAGCCAATCCTGTAGTAAACTATTTGAAGATTTAGTAAGTAGGAAAGGGAAATGAGAAAGTTATGTACAAGATTAAAGCAAGCAAACACAGACACACAAATGAGTTTCAGGGTTAGGTTTCAGCAAGCAATAATCAGCAAGCTCTATTTGATCTTTAGGGCTAACCCAGGCTAAGCAGCTGGGGATCCCTTGCTTTTGCCTAGAAACACCTTGCCCCCTCAGAGTCCACACAACATAGAATCACTTAGATCAGAGGTGGGCAAACTATGGCCTGTGGGCCACATCCAGCCCACAGAACTCTCCTGCCCGGCCCCTGAGCTCCTAGCCCTGGCCCCTTCCCTGCTGTTCCCACTCCCCTGCAGCCTCAGCTCACTGCGCCACTGGCGCAATGCTCTGGGCAGTGGGGCTGCGAGTTCTTGCCGGGCAGCGCAGGTGTAGAGCTGTGGCCTGACCCAGTGCTCTGTGCTGTGCGGTGGCATGGCTGGCTCCAGCTGGGTGGCACGGCAGTAGCAATGCCATCCACCAGTGCTCCAGGCAGTGCGGTAAGGGGGCATGGAGCAGCGGGGGTTGGATAGAGGGCAGAGGAGTTTGGGGGGATGGTCAGGGGGCGGGGTGGTGGATGAGGTCAGGATGGTCAGAGAGGGGGGAACAGGGGCGTTGAATGGGGGCAGGAGTCCCAGAGGGGCAGTCAGAAAGAAGGAGGGGTTGGATGGGGCAGCAGGGGTCAGTCAGGGGCAGGGGTTCTGGAGGCAGTCAGGGAGAAGGGCTGGTTGGATGGGGCAGTGGTCCCAGGGGGGCAGTCAGG
>NC_133774.1:50021402-50148944 GCF_003597395.2 Chelonoidis abingdonii | reverse complement strand
TCTGGGGGTGATCAGGTGACAGGGAGGGATGGATGAAGCAGGGTTCCAGGGGGGGCTGTCACGGGGACAGGGAACAGGGGGGATTGGATGGGACAGGGTTCCCAGGGGAGCTGTCAGGGGGCAAGAAATGGGGAGGTCAGAGAGAGAGCAGGGGCCGGGCCACGCCTGGCTGTTTGGGGGAGGCACAGCCTCCCCTAACCGGCCCTCCATACAATTTCAGAAACCCAATGTGGCCCTCAGGCCAAAAAGTTTGCTGGCCCCTGGATTAGATCCTTTGGCCTGGGGTTTTTATCCCCTCCCTCCTGTTATGTGCTCTGAGCTGCAAACTCAGCCAATCAGAGGACCCAACTTGCATGACTCATGTTCAGGGGGAGGAGAACAGACCAATAAGAGTCTTCAGTCCTTTTGTTGACAGTTTCTCAATCAAGATGTAGGGAATTTCCAGTTGTAAGAGCCTGAGCCAACTAGAATGCATCCAGTATTGATGGGTCTTCTTCTTTGGGAGGGATATAACAATTTCTGTAGAAGAGCAGCGCTCCACACTACTTAATGTCCCTCTCCCGTATGGGGATTCATACAGTAACAGAGGCTCGCTATATAACTGCTCAAATATTACATTACAGTGTGGAACACAGATATTGCAAGTAAGATTAATGCATGCAGCAACTCACAAGCATCCAATAGAATCCAAACACTACACACTTTCTCACAGTCCTAATACCTAGTCTATCAATATTATCCTATCAGCTAATCAGACAGATTCCAGCTATGCATCTGTTCATTTGAGGCATGGGGACCTTGGCATGAGCTGCACCTAGTCTGTCACATCACAGTCCCAATTCAGGATGAGAAAACATTTGAAATGTCAAAATTTTTCACAGGATAGGAAAACCGTTTCCTGCCCAGCCATAGTTATAATACTTCCCCTACCTCTCAGGGGTGTTGTGAGGATACTTTTATTAATGTTGGTGAGGTGCTCAGATATTTTAGAGATAGGGGCCATATAAATATCAAGCAGTATAATCCGTTCACAGCAAGAAAGAGCAAGTTTTAAAAGATAGATGTCTGGCTAAAATATACTCATGTAAAAATATTGTCAGAGTAATTACATACCTACAGCCTGATTGCTCTCCCAACATTTGGATGGGAAATAAATGACACCCTTAGTCAAGAGAATGGAACAGTGCCAGAAGCGTTATTTGTCTCTGGTGACTAATACATTTTATAAATGTATAGGGTTTGGTTTTTACATTTTATGCCCCATTTTTTTTAAAAAGGAAATGAGGGACACATTTTGATTGATCTAGTAAACATGGTTGTGGCTGGAGCCTGAAAGAATAAATCAGAACAGTGATGGATGGGCCGGATTATGTTCAGAACAGGCGTCTACTTGTTTTTTTCTGTGACTGCACACAGGCCCTTGATCTTCCCTGGCTTTATGTCTGGCACTGCCTACGCCATTTTCTAAACAAGGCCATTGAGACAAATGACGATATCTAAAGCATTATAATTACAAGTCTAATGGTCAGCTGGGATTTCCACTGTCAAATCCCTCTTTCAAGAGACAGGACCTAGCTTTTTTGAAGCTTATGCTACATGCTCACATAGTTAGCCCAGATGACAATGTTTATTTAACCATTTTAATTTTTTGTTTAATTGTTCCAGAAAAAGTCAAGATTAGATATGGCATGTTCTGTCACATTCTGATTAGAATCATACAATCATAGAATATTAGTGTTGGAAGGGACCTCAGGAGGTCATAAAGTCCAACCCCCTGCTCAAAGCAGGACCAATTCCCAACTAAATCATCCCAGCCAGCTTACTCCCTAGTTCCTGTTCTGCAAGACACTACTCCTAGCCATTGGTCCCTAGTCTGTAACAGTGAAGTGGGATTCCCCATCCTAAGTGCAGGACTGCCACTTGTCCTTGTTGAACTCATCAGGTTTCTTTTTGGCCCAATCCTCTAATTTGTCTAGGTCCCTTCTGTAATCTATCTCCTACCCTCAGCATGATTCTACCCTCCTCTCAGTTGAGCATTGTCAATCGTACAACATAGGAATATCAGTCTGGCTGAAAAGACGCTGACAGATGAGGGGTCATTCTTCTACCGATTCTTCAAATAGAACCCCATAGGGATTCAGAAAGCACAAACTGGCCACGCACCAATTTCGAGGAACATCAATACCCTTCGGCGCAACGCTCCAGACTGTATCGAAAAAATCAAAGCTCTCCCGACACACATAACAACAACAATTGGAGCATTGATCAACCACTACCCGTATGCATGTTCTGTCACATTCTGATTAGATATACAATCATAGAATAATTATGTTGGAAGGACCTCAGGAGGTCATAAAAGTCCAACCCCTGCTCAAAGCAGGACCAATCCAACTAAATCATCCAGCAGGCTTTGGAAGCCTGACCTTAAAAACCTCTAAGGAAGAATCCCACCACCCCTAGGTAACCCATTCCAGTGCTTCACACCCGCCTAGTGAAAAGCTTTCCTCAATACCAAGCTAAACCTCCTCCACGTCAACTTGAGACCATTACTTCCTGTTCTGTCATCTGGTCACCCGCAAGAACAGTCTAGATCCATCTCTTTGGACTCCTTTAGGTAGTTGAAAACAGCTATCAAATCCCCCTCGTCATTTCTTCTTCTGCAGATTAAACATATCCCAGTTCCCTCACATCTCCTCATAAGTATGTGCTCCAGCCCCTAATCATTTTTGTTGCCTCGCTGGACTCTTTCAATTTTTCCCACATCCTCTTTAGTGGGGCCCAAAACTGGACACAGTACTCCAGATGAGCCTCACCGATGTCAAATAGAGGGAATGATCACCATCCCTCGATCTGCTGGCAATGCTCGCCTACTTATAACACCCAAAATGCATCATCCTTCTGTGGCAACAAGGGCACACGTTGACCATATCCACTTCTCGTCCACTGTAACCTAGGTCTTTTCTGCAGAACTACTCCTAGCCATTGGTCCCTAGTCTGTAACAGTGAAGTGGATTCTTCCATCCTAAGTGCAGGACTCGCACTGTCCTTGTTGAACCTCATCAGGTTTCTTTTGGCCCAATCCTTAATTTGTCTAGGTCCCTCTGTACCTATCCCTACCCTCAAGCATATCTACCACTCTCTCAGTTTAGTGTCATCTGCAAACTTGCTGAGGTGCAGTCCACATCATCTTCCAGATCTGTAATGAAGATATTGAACAACTGCCCCCAGGACCAACCCTGGGGCACTCCGCTTGAAATCAGCTGCCAACAGACTATGGACGCCATTGAATCACTACTACCTCGTGGAACCCAATGATCTAGCCTGCTTTCTATCCACCTTATAGTCCATTCATCCAGCCCATACCTCTTTAACTTACCAGCAAGAATACTGTGGGAGACCATTTCAAAAGCTTTGCCAAAGTCAAGGAATAACACATCCACTGCTTTCCTCTCATCCAGACCCAGTTATCTCATCTCCTCATAGAAGGCAATTAGGTTAATCAGGCATGACTTGCCCTTGGTGAATCCATGCTGACTGTTCCTGATCACTTTCCTCTCCTCTAAGTGCTTCAGAAGTGATTCCTTGAGGACCTGCTCCATGATTTTTCCAGGGACTGAGATGAGGCAGACTGGTCTGTAGTTCCCTGAATCCTAAAATATTAGCTGTTTTAAAACGTGTCTGCCTTGCTGCTTGGTTTTTGTTTTTCAGTTAAACGGACTACAATATTATAGTTTTAAAGTGTCCATTGCTCATACCTAGTCACTTTTTACCAGAACATAAATGGTCATAATTTAAAAACTTGTCAATGGCATTGGATAACTAAGGCTATGTTTACACTACAGACCTTACAGCGGCATAGATGTACTGCTGCAGCTTCGCTGCTGTAAGGTCTCCGGTGTAGCCACTCTATGCCAGCAGGGGAGAGCTCTCGTGCCGGCATAATAAGCCACCCCCCAAAGAGCAGTGGTAGCTATGCTGGCGGATTGCGCTGTCCACACTAGTGTTTTTGTTGGTGAAACTTAGGGGTGTGGTTTTTTCACACCCCTGACTGATAAAATGTTTTACTGACAAAAGGGGTAGTGTAGACAAAGCCTAAGTACTGCTACCTCAGCATATGTAGCTTCTCTTGGTAATCTCTGTGCTAAGTACACGGAAGTACAGGAAATGCTGCAAACACAGAGGCACAGCAAGCTAAGAAAATATTGAAAAGCTCTTAATTATTTTTCAAGCACCCCAAAAATATACCAGGTAACTCATAAAATAAGTGAAGATATAGGTCCTGATTCGCCATTACAACTTAAGTGGTAGTTACAGGTAGCCGGCTGTGGCTTCCTGATCCTTGGCAGACCCCAATGGAAGTTAGAGCATTAGGGGACCTGCTTTAGCTCATGTCATTGGCATAAGATCTTGAAGACCAGGCAAAGCTGAGCTAGGTTACTCATGATGCACCTCTTACTTTTCCTTATGTTGAAGGTGGGAGAGTGCAGCTGGCATAGAAAGTATCTGTGTCAGCTTTATGACAGAGGCGAATATCCCTACACAGGGGAAATTTTTCTGTGCGGATCACTCTCCATTGAACTTGACAGACTAGAAAAATCTAGCCTACCGCATCTGCATAGAAGAGCAAATAAGTCTAAGGCCTGGTCTACACTAGAAAAATAGGTTGATTTAACTACATCTATCAGGGGTGTGAAAAATCCAGACCCGAGCAGCATAGTTAAGCCGACTAAGACTAGACAGCGCTAGATCAATGGATGAATTTTTCTATTGACCTAGCTACCACCTCTCAGGGAGGTGGATTACCCATGCCGAAGGGACAATCCCTCCCATTCAGGACCAGCGCTTCCATTTAGGAGACCTAGGGGGTCGCCTAGGGTGCCAGGATTTGGGAGGGCGGCAGACTGCTCCGGTGGACCTCCCGCAGGCGTTCCTGCGGACGGTCTGCTGGTCCCACGGCTCCGGTAGAGCATCCGCAGGCATGCCTGCAGCAGGTCCACCGGAGCCATGGGACCAGCGGACCATCCGCAGAAACGCCTGCGGGAGGTCCACCGGAGCCGCGGGACAGGCAAGCAGGCCCTGTGCCTAGGGTGCCAAAAACCCTGACGCTGCTCCTGCTCCCATTAGTGTTGGTAGTGTCTACATGGAAGCACTATAATGGTACAGCTGTAGCATTTAAAGTGTACACAAGCCCCAACTTCTACATGACAGAAGTGAGGGTCATAGATCAGCAGAGTGGACGGAGATGAGGAAGGACAAAGGTGGCAATAGCAAGAACCTGTGGTAACTCAACAAGACATTGTGACAAAGTTCCTCGTCTACCTTGGTGAGTCCTGCGCTTATTGGTGGATTTGCTCACCTCAGTGATCTTCCCCTCTGGTGGAACCCATGGTCTGGGTCAGCTCCTCCTGTGTCTGATTAGGAGTTGGGAGGTTTGGGGGAAATCTGGGCCCACCCTCTACTCCAGGTTCCAGCCCAGGGCCCTGTGGACTGCAGCTGTCTATAGTGCCTCCTGTAACAGCTGCATGACAGCTACAACTCCCTGGGCTACTTCCCCATGGCCTCCTCCAAACACCTTCTTTATCCTCACCACAGGACCTTCCTCCTGGTATCTGATAATGCTTGTACTCCTCAGTCCTCCAGCAGCACTCACTCAGCTCCTTGCGCCTCTTGCTCCCAGCTCCTCACATACACACCACAAACTGAAGTGAGCTCCTTTTCAAACCCAGGTGCCCTGATTAGCCTGCCTTAATTGGCTGCAGGTGTTCTAATCAGCCTGTCTGCCTTAATTGGTTCTAGCAGGTTCCTGATTACTCTAGTGCAGCCCCTGCTCTGGTCACTCAGGGAACAGAAAACTACTCATCCAGTGACCAGTCTATTTATATTTGCCCTCTAGCAGACTCCTGTACCCCACTGGTCTGGGTCTGTCACAGCATGTAAACACATCTTGATGGCTTTTTTCGTTGTTTTTCTACACTCACGTTTTGAGAGGCTAGATGTGAGTCTTTTAGAAGTGAGACTAGAGATGCAGCTGAGTGAACAGCTTTGCGTAGAGCATTCCAAAAATAAAGAGCATCATGGAAGAGGGCACACAGACTTTTGTGAGAGGAGACAGAAGGACCATCCAGGCTGGCTAAAGGAGACAGCAGGTTGGGGACAACTGGTCAAGAATATAAACAGGAGCTGCACAATGGAAAGACTTGAAGGCAAGGACAAATCATTTGAATTTGATCTGCAGAGCAATGAGGAAACAGTCAAATATTGAGAGAGGCAGATGACATTGTTACAACAACAAGAAAGATGACTTTGGCAGCCGCATTTTGACAGACCAGAGATGAAGCAAGGAGTCTGGATGGGAGGAGATTGTTGTAGTGAAGGGGTGATTTGGCTATAGGCGCAGAAAAGAAGGGATAGATTTTTAAAGTGTTTTGGTAGGTGTGGCTCATAATTCCATCCTTAGGGGGTAACAGTGGGTCTCTCAGAAAAGGAACCAGAATGCTAGGACAGATATTCAGGAAACACTAGGGACAGTCAAGATCAAGGGGGAAGCCTAGAGTGAGATTTATATTTTGTTCTTGTTTTTCTTATAATTAAAACCAACCCCCAGGAAGGGGGTAACTTTGGATGCTAACTTAGAGTCTCTAGGCTCTCTTACGGACTGTGTAGGGACTCACTCACAGGAAGACTCTTCTCTTTTTTTCAACCCACCCCTCTGAGCCTGTTGGTGCAATGCCACATTCACTGCATTGTTGTGCAGATTAGACTCCTCACTGGTAGATCAGACCATATACAACTTTACCTTGCAGTGGCATACTTGGTGTCTGGCATTTACACATAATTGCTGTGACCTGATACTTGTGTAACTAGAGGATGAAAATGCTTTGCTTTATCTGAAATGGATTTTCCATGTAATGACCATATAACTAAATTAGGGATGGATAAACTGGCTGAGATTTAATATGAGCTCATAGCAAAAAAATGTGTTTAAAGAAACTTTATGTTCAGATAGGTCTTGACAACCGACAAAAACCCTATTTCTCATTCTTCACAAAGATATGATCTCATTACACATGAATAATCACAGCAGCACATGCAGAAAATGGCATAAGAAAAACCCCTTTCTGATATTATCTTTGGTTGTCAAGTGTTAGATGTAAATCTAATGAGCTTTGCTTCAAGTGCCAACCAATTTAATTCCTTCCATTATCTAAGCGGAATAGGGGATATTTATTCAGTTTCCTCACACGTGCTTACTGTGGCACAGAAGTAATGAATCATTCTTATGTCACGATAACAAAGCTGGGGCTTGCTCAAACCACCAAGGACCAAAGCTCAGATTCTAGTCTCAGAGCAAAGGCACAGAACATGGCATAACTTATAAAATCAGCTTTCAGAGTTCCCCTCAGGTGCTAGAGGGAGCCCTGTGGAGTTTTTTTGGTTTGTTTAATTAGGAGAGAAAGCTTAGTTAACAAAGCCCAGGCTTGTCAGAGGTTTATTTTTGGCCTGGGTGGTGAGGAAGTTTTGGTGATCAAAATTTATCTCTGGATCATTTTTACCTTTGGGCGTGGCTCTGATTCAGTGGGCAAAATTCTCTCTGATCACACTGCAGATCCGGTATCCACAGGGCCAATCACTATTACATATTCTGCATTGCTAAAGCACACAGAAGGCACTGCCTTACTGAGGCAGATGCTGATGCTGATCCACACTGTGGATCAGTGAGGAGAATGTTGCCCAGTATTTGTATCCCAGAAATGTTTGGGGATATCCCATGAGCAGGTATAATCATTTTTGGACTTGAGTATGAAGCAGAAACCTAGCACCAAATCCTGAAGTCTTACTCGGGATTTACCCTGTCCTTACCCGGATGAAACTCTCATTGAATGCAATGAAAATTTTATGGAAGTAAGGATATCAGGATGTGGTCCTCAGTAGCCAGCACATGGTTTTTCTAACTGGCTTTTTGTTTTGGTTCTGTTCAACTAGAAAATGTATTTTACAGATTTCTGCCCAATACCCTTGTGGTGCTGATAGGGAACTGCCTAATGCCAGGAAATTCAAAGTTCAGAGATTGTCCAGGGAGTTTTTGTTATTCTTCTCACAATTCTGTGATGACTCGTGGATGGAATGCCAGCCTGAACTTTGAATATCTTAGCTTCTGCCAGCTATGTTTCCTTAACATTATTTAAAGATAATTGGGGTATTTAAATGATTGTCTGAGGCTCCAAAATGGTGCTCCCCAAGCCATTAAACACTAAGCGGTATGCATGTTCTCACACACTTGATGCGCCCGCTATAATGCGCAAAGATAACAGCTTCTTGGAGGATTTTCAAATATATTCCATTAATCAAATACACACGGAAAATCTCTTCCCATCTGTCTCCCATAGATTTTACAAACAGCACGTATTACCCAGCATAGTTTTCTACTGGGTAGGAAACACCTGATTCAAATAATTCACCAACAAGCCAGGCATTAGAAATGGGTATTTTTGTCTAACTGGAGAGATAAAAACAAACTCTTGGGATTTTCAAAACTTGCAGGTCTCCACTTGCAGACCCCGAAGCTTTAACTTACATGAAGTTTTATCAGTATTGTGAGACTTTTTATTTGGAATCTCTTAATGAGAGACATACAGCAACAGCCTGTACAATTCTTCATTAAGTTAATGACAAAGAAAAGAACTTAAACAAAACAAAACCCTCTAAAAGGCCAGTTATGGAAGATTCAGACAATACTTCATCTAGGAAATTCCCCTGGAGGAAAGGGTCATAGACAGTATATCAGTGAATTGCACAACCACTGAGGGAAGCCGCCCTATCTTTTCACATGCCTAAGATCTTTTTTAAGACCACAGATGAGACACCTTTTTAATAGCCTAATCTTCAAAGCAGTTCCAACATCTTTAATAATGAAATACCATTAAAAATAAACAAACAGAAGACTGTACAGCTTAATAATTCATTTCCCTTGAAATGTCACTTTGAGATCATTGCTTGGTTGTTTTTTGTTTTTTTTTTTTGTGGAGACGAGGAGGAGACTCCATGGTCTCTCATCCATCCTTATCAGACAGTTGGCAACCCTGCCAAGTTTCAGTCACTTAAAGGAGTACGTTTGAAAAAATGCACTCTATGAGTGATGGTTCACATTTTCCATTTAAATGTACTGTGAATCTTCTGAGTTTTATGTGAACCTACTTCAGATTCCAGGTAACTCAAGCCAAAAATGGGTGAGACACACAAATTCAGTGCGAATTGGCAGTGCATTGACTGCTGGGGCAGGAACAAAGGTTCAGCGAACAGCATGTGCTATCTATTAAACTTTGTGTGCGGAGACAGAGTGACAGAGGTAAGAACTACAGTTCTCCCTTCTTGATTTCAGACTAAGCTCTTGCCCAGATTATCTGACAGCTGAAGGAGGCTGATGAGAGCTAAACATTTTGGAGAATCATTTCACAGACTGATGTTTGAATTTGTTGGTGTTTTTGTCTAGTAGGAAATGAATTCATCGACCACAGTCTAAACAATTTAATTTAAGAAGAGATGCCCATGGGTCTATTGTGACAGTCATCTGTAAATGAAATAAAACCTCATGGTAAAAGTCAGGAAGTTGTTCTGTTGTTAGTAGACACGGGATGTTAATAATTAGGAAATTCATCTGCATCTTTGAAACATTTGGATAATTTAACTGGGAATGGCAATGAGTTCATAGATCAGCTGAAGAAAACATAATGGGTCAGTTTCAGCCTTGGAGTAAAGCCACTCAACAGGGATGGGTTTGTCTCAGCACTTTTCTCTCATGTCGCATAAATATGGATCATATTCCAAATGTCTCTCTCTTGTATAAAAAAGACTTTAGGACGTTTGTAGAGAAATACCAGGGGTGAAATCCTGGCCTCCTCGAAGTCAGTGGCAAAACCCCTTATTGATTTCAATAGGACCAGGATTTCACCCTTGAGCCAGAAATGTTAATACCAAGAACATCTTCAGGCTGCTAGAACTGGAGAGTAAAGTAGTCCAAGGGTCTGAGGAGGGTCTGCCAAGAAAGGTTATCCAAAAAAGACAGTAGTCAGGAATTAGGGCTGAGTCAGATGGTATAATGCCTCCCGGCTGAAGCAGGCTAGGGGCAGTCCAGAACCATGGCCAAGTGGTGCACAGTTGGCCACTTGGGATTAGAGGCTGTCTGAGGCAATGGCTGGAGTGTGTGCAGGGGGTTGCTAGCTGGGAGATCCAATTCAAGGAGCATGTACGCAAGGCAGCAGCAACTAGCAGACAATGGCCCGTTACTCACACAGCTTCTTCTTCCTGTTGTGGTCTTTATATAGTCCAGGTACCCAATGAGGCATGCTGTATGTCCAGCCAACCAGCGGCCTGGGGCATGGCTGCTGTACAGCTGTAGACCTTGAGCTCTAAGACTGTTAGCTAGCCCATTGCCATGGTGAAGCAGCTAGGGATTTCATCTAGGGGCCCTGAAGGGCAGGGCTTGATACTGGGGCCCTGGCAAGTGGTAACAGTGGTAGGCCAGCATCATAACTATATTATTTTTCGTATATAGTTAAGATAGAAGTAAACTGTAACTTTAAGAAATATCTTATAATCTAAACTGTTAATGAACTATATAACTTCATGAGACTCAGGTTACACATCATTTCCATTCACTGAGCAGTTGCATTACCAGCAGGTATTCAAGAAATGGTTCTATGTTTTTAACAGAAATTATTGCATGTAGCTTATGCTAGGATGTCAGACATGGTGAAGTGAGATCTAACAACTACATCTGACAGAATTTTTTTTGTCCTTGGTAACAACAGCTGAACATAGAAACTGAGCTACTGTGTCAAACCAGTGGTCCACCTGTGCTGGTATCTTGCCTCTAAAAAGTGGCCAAATAATTCAGAGAAAGGTTCTAGAATTCCCATAATGGACATTCATTGCATAATCTGCCCATAGGATAAATTTCTTATTAATCCCATTAATTGATGGTTGTCTTATGCCCTGAAACACAAGGATTTAACATTTCACACTTTTGTTCTCATCTAATAAAATTGTGGATGTTCTCGTGTACATGTCTAATTCTTTAATTATGCGTTATGTAAAAAGTATTATTTTATCAGTTTTAAGTGTGATGTCTTCCACTTTCCTGGTCTGTCCCCATGTTTTTGGAGAAAGCTTAGCTTCACTATAGCATTAATTATTTTATATACTTCTGTGTTGTCTTCTTTTCCTCATTTTCTCTCTAAATGAAACAACCCTAAACCTTCCAGTCTCTCCTCATAAATGTCTTTCCAGGCCTCTAACCATTTTTTGCCATCCATCTCGGGATCCTTGCTATGTCTGCTGTATCTTCTTGGAGATGAGATGTCCAGGTAAGGGTGTATCTGATTTATATAATGGCATTTTACTATAATCAATATTATTTTCTATTCCATTCCTTCTGTGTCCTAACATTTTGCTCACATTTTTGCTGTGCATTGAGAAGATGGTTTCATTGAGATGTCCATAATGACACACACATCTTTTCTTCTGAATGGCTATGGTTAACTCAGAACCAAGCAATGTAGTTCAAGACATTCCTGCCAATGTGCATTACTTTTCATTTCTCAGGGCTTGGCTACACTCGCCCTTTACAGTGCTGCAACTTTCACGCTCAGGGGTGTGAAAAAACACCCTCCTGAGCGCTGCAAGATGCAGCGCTGTAAAGCCTCAGTGTAATCAGTGCGGCAGTGCTGGGAGCGCGGCTCCCAGTGCTGCACACTACACCCATAGAGGATGTGGTTTATGTGCAGCGCTGGGAGAGCTGTCTCCCAGCACTGGCAGCGCTTTGAAATTTGAAGTGTAGCCATACCCTCAGCACTGAATTTCACCTGCCATCAGGCCCAAGTTTTGTCAGCTCTTTACAGTCTTCTCTAACTTTGACTATCTTACATAATTTGTGCCCTTTGCAAATTTTATTAGTTTACTGAGCTCCCCACTTTCCAGCTCATTAGTGAATGTAATAAGCATTATCAGTTCTAACATGGCTCTTTGAGGCACCATACCATTCACATTTTGATGTGTTGAAAATTGGCCATTTAGTCCCACTCTTTGGGTTTTGTTTTTTGAGCCTTGTGCGCATTAGCAAAAATACCTCTTGTTGACAACAGATGCAATGAAATGGCACTGAAAATTGTTTGACCCCAAGTGTAACCAAAGATAAACAGTGTTCAGCACAATGATTTCATCTGATTTTCTGTTCAAAGATCTTGCATTACCACAACCACTGCGGTTTGAGATTGTTGTGCTGGAATTCTCACCCACGCTGCCTAGGAGATGTGAAAACCAGTCAGCCTCAGAAAGACAGAGAGAGTCTTCTCCAACAAGAACAACAAGAAGTCTGTTATTGAGTGACCAGAGAGACTGAAAAAGCAGCAGAGAGACTGAAGTGTTCTCCTACTGGTTTCTAAATGTTATGATTCCTGATGTCAGATTTGTGTCCATTTATTCTTTTGTGTAGAGAGTCATTTGCAGAGCTCTCCAGATGCACAGAAAATTCTAATGAACATGGACAAAAACTAACTTTAAGGGACATAAAGTGACAGGTACAACATCCAGTCTTTCAGGATAGTAGTTGATTTTGATAAGATATTGGAAGGAATTTTCCAGAGTACTCTGGGTGAGCATAATTTTCATTGACTTCACTGGTTGCAGAGTTATGTTAACACATGGGGGAAAACAAAAGAAAATCAAACCATAGTATATATTTGCTATCAGCTCAGTCTTTTCATTCTTAAGTTCCTTCAGAACTCTTGTATGATACAATCCTGGAACAAATTGATAAATGAAATAGCAACTAGTCACCTGTCCTGGTGACTAGTTGCTATTTCATTTATCAATTTGTTCCAGCATGTCTTCTTTTGACAATTCAGTCTTTGACATTACCTCATGTTTATTACTTGAAAATAGTAAGTATTTCCCAAACATATCAACTAATGTATCCATGATCAACTCTACCATGCATTTTAGCAGTACTAGAATGAGAGCAGAAAAATACAATGCCCCAGTTCTGACCTCGGCAGCCTCTGCACAACACCCATCAGTCTTTGAAAGCAAAATAAGTCTTTATGCAATCAGTTTCCCACTGTAGTTTTAAGGGTCTGAACATTTTTTACAGGCCTAAGGATCAGAGTAACCCCAGCCTAAACTGTGTTGGCTCACCCTGGGGTAACCCCTATAAATGACAAAAAAAATCAGCAGTTCACTGTCAAAAAAACAACACTGAGTATTCTACAAAATCCCCAAGAAGTTTACAACAGTAATACTAACAAAGCAAGACATTAGAGCAAAGAGTTTCCTTTTTACAATTCAAAACTGAAAAACATCACAGCTGTTTTCCAGCAGATTCCCAGCCAAGTTGAAAAGGTCACAGACCAGTGATGATGTAACTGCAAATACTGAAAAACTTTTACTCCCTCAAACTGTTTCTCTGCAGCACTTTTCAATAATAATCCCAAACAAAAATGTATTTAGATGACAAACATCATAATAAAACCCACACTCCAGGCTAGATTCTCAGAAGATTTTGCTCTTCTGTTGGGTGAACTATTTGCTGCAAACAAAGTAAGATTCTCTGAATGACAGGAAGCGATGGGGAAAAAGCATGTCCCTCAAGCATTGTGGATTTCCTTTAAATACTGGGTAAACTGGAATATCCAACAGAAAATAATATGCTGGCATCAGAGTTCACTGTATAATTTATGGTACGTTTGATTATCAACCACAAGGTAAGAAAGGATGTTCACAGTGAAACATCAAAGTGTCCTACACAGTCTAAACAAGAACAGTACAAGCTGTGAAGAAGAGGATATTCACTGGGGTGACTCATATGCTGAGATATTTACAGAGGGTTGCAAATGATCCTATGGGAGAGAATCTCTGTGTACAGATTTCCTTCTCCCATATAGATGAGACGGTGAGCTGAATCCAGAGCACCACCCTCGTTCCCCTCTGTGCCAAAAGGGCTGTCTGACATCTAGGGGCTAGTGGTGGGTGGGTCAGGGCAGAATGAATGGGCCAGGTGGATGCATTGGCACCTGTAGGTGTTCCCTCAAATAGATAGATAATATAACTCAAAGCTGTATTTAGCTTTCCGAGCCCCCTCCCTACATAGTTGGGAGTAAGGTGTGATAGGAGCACAGCACCAGAATAACATAAGGACTCTGTGAGGATGACACTGATTTCTCCTTGACTGACTCTGAGGACCTGGGGTATCCAAAGGATGAATGTTGCTTTCTTTAAGATGCTTTTGGAATTACTTGGGATGACCACTTCGGATGGCCTCAGAGACTAAGGCCATGGCTAAGTTGGCGTTTTACAGCGCTGCAACTTTCTTGCTCAGGGGTGTGAAAGAAACACCCCCCTAAGCGCTGCAAGATACAGCACTGTAAAGTGCCAGTTTAAACAGTGCCGCACTCCCAGCGCTGCAATCTAATCCCCGTGAGGAGGTGGAGTTCATGCAGCGCAGGAAGAGCTCTCTCCCAGCGCTGGCGCTGAGACCACACTCGCACTTCAAAGTGCTACCAAGTTTCGAATGTAGCCATACCCTAAAACACCAAACTTCTAATGAGAAGCAGAAGCAAGGCAAAGGTATCTGGTCTGGATAGTCACTCCAAGTTGTCAGGGCAGAGTGTGCTCATTGCTGAATGATGCCAGTGGGATGCTGGTGGTGGAGAATTGAGGGCAGTGTGGAAGCCTGGTGACTGCAAGGAGTGACAGAAGAGCAAACCAAAGATTACAGAAACACATTGTATGTGATTCTCCTCACACCAGGCATCACTGGAGTTACACTGATGGGAAATGGGAGCAAATCAAGCCCATGGCTGCTTTGTGAGGAAAGCTTGGGCTGGTGCGGAGAAAAACAGTCCTAGACAGGTACATTCCTTTCAAATGTCAACAATTTATCATTCTTTAGTTCATGAAATATATATTCTTTGTGGCAGATTTTTCTCTTTCAACAGGTAATTATATAACCTCTATGGCCAAAACATTCAAATGTGGGTGTCTATCATTAGGCACCTAAATAATAGTGTTCAGAATTTCTGAAGCTCTGACTACTTTTATTTAGATGCCTAATAGTAGCCATCTCCATTGAAAGTTTTTTACTTCGGTGACAGAAATCCTCCATATATTTAGGCCATTGCCTTTTCTGGGATGCAGTGACAGGTTGAGAAGTGTAAATTGTTCTGGAAAAAATGCGGGGCTTTTTGCAATATGTACAGTCATTTAAATAGACCTGAATTCTGAAAGAGTACTGCTCTATCAGCCAAATGATCACTTATTATATAAAGGAAAACAGCCATTGTAATGTCCACATTTGCACCACAGGGAGGGAGACCGAAATGTAATCAAAAAGTATGTTTGTTATTTGAAAAAGGCATTTCCAAAGGTTTCTGCTCTGCTAGAAACTAAACGAAGCATGTGTACATTTGCACTTGCTTCAAGTATTTGATTAGAAGCCTTTATTTAAAGTGTATCCATCTTGACCCCCCCCCTTCCTCCTTCAAATTACAAAAGATTTCAAAGAGGAAGCATGTGTTGGTAAACAATAATTTTTTTTCAAAAGCTATGCTTCTGTTATTCCTACCATCACTCCAAAACACCTGACTTGCATTAAAGGTGACCTCCAAAAGAAAAAAAAAAGCTCTAGTCCTACTCTGTGTTCCTTTATTATGTACAAAGAAGCCCTGAAAGATTTTTGTCTGGAAAATACATATTTTGGGTTTTTTAGAACCTCATGCCTTCTCTACGCTAGCAGGCTCTAGGGTGGCTGAAGTTCTAGTGACAGAACATTGCAGAGATAAGATTGAAAGTGGAGCACCTGTGAGGGAAATTAATATTAAGAGTAAAATTTCCAAATGTATAAATCACTTAAGAAACAAGGGCTAGGGCCACACTAGAGAGTTTACAGTGGTGGATCAGCAACGATGCAGCTGCACTGCTGTGAGCTCTCTAATGCAACCACTCTAAGGGCATGTCTACACTTACCTCTGGAGTGATCGATCCATCGGGGGTCTATTTATCGCATCTAGTGAAGATGCGATGAATCAACTGCCGAGCACTCTTCTGTCAACTCCGGTACTCCACCGGAGTGAGAAGTGCAGGCTGAGTCGACTGAAGAATGTCAGCAGTTGATCTACTGCTGTGAAGACACCGCGGTAAGTAGATCTAAGGACGTCATCAACTTCAGCTGAGGCCATGGCTACACTGAGAAATGTGCAGCGCTGGGAGTTACAGCTGTGGTCATACAGCTGTGTAGGAACAGCGCTGCAGTGTGGCCACACTCACAGCTACCAGCGCTACAGTGTGGCCACATTTGCAGCAGTTGCAGTGCTGTTGAGAGTGGTGCATTGTGGGCAGCTATTCCACAGAGCACCTCGTCCCATTTTGGCGCTGTGGGTTGTGGGAAGGGGACGGAAGGGTGCGGGTCATTCCGCTTCCTGTCCCAACGCCCCGTGGTGCATCGCTTCCCTTTTCAGCCATTTAGTGCCATTGTGAGTCTGTCACGTGATTTCTGATAGAAATGGAGCCCCGAGCTGCTGAGGACTGTGCTGATGACTGGTGCCAACACATCACGTTTGGCAGCTGAACTATTCCTTCAGCTCCAGAAGTGACAGTGAGGAGTCAGGACGATGCAATAGATCGGCTGACGCTCATGACAATAAATTGCTTGTGCAGGTAACGGACGTGCTCACGCCAGCGTGGAACGTGGGCTCGGGAAACAACCTGAAGTGGTGGGATCACATCGCCTGCAAGATATGGGATGACGAGGCAGTGGCGCAGAACTTTCGGATGAGCAAAGCCACTTTCATGGGACTGTGCTGAGCTCCCCACCACTGCGGGCAAGACACAAGAGACACGAGACTGAGAGCTGCCCTGTCAGTGGAGAAGCGGGTGGCTATTGCAGTCTGGAAGCTGGCAACTCCAGACAGCTACCGATCGGTCGTCACGAACCAGTTTGGAGTGGGAAAGTCGACCTGTTGGAATAGTTGTGATGCAAGTTTGCAGGGCCATTAATCGCATCCTGCTAAGAAGAAGCGTGACTCTGGGGAATGTGCAGGACATTCTGGATGGCTTTGCACAAATGGGTTTCCCTAACTGCGGAGGGGCGATAGATGGGACGCATATTCTATTCTGGCCCCACCCCACCAGGCATCCGAGTACATTAATCGGAAGGGGTATTTCTCTATGGTTCTCCAGGCGCTTGTGGATCACCGTGGGCGTTTCACTGACATCTACACAGGCTGGCCTGGAAAGGTGCATGATGCACGCATCTTTTGGAACAGTGGCCTGTTCAGGAAGCTGCAGGCTGGGACTTTTTTCCCAGACCAGAAGATCACAGTGGGTGATGTCGAAATGCCCATTGTGATCCTTGGAGACCCCGCTACCCGTTAATGCCTGGCTCATGAAAATCATATACAGGGAAGCTTGACAGGAGCAAGGACCGGTTCAACTACAGGCTGAGCCGGTGCAGAATGACTGTGGAGTGTGCTTTTGGCCGTTTAAAAGCGCGCTGGAGGTGTCTTTACGGGAAGCTAGACTTGGGGAAAGCAGCATCCCTGCGGTTATATCTGCGTGCTGTACCCTCCATAATATTTGTGAAGGGAAGGGTGAAACATTCAGGGACGAATGGACCTCCGAGGTTCAGCGCCTGGAGGCTGTATTTTGCACAGCCAGAGAGCAGGGCTAATAGAGAGGCCCAGCACAGGCTTCAAGGATTAGGGATGCCTTAAGGAGCAATTTGAGGCTGAAAGCCAACAGTAATGTTTGGTGCCTTGCACAGGAGTGATGTGCAGTGGTTACAATGATTTGCAAGTGTCTGCTTTTCCTTGTGGTACAGTATGTTTCACTTTCTGTAATAATAAAAACTGTTTAAAAGACAAGAAATCCTTTATTAAAATACAGTACAGAAAACCGGCAGGGGGGGAGGGTGCTGAACTGTACAGTTAGAGGTTTGAATATGTGCTGCCTGGAGTGCTGTGCAATGCCTGCTGCACTTCAGGATTAATATGATGCATGGTGATGGGGGTTGAGTGCATAGGGTAAGGGTCGTAGTTGTCAGGGCTGGTAGGTGAACGTACAGGTGTTGGGGGCAGCTGGTGGTGGTAAGAACCAGGATGCTGGAGAAGGGGGTTTTGAGGAAACAGTGGGGCACAATGGAGAGAGCTTTGGGATAGGGGGAGGATAGCACAGTAGTGCTCTGCCTGCATGGCTACCATTGACTGCATACAGTCCATTTGGCGCTCCAGGACGCTTATCAGCCAGTTTGTGCGTCTCTTGGCAGCCAATTCCTTTCTCTTGTTAGCCCATTCTTTTTTCCTGCTTTCTGTTTCCCTCCATTCCTGCAGCCTCTTATTATCTCTGGAATACAGATTCATAACTGCTTTCACTAGGTCTTCTTTACTTTTCCTTGGCTTTCGCCGTAAGTTCTGTAGCCTCTCAGAAGTCCTTGAAAATGCAGTCGGATTCAAGGACACTTATAAAAAAAAACAGAGAGATAGAAACACTTAATACAGAGGCTCCTTAGTTTATAATCACACTCAAGGGGTTTGTAGACTATTTGTAGCATCATTTACACATAGCGAGCATAGCACCCAGAGGCCACAGAATCAAGAGATGGTGAGTACCCCACAGTTGGCACAGCAGTTACTCCTGGGAGCCATCTTGCACACATGGCACACCTGGGAAGGGGGGGCTGCTTGACTCAGGGATCACTGGGGTTTCTGTGCAGCAAAGAACTGCTAGGGGAAAGTGCACTGATCTGTATCCCTGCATTTTCAACAGGATTTTATCCTCCCAGATATCTCGCTGCTCCGTGTCACCTGGGAAGAGCGGGAGGGTCTTCTACAGCTATGTGGCTTCCACCCTGGTCCCTATGCAGCTTGCCTGTGTGCAGCAATGGTCCCCCCATCCCTCATGGCACAGTGGCGTGGACGCGTTAGCCTGACTGGGACAAGGACCACAGTGGCTCTCCCTATAAACTTATGGAAGCGCATTGCCCATGCTCTGGCTGAAACTTTTGCAGAGATTACAGAGGCCGATTACCACGACGTGATAGACCAAATCAATGGGCTATTCCACATCTAGGCATGCTTGCAGGCAGACATAACCAACCCCCCTCCTCCCAAAACATTACCATCCTTACAATAAAAACTTCTTACCAGGAACAGTCTCCTCTTCTGGTTCTTCACTACCAAGTTCCAGCGGCTGCGGCTGGCTAGCTTCTTCCTGGCTGGAGAAGAGCTCCTGGCTGCATGCCTCCTGCGACTCCGGGGCGTCTCCCACTGTCTCACTCTTGGTTTCCTCTACACCCTCCCCCTCCTCTCCCGGCTCTGAAGTGTCCATCCTTGTCCTCGGATTGGCAGTGGGGTCACACCCAAGTATCGCATCCAGCTCGTTGTAAAAACGGCAGGTCGTGGGGGCAGCACCTGAGCGCCGGTTTCCCTCACGTGCTTTGCAGTAGGCACTCCGCAGCTCCTTTACTTTAACCCTGCACTGCACAGCATCCCGGTCATGGCCCCTATGCTGCATGGACTTTGATATCTGGCCGTAGGTATCATAATTTCTATGGCTGGAGCGCAGCTGTGACTGCACAGCTTCCTCACCCTAAACACTGATGAGGTCCTGCAGCTTGGCATTGGTCCATGCTGGGGCTCGTTTGGGGCTCGGAGGCATGGTCAGTGATTGATTGATTGATTGCACTCCACTGAGCAAACAGGAAGGGGATTTAGGATTTTTAAAATTCCCAGGGCATTTAAAGGGAGGGTCACCTGAGCCCAGGGCAGTGGAGTGCGAAACGATGACCAGAGAGGCTGAAAAGGTATGCTGGGATACCTCCTAATACCCTGGAGACCAATTACAGCGCTGGTTAGTGTCCACACCTGATGAGCAGCGCTGCATCACCAGCGCTGGATTCGCTACACCCGAAGCCGGGCAGGAGTACAGCCAGTGCTGCAGACAGGGAGTTGCAGTGCTGGCTGGGCTTTGTAAGTGTGGACGGTGAGCAAGTTGCAGCGCTGTAACCCCATCACCAGCGCTGCAACTTGCAAGTGTAGCCAAGGCCTGAGTTATTCACGTAGCTGAAGTTGTGTAACTTAGATCGATCCACCCTGCAGTGTAGACCAGGCCTACGCCACAGCCCCGTGAGAGGTGGTAGCTACATCGGAGGGAGAAGTTTTCCCGCCAATATAGTACTGTTTACACTGGCACTTGTGTTGGTGTAACTGACTTACGTCACTGGGGGAGTGGGCTTTTTCACACTCGTGAGAGACGTAAGCTATACCACAGTAAGTGCTAGCGTAGACATAGCCTAAGTCTCATTTTGAAAAGTGACTGAGGCCCAGAGGTTAGAAGTATTTAGGCATTGCTCTGCTCAGCATTGCAACACCTGACTGACTTAGGAGCCTAAGTCTCATTTTCAAAAGTGACTTAGACACTTAGGAGCAGATTTTGAAAGATTTTTACATGCTTGACTCCAACTGAAATAATGGGGCTTAGGTGCAGGGCCAGTTCTAGGATCCAGTTATTGGTGGGGCAAGTGGGTATTTTAGGGCTGCCACAGACACCCTGTCTCCCCCACTCCCATCAGCCTGAGGCTCCTGGAGCCCCTGCCTCCCACCTGCACCAACCTGACCTCGGAGAGCCACCACCTTCCCTACTCCACCAACCCAACCCTCCCAGAGCCCCTGTCTCCCCCCACCCTTATCTTATCCTCCCTGAGTCTCATAATAATTATTGTTTTCCTTAAAGCCCCAGCACCAAGAGTCATGTGATGATTTCAGCCTCCATTCTTAAAGAAAAAGTACGTTTCTAGCCCTTGTGACTGTGGAGGAAGAGTCAAAATGTGACTCCAGTGCACCCTAAAGTCTCAAAAAGCAGCAGGAACCAAATCTATTATTTTTACATAATCTTGTGATTTTAAAAACAGTCTCATGATTTTTGAACATTTAAGGTTGACAGTACTGGTCCTACTTCCCAGGCCAGCCAGACAAGCAGGGCCAAGAGGAGCCATGACTGTAGTTTTGGCAGCCAATGGCAGATGAAGGCCCAGCAGCTTGTAGCATGCATAGCCAGACTGGCCAGCACACTGTGCGTGTGGCATGGTACAGAGTGGATCAGGGTGCCGGCCAGGCTGTGGCATGCCACCTCCTGACCACGTTCAAGAGTCAGGTTTAAAAAATAGGCAGCGGAGGCCATGACCCTTTGCCTAACACCCCACCAACCCCCACCAGTATCTCTGGCACCTATGAATTTGGGACCCCTTGACAATAATTTGGGAGGGTAAATGTTCCTTTTGCCCCATCCCCAGTAGCACTGACCCTGGTTTGAAGATCTGGGCCTTAACCCCTCCAGCCCTCATCTCTTTGAAACTTCAAACTACACATCTCTGATAGCTAATTTAGCACAGCCAGGGAAGACCAGACTTGACTTTTCTGATATTTCTGCGTTAACAAACAGACAGACAGAACTAAACTTCCAGGTCCTCTTTACATATCATAAAAAGGCAAAGTAAGGCACAAATCCAATTTAAATAAAGTCCTTTGTAGCTCATTTTAAGTAACTAACTTGACATATCAGTAGGAAATGGAGTTTCATTCTGTTTGCTAACTGCAAGCCATTCTCAGGTACTTGTCTTTTCAAAAGTTTGCTTTTCCCACAGTTTGTGGATTGCTCTGTTAATAAACCTATTTTAGTGACTGATTAAGAGCTACTGTACATTCAGATATTTCTGGATTGAGAATGGGAATCTAAAGGTAATCTAAGCAAATTTTCCTCACAATTGTTGGTTTTATTCTATCTTAGAAAAAAAACAGTAGGAATCATCTTAAATTCAGCTTAAAAATATATCCCCTTTTTAATTTTGTACATTTCAGAGAAAAAGTAACAGAACAGAAACATCTGACATGCTGATAGAAATTAAACACTAGGGCAGGTCAAAATTTTTCAGTCAAAACAAAGTTTTTAAAAGGAAAAATGGGTTTTCATCTAAATAAAAGTTTTTGAATGAAGTTTTCCATCTTTCTGCAGAAAAATTCAATTTTTCATCAAGAAACTGAATGCCTGAAAATTAAAATGTTTTGTGATTAGTTTTAAGTCTGGAGTTTTATATTCTCATGTGCTTTATATTCCCCTGGAACAGAAAGTACCCTTTACTGATGCTTACTGTATTAAAGGGGCTTAAAATAGGATACTACGGAGAGAACTTTTAAAATGAAGGTTCCTTTTTTCAGAGCTAATCTGTAACCTCACATAAATGTTAACAGAAAGGGTAAAACGACAGATATAAAAAGAGTTATTCTGGTGTAAAAATAGGCCTGATTCTCCACTATCTTGGATGCGTGCACTCAGTTTAGGGTTGCCAACCCTCCCAGTTTGGCCGGGGGTTTCCTGGAATCAGGCTTGATCTCCTAGCGGCTACTGAAGCCAATCAGGGAGATTTTAGGATGCTAAAAGTCTAGTGGCGCAGTGAGGCATGTCCGGCAGCAGCTCCTAGGTGGAGACCTGGCCAGGGGATCTCCATGCAATGCCCCTGCCCCGAGCACCAGCTCTGCAGCTCCCATTAGCTGGGAAGGAAAACCGCAGCCAGTGGGAGCTGTGGGGGAAGGGCCTGTAGGCAGGGGCAGTGCAGAGAGCTTCCTGGCTGCCCCTGAGCCTAGGAGCCTCTGCCAGACATGCTGCCACTTCCGGGAGCCACCCAAGATAAGCACTGCCCAGTCAGAGCTTGTACCCTGAACCTCCTCCCACACCCAAACTCCTTTCCAGATCCCATACCCTGAACTCTCTTCTGCAACCCAACCCCCAGTACCCCCTCCTGCACCCAAACTCCCTCCCAGAGCCCGCACCCCCTCCTACACCCAACCCCCCTGCCCCAGCCCGGTGAAAGGGAGTGAGGGTGCAGGAGAGCAAGCGATGGAGGGAGAGGGGCTGGAGTGAGTGGGAGGCAGGGCCTTTGAGAATAGGCTGAGCAGGGGTGTGTCCTTGGGGAAGGGTGAGGAAGGGGGCGGGGCAAGGATGTTTGGGTTTGTGCGATTAGACAGTTAGCAATCCTAGAACTCATTTACCTGTATGTACAGTAGAACTAAAATGCTACTAAATCAGAATGTGGTAACATCCACTTTATACAGATGTAAATGACTATATAAGGTGCTAGACAGTGGAAATCAGGCCTTCTGTGTGCAAGGATTTTCTTAGATTCTATCACCTCTCAACTATTATTGAAGAAAACATTCTTTCAGCATTGCAGTGCATTACAACTCTCTCCTAGGCAGACTGCTGGCTGGAAGGACGCTACAGAATTAGCCCACCAGTGTATCAGGAGCTTGAACAAGTACTAATATAAGGGAGAGTTGAGGTCTTCAGTGTAGGGTTGCTTATATATGCACACATGCTTAGGACCCAGATCTACAAGCCTTTTCAACATGGTAGAAATTTTAGCGAAAAATGTCAAGTTTTGCTCTTCATAATTCCAGCAAAATATTTTCACTAGATCTGTCAGTGATTCAAATTCCTTCACACTCTTACTATAAGTAGCCTGAGAAAAAAATGTCTGTGGGATTTTTTTTAATATCAAAGCTCCAAAGCATCAGAGACCACAACAACATACATTTTACCTGTAGGGCTCCAGGCACAGGCTGAATTTCTCTGGAGATGCAAAAGCCCCTAGCATCTTCCATAACTACATTGTAGCAACCCTGACAGTGAGCTATGGCAATTTAAGAGCATACAGCAACAATATACAATAATTAGGCAAAGGAAGTGGGAAAAAAATACTGCATCCAGTTGAACTGACAGGAACAATTTCAAGTAGGAAGAATGTAATTACCCAAGCTGAAATCTGGCCAGGATGCCATTCATTCTGCAAACTTGGCATCTCTCAAAATCAAACAACAGATGTTCCTGTGAACCTCTGTCAGGCATAAATATTTTATTAATTAAATTTACAAGAACTGCTCTGCCTTTGGCTCCTTTGCTTTCATTCTGGAAAAAAACCTGACCAGCCTCCGGGATTAAACTAAAAAACTAGGGGCAAGTTTAGGGGTGAGGGCTTCAGAAGTAGGTAAAAGTGGGGAAAGAGAGTTGCTCTATGGTGCCACATGATGATTTTGAGGTTCAGATTGCATGGGTTTTGAAAACTAGGCCAGACAAAATACTAGTCAATATACTGAAGGAAACAATCCTGCATTGTTTGGGTGATAGACTGGATGATCTCACAGGTCTTTGCTATCTCTAACTTCTGTGATGTAGTGAACTGTAAGCAAGAGGACGTCATGATGTACAGAAAATGACTACAGCCCTGACAAGAGTCAAAAATGGTTCCCCCACTCTGTGACCGACTTATGCAAAGCATAAATGATTTTCACAAATATATACCACTGATGCTGACTAGGGAATTTACAGTAGGTAGCACATATATGCACATGTACACACCCACACACACTGGAACACATACCCCTATTCCATATTCAAACTTCCTCCATCACCCTTCTTTTTAAAAGGCCATAACAATGAGGAACGGGCAGACATTGATTTGTTGTTGTGTTACTGCTGCCAAAAAGAAGTGAAGGAATAAAAACCACATCATGGAATATTGACACTATTAGAAGCCATGTATCAAAGTTGTTCTGTCCCCAGGCAGTGTGCATGGGTGTGTGTGCGAGAATGAAGTGCCATGACACATAATAGCAACAGAGCACTAAATATCACATTACATCACATAAGGCAATGAATTCTCATTCACCCAAGCAAAACTGTATGTAAATGCAGATGGCACAGAGCTACATACAGGTTCACAGGAGCTGACTTAGTATAACACATTCATCATTGCAGTATCTGAGCAGCTGTGTAGCCATCTTATGGAAGACCAAAAATGCCTATGATCCATGAGTTAGATCTATGCATTTTCTGGCTAGTGAAGGCATCCAGGTGGTGAAGCAAAGTGAAGATTACCAATGCTGCCCTTTGGATGGGCTGGTCACTAGCATCTGCTCAGCAATCACTTGTTAGACCTCAGCTAAAATTCCATCTTACCAAATCACCAAACTCACCATTTATCAATTTTCTTTTTAGGAAAAGGTGATTCAGCAGGAGGAGACCAGGTAATTCTGACAGTAGCTGGAGACATGAGACTACATTTACCATAGTCAGTCTTGTTCCAGGCCTCAGAATGATACAGAAATTGCACTCGTTATGTTAGTTTATGATCTCCTATCGATGGGTAAAGAACAAATGATTATTTTAGACCTGTCAGCTCACTTCCCCTCTTTGATCATGAAATTTCTCCTTTTGTGGTACTGTGGCTGTTATACTTAGTGGCATTGCTGGAGTAAAAACTCCAGATTTCAAAGAGAGGTTTTGTTTTTTTAAAATCGAGACAGATTAGTCAATTAAAGAATTGTGCTTTTATGGGAGAGTTGTCTTAAGTTTATAAACACAAAATAAGAAAAGAGGATTTCATTATTAACAAGATGGTTGTTTTAATTCAGACACCAGCTGCAAGGTCCTAGACTAGATATTAAGGACAAATTCTGTCTCTCTACTTATCCCTCCCTTTTTCCCTCCCATTCTAATCACTGTAATATCTTAAAATAGGCCCTTCTTTACTAGGTTGGTTTCTATTCTCTCCCTTCACAAGGTGGAGAAGGATACTTGAGACCTCCAGCAAAGACCAGTTGCCTAGCAGAGCTGAATCTTTAACTAAATGAGGGAGAAAAAATGCTGAAAACCAGAGAGATAATTTAAAGTGGTCACTTAAGTCAGGAACAGCTTACTGGGGATATTCCTTGCTGAACGTATATTTTCCCTGTATTTTACTAAATGCAAAATTCAGAAGATTAACCACACAGTAAAGTTTGTATCTACAGCTCAGATTTAGGTTAAGTTTGAAAACTCTTGTTTGTTTCTAATGTTAACTAATTAGAATACCCCTAATTACTAAAGGGTCAGTGTTGGGCTCCAATTATCTTCTGATAGTATATGTATGACTAGTATTTAAGTAAAATGCATCTCTCCCCAGTGGGCAGGTTGCTTTGTTTGGAAAGAACTGAAAGACAAACACAGCATTGCTAAGAATTGTTCAGTTAGGCAGGTGTCTAAAACAGATTGTGAATGGTATGGTCAAAGATGGAAGGTGACTACTGACAATGGAGTGTGGCCTACAGGATAGGGCACCAAGAGCAGGAGTCAGGAGATATGCGTGTTATCCTTGGTTTTATATCCAGCACCTCACATCTCTGGGTGCCACTTTCTCCAGCTCTAAAATGACAATAAGGGTGCTTACCTACCTTTGTAATTGAGATTTGTAAGCATTAGTATTGCAGTTGTGTATCAAACTATTGGAGGTCAGTCATAAGGCCCAGCTGAGTAACTAATGGCATGTTTTCAACTTGATTTAGTTAAACTGATGCAAACCATGTGCGGACACTCTTCCATTGATTTGAACCTGGTTTATAATGATTTAGCATAAGCTAGGGTTGCCAACTTTCTAGTCGCACAAAACTGAACACCCTAGCCCCGCCCCTTCCCTGAGGCCCCACCCCTGCTCACTACATTCCTCCTCCCTTGGTAGCTCATTCTCCCCCACCCTTACTCATTTTCACTGGGCTGGGGCAGGGAGTTGGGGTGAGGGCTCTGGCTGGGGGTGCAGGCTCTGGTGTGGGGCTGGGGATGAGGGGTTTGGGGTGCAGGAGGGGGCTCCAGACTGGGGTGTGGGGCTGAGGGATTTGGAGTGTAGGAGGGGGCTGTGGGTTGAGGCAGAGGGTTGGGAGGGGGTGAGCACTATGGGGTGGGCTCTGGAGTGGGGTCAGGAATGAGGGGTTTGGGGTCCACAAAGGTGCTCCATGTTTGGGGGGGCTCAGGGTTGGGCAGGGAGTTGGGGCTTGGGGTTGGGGCATGGGTTTATCTCGGGTGGCTTCCAGTCAGCAACGGGGAGGTGGCCCTAAGGCAGGCTGCCTGTCTGTCCTGGCACTGCATTGCATGTGCCCTGGAAGAAGCCAGCAGGTCTGGGTCCTAGGCAAGGGGGCCAGGAGACTCTATGCACCACTCTCGTCTGCAGACACCACCCACTCCCAGATCACATTGGCTGGTTCCTGACCAATGGGATTGAAGAGCTGATGCCTCAGGCTGGGGCAGCACACAGAGCACCATGGCCCCCCTGCCTAGAAGCCAGACCTGTTGGCTGCTTCCAGGCACAAGGCGGTGCCAGCTAGGGCAGTTGGGACTAGCCTGCCTTAGTGCCACAGTGCTGCCATCCGGACTTTTAACTACCCGGTCAGAGGTGCTGACCAGAGCTGCCAGGGACCCTTTTCGACTGGATGTTCTGGTCGAAAACTGGACACCTGGTCACTAAGCAGATCCTTTAAGGATTGAAACAAAATCAACATAAACCATCTTTAAACTATTTAAGTATGCTATCACAGGAGTTTGCATTGGTTTAACTAAGTTGATTGAAAAACACATCTTTGGTTAAACTGGGGCAATTTATAATATAGACGAGATCTATATAAAAACAAGCACTAATAGGTTGTTTATATCCCTACAGTTTTACACTAGTGTTTTCAACTGCCAATGCAGTATCTCCAGAAAGAAACCGATCAAAGGCTAAGTTTCAAGGCTGACTCAGACCTGTGTTAAAATCTTAGACATTTAAAAACAATTTGAAAAGCTGAAAGTTCTTTAACAGGAGAGTTACTTATGCAAAGTTCTTCTCACTGAGGAGTCTCAAATACTTTTGGCAGGCAGGTGTGAAAAAACTCAGGGAAGTCTCATGCCTACAGCTTTTTTTCTTACAAACACTAGAGAACACATTGATGAAAAAGCAATGGATTTGGTCAGAACTGCACAGAGCTATTCAGATTTAATGCAACGTGCAAGTTGAATTTTCCGGTAGAGTGTTTGTCCTTATCCATGTACAGTGTATAGCACTTTACCCTCTAGAGCCCCTGACTCATTGAATGCCTGCTCTCATGGGCTAAGGAAGAGGACAATTAGACACTTTCAACTGAGATTTTTAAAGCTTTAGATTTAAGGAGACCTTCAGCACAGAACACTGACATTGCTTTTATTCTTGTTTGAAACGGGCTCTATTCCCCTGCCTGCTCAAGCTATATGAATATTAATCCTAGATCTGTGTTGTACTGCTTGGTGTTCTGGTGTCGTATAGGGGCTAGAATGCTTTTATTAGATAAGCACTATTGGCGTCTTTGTTTGGGTAAAATCTGGTGACTTAAATGGGAATTTTGCCTCAGTGAGAACTCAGTCTGGATTATGTATTAAATAAGCAAAACTTTAATTTTCAAGTACATACAATCTAATGCACAACAACCAACCCATATAAAAAAAGCAACAGCAATTCATTTGAATGAGAATGTGAAATGCTGTGTTGATCCCGCATTTTATCCATCTCATGAGTTTTGCTTGCAGCCTATGAATGTTTTATTGATGAATATCTGTTCTAGAGCTCCTGCTTGTGCATTGGTTTTCTTGTTCTTCTTGGGGTAGTATAATCTGTATTTAAAAAAAGAAATAGGATGGTCTGATTTGTTTGTTTGGAATTGCAATGGATGGAGCTTAAAATGTTCACATAAGCAGCTAAACATTCAGAAATTTCTATACACTTTGTCAAACTGTCTGAGTTTGCAAGTTAGGCTGGATATCTCAAGAAAACAGGCTTCTCTTAAGATTCCTGGTAACTCCTGCTTACAATCAAGCAGGACATAGAATCATAGGACTGGAAGGGACCTCGAGAGGTCAACTAGTCCAGTTCCCTGCACTCATGGCAGGACTAAATATTATCTAGACCAGTGCTTCTCAAAGTCGGGCAGCCGCTTGTTCAGGGAAAGCACCTGGTGGTCTGGGCCAGTTTGTTTACTTGCCGCGTCTGCAGGTTCGGCTGATCACGGCTCCCACAGGCAGCAGTTCGCCATCCCAGGCCAATGGGGGCTGCAGAAAGGGCAGCCAGCACATCCCTCAGCCTGTGCCGCTTCCCGCAGCCCTATTGGCCTGGGATGGCGAACCGTGGTCAGTGGGATCCATGATTGGCTGAACCTGCTGATATGGTAAGTAAACAAACCGGCTCAGACTGCCAGGGGCTTTCCCTGAACAAGCAGTGGACCAGCATTGAGAAACACTGGTCTAGACCATCCCTGACAGGTGTTTGTCTAACCTGCTCTTAAAAATCTCCAATGATGGAGATTCCATAAGCTCCCTAGGCAATTTATTCCAGTGCTTAACCACCCTGACAGTTAGAAAGTTTTTCCTAATGTCCAACCTAAACCTGCCTTGCTGTAATTTAAGCCCATTGTTTCTTGTCCTATCCTCAGAGGTTAAGAAAAATTTTTTTTCCCTCTTCCTTGTAATAACCTTTTATGTACTTGAAAACTGTTATGTTCCCTCTCAGTCTTCTCTTTTCCAGACTAAAACAAACTCAATTTTTTCAATCTTTCCTCATAGGACATGTTTTCTAGACCTTTAATCAATTTTGTTTCTCTTCTCTGGACTTTTTCCAATTTGTCCACATTTTTCCTGACACACTCACATACTGAGAGTAGTCTTCCAGGTGGTATTTCAGCATTTCCATTCCAGTTCCAGCAGATACAAAGATATACAGAGGTACTGAAAAATGGAGAGTGAGGCCCCAATCCTACACGTTACAGGTGTGAGTAGACTCCTGCACCCACATGGAGGCCAGCAGAAGTCAATGGGATTCCACACGAGTGCAGCAGATCTATCACCTGAATGATTCTGCTTGCAAGAACAGAGCCTAGTAAACAGGTGTCTGAACTTTTTCAAATTGCAGTTTATGTCTACCATTTAAAGGGTAAAAGTCCGGGAACATCTACACTTGTTAATGACTTTTTGCGGTGAAACTTCTGAGTTTCACCGCAAAAAGAAAACCACCTTCACGAGAAGCATATAGCTCTTACTGCTGTTGTGAAAGTGAAGAAATGTTCTACCAGCATAAACATCTTTTGGCCTCCGAAGGATATCCCAGAGTTCCAAAAGTGACCTCTCTGGCCAGCATCTCCACTGCTCTGATGCCAAGTAAATGGACATCCACCCCTTTCCCTGTAAGCCCCAGGAAGTTTGAAACTCCCTTTCCCTTTACTTGTACATATGGCAGGGATTGGGAAAGCAGCCAAACAGCAGGGGTTTTTAAAAAAAATGCCATGAAAGAAACAAGGAAGTAATGGGGCTGCTGAGACATGAAGCAGGGCAGCACGGGGCACTGAGTAGGCACGCAGAATGTCTTCTGCTCACCCTGCCCCCTCCTCTTCCCACAAGATCTATCGAGAGAGCTGCATTGTGGGATAGCTGCCCTACAGTGCTGCTCTCATCAGTGATGAAAGTAGGGTGACCAGACAGCAAGTGTGAAAAATCAGGATGGGGGTGAGGGGTAACAGGAGCCTATATAAGAAAAAGACCCAAAAATCCAGACTGTCCCTATAAAATCAGGACATCTGGTCACCCTAGACGAAAGTGCTGGTAGTGTAAACACTCTCTGATGCCTGAGGAACTGAGGGAGTATACAAACCAGCCCTTTACTTTCACTGGTTCCCTATCACTGGTGAAATTTACAGCTCAAAAACTCTGTAAGTGTAGACATACCCTCAGAAAAGGTTTAGTTTGTGTTCTGTTGTTCCTCTCCCAACAAGAACTCAGTGCCAGCAGATATCCCACAGCCATTAGTCACCCAAACATCTGAGACACTGCTCACGGCTCTGCCTCATTCCATTGGCACTAACATACAGGCATTTCCTCAGTGTACCAGTGCACACTATTCAGCCACTGGTCTCCAAGAAGACAATAAGGATTACTTCTTTTTAATATGTGGTTTAAAATGACTTCTAACATAATTTAGTGGTGGGATGGCCTAGTTTTGTCATAGTGCTCATTATACTGTAGAATATTGTTTTTGCAGAAAAATCTGTGAAGAACACATAATAATAATAAAGGGTCAAATTCTCAGGCCCATGTATAGTCTCGGGGACATGTTAGACCCTTACAACCACATATCTCACCTGCACACCATACCAGTCAGTCTGAGAATCAGACGAGTCAGATCCGACTCAGACTGGGGTGGAAGGGAGCCAAAATGTCTCTGGGAATGGGTTGCAGAGTCAAACAGTAGGGTAAGGAACATATGTAAATGAGATTCCTTCCGACCACCCCCAGGCAACCCTCTGTGTATCCTGTCCACTTCTATTCTGGCCCTGTGAAGTCACCACATCTAGCTCCAGGCCCACAGAAATAGCCATGGATGGAGTTACAGCAGGATGAGCGAAGAGCATGAAAATGGCTACAGAAAGAGATTATATTATTTGGCGGCAGGGGAGGGGGGTGAAGCTCCCATTGAAGATAGCCAGGGAAAGCCATGGAATAGCTGGCAGGAATAGGATTTAAGGTACCAGTCCTCCAACTGAATCCACTTAGATCCAGTTGAAGGACTAGGCACTGATGCCCTGATCCTACAAAGTATTCTGCGCGGAAGTAACTTTATGCATGTCAGTAGCCCCTTTGGAGTTTAACGGCATTACTTGCATGCAAAATTGTTTGCAAGAGTGGAGCAGAAGTCCTGATCCTGCAAATTGCTCTACATGGGTCAAGCCCCACTGGCCTTAGTGTGGGACACAGGGATCCACCTGCATGGAGCAATTTGCAGGAATGGGGTTGTAGTCTGTAAGCACCTCTGTTTGTACAGAGCTTAGCACAAAAGGCCAACAGTCATGAGTGGGGCTTTTGGTGCTAGTATAAATGATTTTTATTAGCATTATTATAAGGAAGTGCACAGCAGCTATTTAGTCCCTATAATGACCTGCCTGCCTAGAAAGAGGTTCATTTAAATCTCAATATCAGACACAGATTCTTGAACATTCAGTACTACGCTACCAAACAACATGAAAGGCTTGTCTACAGGGCATGGCAAAGCATGACAGGGGGGTATGATTTGCAGAGTGCACTACGGTGCTGTGCTCTAATTGACTCACGTAGATCCTGGTGGTGCATTCTAAAAGATACTTAGTTTGTGTTAACGTAGTCTGTTAACCTGAACTAGGAACCTTTTAGAGCACGCCAGCAGCGTCCACCCCGGGCAGTTGGAGTGCAACACGTTACAGCACTTTACAAATCACACCCCTCTTGTGCACCCTGCCAGTGCCATTCAGACACTCTTAGTGGCCATGCACAGGCAAAGGAACCCTTAACAGACTGCAAATATTTCTCAAGTTACACATATAATATTGCTAATGCTACTGTAGGTATTATGCAAATGAAAAATACCTGCCTTTGAGCACCAATAAAAACTGCATTTTATTTATTTATTTATTGGTGACTGAAGCAAGATGATATTCTGTTAATCAAATACAATACCATAACTAAAAATACAAACATGGATATCTTGGAGATCAGTAGAAAGCCTGTATATATGACACTGAAAAAGGAATGGGCTTACATTAAAAAAATGTGATTTGGGCAAAAGTTAAATTTCTTACATATTTTATACTCTTTGTGTGAGCTGATTACAACACAGTGAACCCTTTAACGGTTTTATGATAAACTAACCGTCAAGTTATTTTTACATTTTGCACATTATTCTAACCATGTTTGTAGCTTTGTGGTGCTGGGATACCCAACACAATGACTTTTTTATTTCTAGAGTTCAAGTAACTTTTATAAATTTGTCTCATGTCTCTTTATATATAAAGCTGCATGGGAAGGTCAAAGCAAAGGGGTTTCCTTTATACTATGAGAGCCCCCCGTGGGTTAAAGAATAAAAGTGGTTGATAAATAAAAGTCTGTTTCATGTGTCGTTTGATCACGCAGAAAGCTACCAAAACAAAAACTCCTTGTAAGTATATTACCTAATGTTGTCATAGTTCATTAGTTTCAAAATATCTGCAACACATGGGCTCAGCTATTGGTGAGCCCCATTTGGAATGGAAAACAGGGTTTTGATTAGGCCCCCAAACACCTTACAGCAGCCTCAGGGAGCAATGGTTGCATCCAGCTGCAATGGCCCCAAGGGAGCAGAGCCTCAGCCACATTCCCCTTCCCTGGCCATGCCTCCAACTGGCCCCTTAAGCCCTGACTATGAGAATGGCTGGCATAGAACCAGCTACGCCAGCTCTACGCCACCCACTGATTACCCTATGCTGGGGATAAGGGGACCTTCAAAATTAAAATAAATCTTTTAGAAGAACACTAAATGGGTTGATAGTTGCAAAAATAATTACACTCACATAGCGAAAAAACAGGGAAAGAGAAAAGGATCAAAAAAGGCCATCTTTGACGTGGAGTGCAGTTATTTTGCTTTTCTTGACATTTGATATTTTGATCTCTTTGTATCTTGTTTCTTCTGTTTGTCTTTTGTGGAGGTTGTTTAGTCCCTCTTCTCTTACAAGCGCACAGTTAATTTACATTTATTAAAAACAGTTTTTCTGCATAAAAGTAATTCCAGCTGATCATTAAAACCATATTTCAAGCATCTCAGCAACTCCTCACAGAAATATATTGATTGCCTAGCATTTGAACCACAAGAAATATGGTTTTAATTATTGTTATTTTATTAAAAGACAAGCACTATCTTATTAAATCTAAATTGGTGGTATATTGAGGACCACTAATTCAAACCATTTCCAAAGGAAAAAGTCAAATGAATCTAGGTGCATAATACAGCATAATACAGTGGAGGTGGCTTGCATTAAGATCTTACAGCTTTTGAACAGCCCAAGTTAAGTATTAAGGGTCCAGTTCTCCTCTTATAATGGTTTCACATAGGAGTACCTCATTAACCTCTTTGGAAATACTCCAGTGATTTACACCAGTGTGAGAGATGAATCAGGCTGCAAGAGTCCAAAAACCTAATTAAAAAACAAAACCAAAAAACCTCATCCTTTGTTCAGCATGGAGCTACATAGATTCCCAATCACCAGCTTCTAGAATGAATTTCAAGTATAGAGGAATGGATCCTTGCCTTGCAGGGAACTGCCCTAGGCTCTTCCTATGTCATGGGTGTGCAAACTGTCATGTAACTTATCTAGAGAGACACGGTGAATGAGGTAATATTTTTTATTGGACCAGGTTCTGTTAATGAGAAAGACAAGCTTACACAAAGCTCTTCTTCAGGTCTGTGAAAGGTACTGAAAGTGTCACAGCTAAATAAAAGATCGAACAGACAGGATATATTCTAACTCCTTGTGCTAAACTAAGGGACCATTCAAGATGGAGTGGCCCATGGAAACGATTGTAGGCAGGGGAAAAAAAGGGGGGAGGAGAGCTTGTTACAATACACCATAAATCCATTGACATCATTAAGAGCATGATTTTTAGTGTCTAGCAAAATTATGAATTTAAGTTCCCAGGCTTCTCTTTTGAAGCTGTTGTGCAGGTTTCCTTTGAGGATGAGGCCTGATACAGAGTGATCGCTTTGTGAAAAGTGTTCACCCAAAGGTGACAGGGTGTTTGTCTTTTATCAACTCTATTAGGGGTTGAATCCTCAGGTGCACCAGGTTCCACCCACCTTTGCATCATCTCTTTGGCCCAGACATCTCTCCCTCCCTCCCGTTATTTGACTTTTTCCTTTAGCAGCAGTTCAGTCCCTAGCAAAAGCTGGAGCAGCCACAGCTGGAATGATTGTTCCAGCTAAGCCCACAATTGCCAAAGTGCCTGCCTATATGAAGTAAACATACATCCTGGTTTAACTGGGACAGCCACTGGTTTTCATATGATGGCCAATATCTCAGGAAACTCTTTCAGGAGCCCTGAAATCTGGTTTTTCATTTCATCAATCAAAACTTTTGTTTTGGTTTGGGGTTTTTGCTGTTATTTTTAATAACAACCTGATGTTTGGTATAACAATGTCTTGAACAAAGAGAATTTCTTGCATTTACCAGGAACAAACTGGACACTGGAATAAGTCTTCAGTCTGATGAACAGTATTGGGACTGAAAAGGCGTTCTGTGCCAAAATTAAAAATTCTGCGTACAATATTTTATTTGTCAAAATAACATTACATAATCACATCAGTTTCAATTACCTGTCAGAAAGTATGTCTGTAACTATACAGACACACACAAAAATTCCCCCAGGTGTACAGAGTTAAGAAAGCCCTATGACAACCCAATTCTTGTTTCTCTGCTTCCTACTCCCCATCCCCAGCCCAGGCAGGGGGCCAGACACCCACAACCCCTCCCCTCCAGAGCCAGCCACAGTGCCCTCCCCCCCAGCCAATACATCCAACCCCCCACCCAGAGCCCAGTCGCAGCCCCCGCTGCCCAGATACCCACTCCCCCTCCCCAGATTCTAGCCATGGGATCCCCCTTGCCCAGATACCCACACTCCCTCCTCCCCAGAGCCCAGCTGTGGACTCCCAGCCCAGACATCTGCCCTCGCTCACTCCCCTTCCCCAGAGCCCAGCTGCGGACCCCTAGCCCAGACATACCCACACAGCGCAGGGATCCAAAGGGAGAAAAAGCCTGATGCTTGGTCCCAGGCATGCTGTTGTATCACACATGTGCAGAGTTTCCTGCAAGCTGCCCTCTCCTTCCCTCAGGGCATGATGGGAACTGCAGCTACCAGGAACCCTCTAGCTCTCTCTTCCTAGCAGTGTCTTCTATGTGCAAGCTGGACTCTGCCAAGTACAGTGGCCCTTAGTGACAGCCAGCACCACTGCAGCCCATTTTGGGGGGAAGGGAGGCGAGACGGAGAAGGAAATTCTGGGTACACAATGTTAATTTCTGCAAAATTCTGCATTGCACTGTGGTGCAGAATGTCCCCACAAATACTGGTCAAAGTGAATGCTAATGACTGACAGCTGTTCAGTGTTTTCATGATCAATTCCTTCAGAATACTAAGTTACTGGAACAAAATCCTGCCTCCAATTCTATACCTCTCATATTTCCTGGATCATTTTGGAGGTTTGTTTTCTTATTTATTTTCTACTAAACGTACTTAGGAGAAACACCTCCAAAATCACAGCAAGCCAAATCATGAACCATTTAAATGGCAAAACTCCCGGTGAAGTCAATGTGCACCTTCCTTGAATGCCTGCAGGATCGAGCTTAATAAGGAGTAACTGGGTTGCAGCAAAGTACCTTTCTGGACCACCGTTTTAAATTACTTTGATAGGAGACGGGATACTGCACTGAGCAGATTGTCTTTGGAGATTTCTCTCCCCCAAAACTTAATGTAAAGGGTCAGCCAACATAAATATAGACAGGAATTTAGAAAAGGTCTTATTGTCAGTATAATCTGTATACAAAACTAGATAACTGATTTTGGAATTTGGACAGAAAATGGAGCAATGAGCTGGCAAACTGTTGCCCAGTGATCCACAATTTGCTGAATTAAACACTAAAGTGATAAACATTGAGGAAACAAAGCCATTCGCTAGCTGAGTAAAAACTTAACACCATAAATATGTGCAGATTACAGACATCATCAGTCCACTCCAATTTTGACTCGCTGGAGAATAGTTTTAAGTGTAGAAACTTGAGAGGTCTTGGATTGCCTATCTGTATTGAAGGGACTGAACTAAAATTCTTTGCAGATAATCTCTTACCACTAATTATGGGACAGTTTAGCTATGTAGGTTAAAATTGATAACGTTTATAGGATTTTGAGTAAAAAAGGCTTATTAATATGGAGGTAGACCCAGCTGGAGTTAGGATGGGTGAGGACACACCATTTAATAGAAAAAAAAATAGCACACACAGATCTACAATGTCCTAATCTCATAAAACTGAAGTTCTCCCTTTTGCAGAAAAATTTCTCAGCCCAAACAATGTAGGCTGGTGCAATTTGTACAAGGCATTGCTTGTTTTGTTATGGAAGGCAGTGTGGTCTAGGGAAGAGGTCACTGGACGGGACTCAAATGACCTGGCTTCAATTCCTGGCTATGCTGGTAACCATGGACAAGTCACTTAACCTCCCCATGCCTCACTTTCCCCAGCTGTAAAACAGGGATAATGATACTGCCCTCCTTTTGAAGCCCTTTGAAATCTAAAGTCAAAAAGAACTGCTAGGTAAGGGCTAGATGAACTTATTAAATCAAGAGCTTAACTGAATTTGCAGGGCCTCAGTACCTTTGAAAAGAAAAAATTAGTCACACAAAATTGAGACCCAGATCCTGAAAACACTTCTGCATGTGAGTGAATATTACTTATATTGTCCTAGCATAGCCTTATTGGAGCTACTGTTGTGCACGGTTACTTGAGAGTAAATATTAGCAACACAATACAAAGCTCAATTTATATTACAACAGTGCGATGTGAACACCTGTTCTCACTTTCAGGTGACATTGTAAATAAGAAACAGGCAGCATTATCTCTCATAAACTTGTTTGTTTTAGGGATTGGCTGAACAAGTAGTAGGACTGAGTGGACTTGTAGGCTCTAAAGGTTTACTTTGATTTTTTTGAGTGAAGCTATGTAAAAAAAATAATTCTATATTTGTAAGTTGCTCTTCATGAGAGAGATGCACTACAGTACTTGGATGGGGTGAACTGAAAAATACTATCTTTTTTTTCAGTGCAAATATTTGCAATAAAAAATATAAAGTGAGTACTGTACACTTTATATTGTGTTGTAACTGAAATCAGTATTTGAAAATGTAGAAAAACATCCAAAAAATAAATTTAAATTGGTATTCTTCTACTGTTTAACTGCAATTAATCATGACTATTTTTTTATCTCATGATTAATTGCAATAATTTTTTTTAATAGTTTGACAGTCCTAATAAAAATATTGACATCTTTTCTCAAGAGCTTTGACCTGTACTGATGAAAAATGCTGTATGATAGTCAGGTATTATTATTTAATGTTAAGCTACAATATTTGCAATTACTTACAATTACCACTGCAGGAGATTTAATCCCATTTAAGTGTTTTCAGTGCACTGTATTTTAAACGTTATATTCCAGTTTTAGTGTGTTGATAGTTGATGCTGTGGTCCCAGGGCCATCCCTAGCTATTCTGGGGCCCTACGCGGCCCCTCTGCAGGGGGGTCTGGCTTGGGGGTCAGGAGGAACCACTCCCAGCACTCACCCGCAGCGCGGCTGGGGCCAGGTCGCTGCACTTCCCCCCACTGGTGAGTGCAGGCCCAACCCTGCTTCAATCCTCATGGGAGTAGGGGTGGGGCTGGGGTGGAGAGGGGCAGGAAGAGGCAGGGCTCAGGTGGAGCAGGGATGAGAAGATGTGTGGCTGGGGCAGAAGCCATGGGGAAGAGGTGGAGCAGGGGCTGGTGCACCAAATTTCCTGGTGCTCTACACAGCTACTTACAGGTAAGGACGGCCCTGTATGGTCCTATACAAGGAAAACTGCCTTTGACTTTACTGGAAGTTATGCTCTGTGTGAGGAACACACAGAATCTGGTTGGATAGATAAAGATGCAAAGATAGGGCAGGACCTCAATTGTTGCATTTTCTTTTTCTGATGTTACATATTTTATTCATCCATCAACATTTACCCAAATAGCATTTTCCTCTTATGAAGATGTATTTTCTCTTTTTCATAGGGGATCATCATGTACATAAATAAGCAAGCAATTAAAAATAATAAATGTACATTCATTAAAATAATCAGAGTATAATCCTGTTTTCCATTAAATGGCTCATCTGGAGAGAGTCAGTCTTGTGTTTCGTTCCTGTTAGAGAGGAGTGGAGAATAGCGATGACATCTTTTGTCGCTCCTGACCTCCTGCACTTAGTCAGCTCATAAATATGGATTTAGGCCTAACACAGGAGATCAGGCACAACTGTCAGACATGAACACATGCAAATCAGCACATGGGGACTGGGAATCAGAACAACACAAACTGTAAAATACAGAGACTTTACCGAAAACTTCAAGATACTCCAGCATCTCATGATAATAACTGTTACATCAACTTTTAGTAGGTATGGTAAACATTTTACTGTGAATAAAGTTACTGTAAAATACAAGTTATACAGTACTGAGTAAGCAGGAATCTTGAGATCCTAAGCCATGAACACTGTGAGGGGAATACTAAACTGAAAATCTAATGTATCAGAATAGAGAGACAAAATGGTGAGTGCACAAATGCACTTGGAGCCCTACAAACTATTGTAATTAAGCAGAGATGTGTGAAATGTGGTGTCAATAGCAAATACAAGCTTAGTAAATGGTTTATAATTATACTGGGCCACGTTTGTCACTGATGTAACTCCATTGACTTCAGCAATGTTACACTAGGTATGAAATTGGTCCACTGCTTTTCCTAAATTGAAAAGTAGAAAAGGTTTAATTTAGCTCTTCCTTCAGGGGGAAAAATATCTTATGTGCCAGGGCCAGTGACCTGCAAACCAAGAGATTTTTACATTAGGACCCCATTCAGTATTTCTTTGGTAGCATCCAAAGCTCATACTACTTTTACTTCCGAATGAGTCATTGTCAAAGCCTTATCACTACCATCTAAACCTGTAATAGCTCCATTGGTGTCAAAGGCATTACTTCAGATTTATATTGATGTAACAGACATCAGAATTGGCCCATAAGCTTTAAAAGGCCCAATTCTAAATATCTAGACAATAAAGAATGTCCCTTGCAATGCACCATTTTCCCTGTTTTAAATATCCTCATTTATTTAAAAAAAGGAAAGTCATTTGTTAAAAAATATGGCATTAGGTAACAAGATAGTGTCCTCACTCACAGCTATTTCACATTTGGGGACAATGTGTACCTTCAAGTCAGCGGCACTGCTATGGGTATCCGCATGGCTCCACAGTATGCCAACATTTTTATGACTGACTTAGAACAACGTTTCCTCAGCGTTCGTCCCCTAATGCCCCTACTCTACTTGCGCTACATTGATGACATCGTCATCATCTGGACCCATTGAAAAGAAGCCCTTGAGGAATTCCATCATGATTTCAACAATTTCCATCCAACCATCAACCTCAGCCTGGACCAGACCACACAAGAGATCCACTTCCTGGACACTACAGTGCTAATAAGCAATGGTCATATAAACACCACCCTACACAAGAAACCTACTGACCGCTATACTTACCTACATGCCTCAAGCTTTCATCCAGATCACATCACATGATCCATTGTCTACAGCCAAGCTCTAAGATACAACCGCATTTGCTCCGATCCCTCAGATAGAGACAAACACCTACAAGATCTCTATCAAGCGTTCTTAAATCTATAGTACCCACCTGCTGAAGTAAAGAAACAGAGTGACAGAGCCAGAAGTCACCAACTACAGGACAGGCGCAACAAAGAAAGTAACAGAACCCCACTAGCCATCACCTTCAGCCCCCAACTAAAACCTCTCTAGAGCATCATCAAAGATCTACAACCTATCCTGAAGGACGATCCATCACTCTCACAGATCTTGGGAGACAGGCCAGTTCTCGCTTACAGACAGCCCCCTAACCTGAAGCAAATACTCATTAGCAACCACACAACAAAATCACTAACCCAGGAACCTATCCTTGCAACAAAGCCTGTTGCCAACTCTGTCCACGTATCTATTCAAGGGACACCATCATAGGACCTAATCACATCAACCACACCACCTGGGGCTTGTTCACTTGCACATCTACCAATGTCATATATGCCATCATGTGCCAGCAATGCCCCTCTGCCATGTACATTGGCGAAACCAGACAATCTCTACACAAAAGAATAAATGGACACAAATCAGACATCAAAAATTATAACATTCAAAAACCAGTAGGAGAATACTTCAACCTCCCTGGACATTCAATTACAGACCTAAAATTTGCAATTCTTCAACAAAAACTTCAAAAACAGACTCCAATGAGAAACTGCAGAACTGGAGTTAATTTGCAAACTGGACACCATTAAATTATACTTGAATAAAGACTGGGAGTGGATGGGTCATTACACAAACTAAAAACAATATTCCCATTCTATTTTTTCCCCTACTGTTACTCACACCTTCCTGTCAACTGTTTGAAATGGGTTATCCTGATTATCACGACAAAAAGTTTTTTTCTTCTGCTGATAATAGCCCACTTTAATTGATTAGTCTTATTAGAGTTGGTATGGCAACCCCCATTTTTTCATGTTCTCTGTGTGTGTGTGTGTGTGTGTACATACACACACACACACACACACCCCTTCCTACTGTATTTTCCACTGCATGCATCTGGTGAAGTGAGTTTTAGCCCACGAAAGCTTATGCCTAAATAAATTTGTTAGTCTCTAAGGTGCCACAAGTACTCGTTCTTTTTGCTGAGACAGAATATAAATTCACATCAGAATATCAGCATTAATCTCCATTACCTGGCTTTTGTTACTACATAGCACAAACTTGAGCATAGTATTCCTTAGGCCAGTGGTTCTCAACCTGGAGTATGTCAACTCATTTAGATATCTGCCTAGTTTTACAAGAGGCTACATAAAAAGCACTAGCGAAGTCAGTACAAACAAACATTTCATATAGACAATGACTTGTTTTATACCTCTCTATATAATATATGCTGAAATGTAAGTACAATATTTATATTTCAAACCGATTTTATAATTATATGGTAAAAATGAGAAAGGAAGCAATTTTTCAGTAATAGTGTGCTGTGACACTTTTTATATTTTTATGTCTGATTTGTAAGCAAGTAGTTTAAGTGAGGCAAAACTTGGGTACAGAAGACAAATCAGACTCCTGAAAGGGGTACAGTAGTCTGGAAAAGTTGACATTGCTTTAGACAGCTCCTTCTGTCCTACTTGAGGTGATGTGAGAAGTGGCAATCTTTTTTCCTCAACCCTTTCTTGTGTCAGGCAGTCAAACTGATTTGGATTAAGTAAGAATTTGTCTGAACCTTCTCAGACCAAACCTTCTTCAATGTCTGGAGATTGTTTCTTACCCTTCCATCAGGGCTGCCCAGAGGGAGGGGCAAGTGGGGCAATTTGCCCCAGGACCTGGGCCCCGCAGGGGCCCCCGTGAGAATATAGTATTCTATAGTATTGCAATTTTTTTTTTATGGAAGGGGTCCCTGAAATTGCTTTGCCCCAGGCCCCCTGAATCCTTTGAGCGGCCCTGCTTTCCATGGGCTTCTGCATTTCCTGGTTCTGCTGTAAGCTTTCTATTGATGAGAGACTCCCTTAAGTCGCTGCCCCTCCTTGGCTGAATCAAAACCACAGTTTGTAATGTAGCGTGGGTCCTTTCCCAATGAAATGTAAGATATTAATTGTATTGCATAGCTCCTAGGAGCCCCAGTCGTGAACCAGGATCGCATTGTATTAGGTGCTGTACAAATAACATTGTCTTTTGTTATCTGTTGCAATAAACAAAAAACAAGATGATGCACTGTGGCAACAAGAACAGTCTAGTTCAAACTGAGACTGACAGAGGTTATTTCCTGCTCCCTGATACAAAAAGTCAATTGACCCCATTACAGGGTGACTGGCTATTTAAAAAGAATGGGGTTAGTCACAGATATGCCATAATTAATTAGCTGCTTTCCAGCCTGAGGTGATCAGGACTAAGGAGGGTCAGGTGACAACTTAATAGACACCTAAGTTGAAACCATAGAGCAGGCAGGCTTCTGTGGAAGGCCCTGAGCAAGGGTCTACAGCAGATTGGGAGGGGACTCTGGGGAAGGAGCTTGGGAGTCAGATCTCTATCCCAGAGCCAGAGAGAGAGAGAGAGACTGCAAGGTAACCCAGTAGGGACTGGGAACAGGACCCAGAGGGCAAACAGTAAAGATGCCCCAAAGGCTAGAAGAACCTTCTGTTTGGGTCCTAATTTGTTTGGACTTATTACTCCAAAAGGGGATTGAGCTCAGAGTGACCCAGCTGGAGAGCTGACCCATGTGAATCTGAGAGGGACAAAACCTAGGTGAGGAGAAATTGAGGCAAGGAGCACTGCCACTGTCATGCTCAGCCAGCAGAGGGCACTGCATGGCAGCCAGGTCCCATAATAGACCCCAAACACCCACACAGCCATCAGTCTTCAGAAACTTTCTAAAATTGGAATATTTTAATTGATCAGTGCACACAAGTGTGTGAGGACACAGGGTGGATTTTAAGCACAGGGTTACAGAGCTCCCATCATATAGTCGATGGAATAGGGTGACACTTCATCTCTCACAGGTGCCCCCTTGGCTGTATGTGCCAAGACTCTCTCTCTAACTGTGGTAGGTCTTCCATGACTCAGCCCGCCCCCCCCCAAGTCACACACAATCCATATGTGTAATACACCACAATACAATCCCCTTCCAGTATAAACAGTCCAACAGGGACCTATCCCAGTATCCCTTTGTCATAAATAGATAGTTAAGGGTTAATGTCTTTTTTTACCTGTAAGGGGTTAACAAACAGTGAACCTGGAACACCTGATCAAAGGACCAATCAGGAGACAAGATACTTTAAAAATCTCGGTGGAGGGAAGTCTTTGTTTTGTGTGTTTTTCTTTGTCTGTTGTTCTCTCTGGGTTCTGAGAGTGACAGGATGTATCTACAGGCTCTCTAATTTTCTGTTCTAGTAGTAAGTACAAGTAGAAAAGTGGTTTAGTCTTTTTGATTGTTTTTCTTTATTTGCAAATGTGTATTTGGTTGGAAGAATTGGATCTCTGTTGAAATTTGTATGTATGCTGGGGGGGAAGGATTGTCTCTAGTGTCTATAAGCTGAAAGACCCTGTAACATTTACCATCTTGATTACAGAGACAACTTTTATGTTTTTCTTTCTTTTATTAAAAGCTTTTCTTTTTTTAGAATCTAATTGATTTTTTGGTTATCTTGTGTAAGACCCCAGGGGAGAAGGAGTCTGCACTCACCAGGGAATGGGTGGGAGAAAAAAGAGAAAAGGGGAGGAAAAACCTGCTCTGTGTGTTAATTACTGTCTCTCTCTCCGAGAGAGAGGAGACAGAGGGGGGAAAGGTGAATTCCCTCTTTGTTTTAGATTCACGACGCTTGAATCTGTATTGCCTCTTGGTGAGGGGAAAAGAGGAGGGGGAAAGGTGGAATTCCTCTCTGTTTTAAGATTCAAGGAGTTTGAATCACAGTGATCTTCCAGGATAACCCCAGGGAGGGGAAGTCTGGGGGAGACAACGGTGGAGGAAAGGGTTTACTTTCTTTGTGTTAAGATCCAGGGGATCTGGGTCTTTGGGGTCCCCTGGGAAGGTTTTGGGGGGACCAGAGTGTACCAGGCACTGGAATTCCTGGTTGGTGGCAGCCTATCAAATCTAAGTTGGTAATTAAGCTTAGGGAAATTCATGCTGGTACCCCATCTTTGGACACTAAGGTTCAAAGTGGGGATTTATACCATGACACCCTTGGTTGGAATGTCTCTTCCTGGAGCTCTCCCCCAGGCTCAGTCTTTAATCTCACAGTCTTTAAATAATCTTGCCCTGATAGAGGGCCATGCCCCTTGGGACTCCCTCCCTGGAGGGAATATCTTTGCCTTCTCTGGGCCTTTCTGGTCCCAACTCTCCAGCTTGGTCACTAAACAGTTCAGGTCCCTTCCAGGGGTATATTAAAGTCCAGTATCACTGACCCTCTTCGGAGTATTCAATCCCTGATCTGGGATTCAACTCCTTTACTCAGGGCCTTGGCTACTCCACCTCTAGTCAGTGGAGAGATCCAGGCTTGCCCACTGTCCAGGGTCCTGACCCAGGGACCCTATGAATAGCAGTCACATGCCACTGTGTCCCTTTCAACTGCTCACAATGTTGCTATGATTCTCTGGGCCACTTCCCAATGGCCCCTTCACCTTCTGCGCCCTTACCTTAGAGCTCACAGCTACCAAGTCCCAGCAACCAGCCAGGAGCTCGCTCTTCCTCTCCCAGTACCTGCCAGCAACTACTCTGTCCAAGGCCTTACAGTTACTTCAGCCAGCTAGGAACACCCTCCTCACTCCTCTGACTCCCAGTAGCAACTGACTCTGCTCAATTACTACAGCTGCTTTTATATGAGCCTGTTGGTCCTGGATTCGCTGCTTCCCTGCAGCCTCTCCCTGATTGGATGTTTCCCATGCAGCCTCTGTAGGCCACTTGAAGGACTCACCTCCACTGCTTCTTTCTGGGATAGGGTGTGGTAGGACCATTAGACTCCAGCAGGGGAGTCTTAGGGTCTGGTACAACCTATCACAGTTGATAACTCATGGGTGATGCTCCACTGCCTATCCCTAGGATTCAGATTGCTCTACTGAAACCTCTTGCCTTCCCCACCATGAAGGGGGCAGAAGGTACTAAAAAGGTTCCTCGGTATGCAGTTCAGGTCTCCCCTTTTCTCAAAGGCCAGTAGAGCATCAGCAAAATCCCAGGTGTCTTGTTTCTGGGGACTGGCCCTTTTGGCTTCTTACCTGCACTAGACACTAGCTGCAAGTTGCAACAAACTAAATATTCATATATCCTAATATTACATTTCTAAGTCCTTTTCCTATTTAACTTACTCTGTCTCCATGATCCTTTGAGAAGGGTAAAAAAAACCAACCAGACCTCAGCTAACTTGGCCCTGATGGGGAAAAAATACCTTCTGACCCTGAAACAGAGGATCAGTCAGACCCACAGCATCCTAAACACAGCTAAGTACAGGGTTGGAGAGTGGGTTCAGCTGAAGTGGGCAAGAGGCTTGAAACCCCCATCAGGAGTTTAAATTACCTATTGTGGGGAACAAGGAGCTATTGCTTTCTCTCTTGCTGGCTTTTGGGCAGCAAAGTGCTAGGGGGCCCACCCCTGTGTACACTCTGCCTTTCAGTCTAAAGCTGTCTGGCACCTTGCAGATCCAATCAAATCTCCCAGCCACTAATCAGGGTGGGTGGCATTATAATGTTACCTCTTCTAGGCTTTTGTTTGCAGAGAGGTGGGGAATAACTGAACTTTAATATGTATCTTGTGAGACTAAATGGAATCATGTGTAGATTCCCTGATTTGCTACAACTGAGGTTATTTATTTTTATTACGGTAATTCCCAAATGTCATAGTCAGGACTGGGGCCCCACTCTACAAACATATAGGAAATGCAACAAACAATCTGACTGGGAATCATTCCACAAACATCCGACACACAATATCCCACCATAATAACCTACTCCAACAAATGTAAAGGTATAATTTAAGACACAATGCAACAATTGAGGGAAAATCAAATGGTGAGCAGAGAGAAGAAGGGTAACAGAAACAAGATCTCACATTCACACGGGGTAAGTATCTGCACAACTGGATGGGTCCTGGGGAGGGATATGAAGGACACATGGGTAGTGCTCTTTCTGGTCAGTTCAGTGAGGTTATTCCAAGTACAGGGCGTGGTGTGGAAGGAAGTGAAGATGCGTTTGTGAGAGAGATGAACAAATGGGCTGCTGAGGCTGGCCTCATCAACAGAGCAGAGAAGGGCAGGATGCAACCTGAAATGAGATAAGAGCAGATAAGTGGGGTGGAACAGAGTAATGAAGGGGACATGGTTAGACTGACAAGCAAGAGAGGACATCTCGGCAGTTGGGTTTGTATGGCTTGGAAGAAAGGGCAATCTGGGTATCAGGGAGGTCAGAGAGGAGGAGGTATCAGTAACTGAGGTCTGAATTTTAAAATGATATTTGTCTTTGTAGAACATTCCGATGCCCAACAGAGCCCTTCTCACCAGAAGGTTGGACCCATCAAACCCAGACTGTCTGCTGCATATAGGGGCTAATCTGTGGCCTCTCTCATTTTATATAGTTGCTAAATCCACACAGATCTCATAGATGCTGAGGAACCTACCTACGTACTTCCCTCAACTCTAACACAAACACAGAGCGAATGAGAAAAATGCCTGGAAATTCCCCACTTCAAATGTCCTCATGAAATAATCCCAGACACAGTCCCCAGTTCACATTTCAATTCAACACTCTCCATTGCCCAGAGCAACCTCCAACCTCTGGCCATGGAGCAGTTGGTTTTCCAGTCAGCATCATCCGCTGGGTTTAGCTCTATTTGCACACTGGGATAATTCTGTATGAATAATCTCACTGAAATCATTTCAGAAACATCCTACTCACAGTATCTGACCACAATAACCTACCTTTCCACATCCAAACCCCACCCCACACACATCTTTCCTGCTATAGACACAAATGTAACTGTCACTTACCCTTTAGTGTCCTTTATGCTTTCAGCATCTACTCATGCCTCCCGGTGTACTACTATTTGCAGTGTAGGCTGATGAGCAAGGAACATTAAATAGGATTGGTTGTTCTCCTGTCACATTAGACCTAATTTTGCTGATTCTGTGCTCAGTTCTCACACGAAAGGCTTTTGACAAAAGCTTTTGAAAGGCTTTTCAGCTCCTTGCTAGCTTGTCTTTAAAAAGGCAGACACAGTCCTCTGGTGGGAAAAAAATTGGATCCACCTCCTGGCCTCTTCACTTTTTGAACCTGCAGATGTCAATAAGTGGACCCAGGATGTGGTTATTACCGTGAGGTCTGTTACAGAGACCCTTTTCTCTGCAGGTGTTCCAGAGGCACAGCTGAAGTATGACAAAGAGGGAGCTTTGTACGTGGCTTCCCTCTGTACCTAGAAGTTGATACAAGTAGAATTATTATGAAAAGTTATTACCTGATATTCAGTTACAGGATCATGGCCTGAATAAAGAATAAGACCCATTGCAGTAGCCAATCATATAGTCCATGAACCTGCACACACCTGCACAATAACAAGAAGGACTGGTTTTAAGTTGACTGTAGCCCCAGTTTGGTAACAGTAATCAGTCTATGGAATGCCATGAAGACTGGACTTGCTTCATGGCACCTTCTAATTACCTGCTCACTGCTTTTCTCCACTTGGCTATAAAGGCTCCTCTCCGTCCCCAAAATACAAGACATCTGGGTTATGCAGTACACTGGCTAGATAGTGACCAGGTGCTCTGTAGCTGCTACTGGAATATCTCAACACCTTATCAGACCAATGTAAGCAAATAGCGTACATACAGCACTAACAAATGTAGGAAATAGAACTACTGACTGCTATTAATCACAATACAAGCTATATCTCTATCTATCTATCTAGCCAGCCATCCAGCCAGCAGCATTAATGTAGTCACTTGTGGAGTGCAAAGAAAAAACCAGCTAGTGTGCAGCACACATTGCAAAGCACTGGAGAGAACGGGCAAATTATTTATATTTAAAGTGTCCTTTTTTAAACAATGCTGTGAAATTAGCAGGTCTGAGACTGACTCTTTATACTTCACTCCTGCTTACACCACAGTGTTCTGCATTTGTGGACGAGGTTCCTAAGAAGCTGAAGCCATTAGGGGTGCTGGAACAATTTGTATAGTGGGCACGCTGAGAGCCATTGAACCAAACTGTAAACCCTGCATATGATGGAAACTACTTCAAGTTGGGGGTGCAGGAGCACCTCCTGCACCTCTAGTTCCAGCACCTATGGAGGCCATCATGGTTATGTAGGTGCAATACGTCATGGGTAGAACTCTTACATACAAGTCTGGAACCCACTAGTTCATATCCTTATCGAACACTGATTGGGTGTTCCCTCCCTTGACTATTGTATAATCTACCCCAGAGTGATCATGGCTAGGGCTACAATTATGTCATGGAAGTCATCAAATCAATGACTTCCACTGACCTCCATGACATTTTCTGCCCCAGAGCTGGAGCTCCCAGCCAGCTCCACGCCTGCAGCTTCTAGCCCCTGCCCTGGTGGGGGGACCCAGCAGCTCCCCAGCCACTGCAGGCAGGGGGGGCTCCACCACAGCTGTTCAGCTACAGCGGGCAGCAGGGGGACTCCCTGCAGCTGCCCAGCTGGCAGGCAGCAGAGATTCCCTGCTGCTGCCCAGCTGTGGTGTGGCAGGGGGATTCCCTGCAGCTGCCAAGCTGGCAGGCAGTGGAGATTTCTTGCAGCTGCCCAGCTGGCAGGCAGCAGGGATTCCCCGCAGTTGCCCAGCCACAGGCCATGGCTGGGGGACCTAGCAGCTCTGAGCTGTGCCTGGCGGTGAGGGGACCTCACAGTAGCCCAGCTCCACCAGCAGGGGGACCCCAGAGTTCCCATGCACTGCAGTGGTGGGGGACCAGGAGCTGGGTGCTGAACCCTCCTACCCCTTTTGTCAGAGATACTTTCAGTGAAAGTCAGGGACGGGTCACAGGCTTCCATGAATTTTTGTTCATTGCCCATGACCTGTGCATGACTTTTACTAAAAATATCTGTGACAAAATCGTAGCCTTATTCATGGCTTTACTCAAGACATTCACAGCTTTCACAGGATTGCACTGCTGATAATGTCTCATGTTTTTCTCTTAGTGGGTCATCTCATGATTTGAAGCTGTTGGTTTTGACGTCATCTACTTACTGTTCTATGTGGATTCTAAGCCTAAACAAAACGGGATGTGGCATCCCCTCAACAGCTCCCTGCCTCCCTTCATCCTATCCATCTTAGCAACCCATCCTGTTCCCTGTTTACATCATTTCCTCCCTCAAAAAGACAGTCCGAGTTTTTGCTCAATTGCGTGCAGAGGCAAATGTGAGCTGACTCCTCTACAGGGAGAGAAAAGAATGATTTAGCAGTGATCTTAGTGAGTGACTATGTCACTCTCAATATTAATATACTTCCTTAGATGTGGTGCTCTCGGCAACTGCCTATACCGAATATCGCCCCTGCCAATAAAAACTCTGTTCTCACTCTGAATGTACAGACCTTTGTTTCTTTATACTGAGCCATTTATGAAAGCTTTTCACCTCCATCTCTGTGTCAGCCAACTGAAGTGTGTTGGAAATCTGCTCTCCTTTCAAGTCGTTAACGTGAGGCAGGGCCGCCCAGAGGGGGGGGCAAGTGGGGCAGTTTGCCCTGGGCCCCGGGCCCCGCAGGGGCCCCCAGCCGCGACTGTGTGACTGTGTCTGATACTCCCCTGACAGGGCCCGGCTGGCCGAAGCAGCTCTGCGGCAGCAGCTAGGCAACCACAGACGCCGAGCTGAAGCAGAGCCAGCGGCTGGGGGAGGGGAGGGGAGGGGAGGAGAGGGGGGAGAAGGCTACCTGCTCACCTGGAGGAGACAGCTTCTTCTGGTCCGGTGGGAGACTGACAGGATGGAATAATCTCTCAGTGACCTCACTCACCTGAACAGCTGCTGGGACTTCCAACCGTGAGTGTTTGACCCTGTGATTCCCCCTATCTTATCGGAGGATGCAAAGTCTAAAAACAGATCAATTGACGATGGAATAGAAACGTTCAACCTATTGCGTAGAGGTATTACAGTGCCAGAGATCAGTATATGATTAGCATGGCATGCAATAATTATTTCTGGGGATATCAAGATGAGTTCAAGATACTTGCCTTTTATTCTTTCATTATAATTTTCCATGTTAAATCTTTTTAAACGATTTTTTTTTACAAACAAAAGAGATGTTGTAAGGGCAGATAGCTGTTAGACAGTCCACTTTGGACTCTGGGTCTTATTGGTTAATTATATATTTTGTAATTGTCTGTTTACAATGTTAACATAATTTCTGACTTACCAGATCTCCTTCATTGGGGGCCAGTGTAAGACTCATGCAAAGTGTACTGTTAGGCCACATAACTAGAACTGTCCAAGACAATAAGAATCAACTGTCAATATCCAATTCTGAAGTCTGCCGTTTCGCATCTTAAAACTAATCTGCTGCTCGAGACCATTGGCTGAACCGGACATGGCTTGATTCAGTCATGAATGCCAAACTTAAAGTTGTCTGCCACTCATACCATTCACTTCCTGTACTCTCAGTATTACTAGAAAGGGAAATCAAAAAAGGAATCCAGGGTCTGTCCCAGGTGAAAGAGGTGGGGAAATCCTTTGCCTCTGTCTCTGAAAATGCCAAAATGAAAATGTGCTCCACACAACCTAAGCCTTCTATGTTTAGGGGTTCAGGGATTTTCCACACACACACCCCTAACCCCACCAACATTATTCCCCAAACACCCTCCACCCAGTTTTTGTGAATTATATTATGTGCCAATGTTTGCCCAAATTTGTGATTGTTTTGGAAATTTGAATTGAAATTGAGACATTAATACATACTTTAAAAGGCATAAAAGTGTATGATAAAATACATGTAATCTTGACAGTATAATAGATTTGAAAAGTATGAACATATGACTACGCTTCCTTACATCTTTGTTTATCGATGCCAGGCATTCATTTAGTACGGTTGGCCAAGTTGATTGATTTGTAACAAAGTCTAAACGAGCTCTCCCTGACAGCAATGATGGACTGGGGACTGGGGAAAGGCTTCGGCCCAGATTTTATTTACATTTACACCTAATCTACCTAGGTATCCAGCAAAACAGATCTGTGTTGCCCAAGTGATAGTTTTGGCTGGGGTTGGGTTACAAATTCACTGAATGCCGGGGGTGAGGGAAGGTGGGATGAAATAGTTTTCTTATTTTACAAATATGGGTGGCCTGGGGGTAGGGCCATGCATTCCCCAGTGCTCCCGAGGCTATTTAAAAGTCCGGGGTGGGGTAGGAGGGGGTTTGGGGGCTACTTAAAGGACTGGGGTTCCAGATGCCTCTGCTGCACCCCCTGACCTGCCCACACCAGTCCGTCCCCCCCACCTGCAGCCAGCTCTGCACCCAGTGCCCACAGCCAGCCCCTGAGGCCAAACCCCTTTCCTGTCTCTAGCCACTCCTGCCGAACATTACTGCTCTCAGTCCTGGCTCTGGGATGGACTAGGCTGGGTGTGGGTTCAGTCTAGTCTCCAGCCTGCTGTTCTCACTGGGGTCCCACCCCATGCCCCAGCCCAGAGACTGCACCCAGCACCCAGATTCCGTCCACTCAGCCCTAGGCAAAGCTTCCTTGGTCTGGGGGTCTGGCTCCCAGTCCTCCCTTCCTCATTCACACCTCATTCATTCAATAGGCAATTGATTACAAAGTGGAGGAAAGATCTCATTCCACTTCTAGCAATGAGACATTTTTCTTTTACTTTTAATTATACTACCTTGGGGCCCACTATAACATATTACCAAGGTTCAATACAAAGTCATGTAAAGTTATACAAAAGTGCATAATGCAGAGATTTACCTACAACTGCACTGACTGATTGCTGTGTGCAGTAATATAGTGACCCCCTGGGTCTTTGAATGAGGTTATATACTCGGGGGGGGGGGGTACAGTGGCAGGTCGGGGGCGAGCGGGGGCAAGTGGCAGGTGGACAAAGAGGCAAGCAGTGAGCCAGCAGGGGTTCTAGGGGCAGGCATAGAAGTTTCTGGCAGGGGAGGGAGAAAGTGAAAGGAGGTGAGTTGTGGGTGGGGGACTGACTAGGAGGGACGCAGCAAGTCAGTGGAGGACTAGGGCGTGAAGAGGGTGTGATGGTGGGGTCGAGTGGGGAGGGGGTGGGTCCTATTTTACTGCTACTGATCTGGCCACCCTATTTGTGCCAGGTTTCAGAGTAGCAGCCGGGTTAGTCTGTATCTGCAAAAAGAACAGGAGTACTTGTGGCACTTTAGAGACTAACAAATTATTTCAACATAAGCTTTCATGGGAGGTTTGTAATCTTGGGGTGGTGTTTGTGGTTTTCAGGGTGTTGCTGTGATGAGGGTGAGTTTGGTGCATGCCTGGCGTTGGGTACTGTTTCAGAACTAAAGTTAGATCATTACATTTAATTTGTAACCCAGGAAAAAGCCCCCGCGTCTGCAATATGGCACGGCAGGCTGAGACTTTATTCTCCCCCCTATCTCCCTGCAGAAGGGGAAAACTGAGGCCACGGCGTGATCTAATTCCGCTTTTCCAAATTATTGGAAATGAAGGACTGGCGCTCCTTAATCAAAACCAGTTCCCTTCCCATCAACTCTGTTTCCCTGCTGCAGGACTGCGTAGGGGCTGATAAATTTTCCATTAATCTATGGCTCCTTCATTTTGCCCTCTGCAACATAAATTAGCACCAGCTGGGGGGTGGGGGAGGGAAGTGGTTCGCAAAACAGGGTTTGAAGGTTACAGAGGGTTGATGGGCTGTTGATGAACTGGGACTGTTTCTTAATGATTTGCTCTGTAATACTGTGTTGGTGCCTCAGTGTCCCTAGGCAGTTCTTAAGTATCTTTCTTAGGTGGTGGGAATGGGATAAGGTGTTGTGATAATTGCTGCAGAGCAATAGGGCCAGTTGCACCGACCTAAATGGCTTGGCACTCTGTCTCCTAGCAACTTGATGCCTGCTGGGCCCCTCTTCTGCAAAGGTGCCAACTTGTCTGAAGGTGTTGGAGACAAAAGGGATTCAGGTACCTTCTGGCCCGGGGAAAGGAGCTGGGAGCAAGAGGAGGGGCTTGGAAGGGGGTTGTTTCGTCTGGTAGTGCCTGGGGGTAAGAACTAAAGTGTCAGACCTACGGGTTCTGGCTCCACTGGCCCCCCAAAAATGGACCAGCCGAGGGTCAGGTTCGCTGTATCTACAAGCTCTGTTTAGCCCTTGTTCCTGTCATCGGAATACACCTGCTGTTTTACTGCTGATCACATCTGATCTGAAAGTGGGGTGCAGGACCGCCTGTGCTTCCCCAGGACCCCGCCTGGGGGGCTCGCTGTGGGAAGCACGACGGAGGGGCAGAGGATGCTGAGATGCCCTCAAGGAGAGACCCAGATGGTGAAGACGTTAGTGAGCTCTCTTGCCTCTGAACAAGTCGGCTCCAAGGGAGAGGAGGCGTCCCCCAAAGGTCCTGACTGCTTAGTGGGGGGCGTTCCAGGCACGCCGGGGATCCTGCAGGGAGGTGCCACTTGAGAATGGCCCACCTGATGCAGCCACATCAGAATCACTAGCAGTGCTTGGAGAGGCAGGAGTGAAGCAGGTGGCCTGGGGGTAGGGGCCTATGCATTCCCAGTGCTTCCCGAGGCTATTTAAAAATCCGGGGTGGGGTTAGGAGGGGTTTGGGCTAGCTTAAAGGACTGGGATTCCAGAGCTCTGCTGCACCCCCTGACCTGCCCACACCAGTCCGGCCCCTCCCAGCCTCAGCCATCTCTGCACCAGTTTGCCCACAGCCAGCCCCTAGCCAAACCCCCTTTCCTGGTTCTCTAGCCAACTCGCTTGCCCGAACCTTACTGCTCTCAGTCTCTGGGCTCTGATGGACTAGGCTGTGGTGGTCAGTCTAGTTATCCAGCCTGCTGTTCTCACTGGGGTCCCACCCCGTGCCCCGGCCAGAGAACTTGCCACCCAGCACCCAGATTCATCCCACTCGGAGCCCTAGCGAAAATGCTCCTTGGTTCTGGGCGGGGTCTGGCTCCCAGGTCCCTCCCTTTTCCTCATTCACACCTCGATTCATTCAATAAGGCAATGACTGTAACAGAAGGCGAGAAAGATCTCATTCCACTTCTAGCAATGAGACATTTTTCTTTTACTAATTATACTACTGGGGCCACCCCCCACTATAACATATTACCAAGGTTCAATACAAAGTCATGTAAAAGTTATTACAAAGTTACATAATGCAGACGATTTACCTACAACTGCACTGACTGTTTGTTGTGTGCAGTAATATAGTGACCCTGGTCTGTTGAATGAGGTTATATACCGGGAATGGGGTGTGCAGTGGCAGTCTAGTGGTCGATGCGGCTAGCGCGCTGTGGGGCTACGTGGCAGGTGGCAAGCGAGGCAAGCGTGAGCCAGCAGGGTTCTAGGGGCAGGCATAGAGTTTCTGGGCAGGGGAGGGAGAAAGTGAAAAGGAGGTGAGTTGTGGCTTTTTATGGTGGGGAGCTGACTAGGAGGGACGCAACAAGGTCGTGGAGGACTAGGCGTGAAGATGGGTGTGATGTGGGGATCGATGTGGGGAGGGGGGGGTCTATTTACTCTCTGATTCTGCCACCCATCTCTCTCTTGGTTACAAGTAAAAGGCAATAGAACTGTAATTAGCCTGTGCTGATTGAGAACATCAAGAGAGAGGGTGGGGACAGGTGTTTTGCTTGCTGGTCTGCCTGAGTCACAGGTACTATTTGACCTGCCCCTTTCCACTGTTTAAAGACAGAGCTGATTACGCTCCATAGATAGTCTTTTGTTTTGTTAAGTGACCACTGAAATCACTGATAATCAAGTCTAAGTGGCAGGGCCACCGAGAGGGGGGGCAAGTGGGGCAATTTGCCCGAGGCCCCACCTATAGTATTGCAACTTTTTTTTATGGAAGGGGCCCCCGAAACTGCTTTGCCCCAGGCCCCCTGAATCCTCTGGGTGGCCCTGATGTGAGGTGCCCTCTGGTCTCATTGCATTGTGCAGATGGAAGTTGAAGATCTCACATCACTAATTGTAACAAACAAGAAATATTGCCAATGTCCTGGAAAAGCTTCCACTCTCCTTCAGCTGATGCCAACTCAAATTAGAAGCACTGGGGTTTGCGATGTTCAGTGCATGATTGCAAAAGGTGATGTTGCTAAAGACAATGGATGTCAATTTCCCTGCAAAATAGTTTGTCACTCCCCGAACTGATATGAGAAGAAATATTTTGCTATTTACTTTGCAAAATTCACTAACAGTGATGTTGGCATTCCTGTTCCTATCTTGTGAAACACCATAGACATTCCCAGGGTTGTTGTTGCTGCCAGCTAGAGCTGGGCAAATAATTTATGATTAATTCCAAAAAGTTACATTTTTTCTGTCTTTGCACAGATCAGTATCTTTTAGGATTTATTCACTGTTTGAACTGATTTGCTGAATAACTTCTGTGAATAATTTGTGACCTGTAGATTGCATGCAAGCAGCTGATTGTGAATATTCACTTTTCAAAATTTAATCTTTTAGATAGCCTTGTTTCTATCTGTGCTCTGATTAGTATGTGTAAATCTTAGAATCAGCTTTCTGGTGTGAGTATTCATAGTCATGGACCAGATATTCACTGTCGGTGCATAGTCTCCAATATTTGGTGCATAGTCTTCAATATTAAAATTTGGTAAATATTCCTGACAGTGAATTTTTTTGGTTAGAATAGTCACTGAAAACAGATAAAAAAAGTGAATGCAGTTAAAGCAAATTGGTTTAAAAATGTGAACTCTTCCTAGAAAATTTGTCACATCTCTACTTCAAACTGTATATTTTTAGTAAAAAGAAAAATTGACTAGATGTTATAAGCAAAAACCCTAAAACAAACCTCCCCCTCTATAAATATATGTACAGAGTTAATTTCAGTATAAAATTTGCAGCAATATTGTCTGTCTAGTAGGTTATATAAAGGGGAAACAATCATTTTCAATGTGTATTTCTCAGAAAGCAACAAAGATTTCCACAGTCTTCATCAGTCTGGTTGATAATCCGTTTATAGAGGAGTTTAGGGCATCACTTGGCAAACCATCCTCTGAGGATGCGGTAAAATTTATTTTTCTTTAACTTACAGAAAGGGCCTTTTTAAGGTTAATAGATGTTTAAAAAGGGGGTAAGACATTATTGTGTCTTCTGTATATTGAGTACATCAGAACAGCTGCACAAGAAATGAGAAAGTAACGTTATCTGGGGAAAGAAGAATCCCTGTTTTCATGGAGCACAAGCAATACCATTTTATTATTCTGGGGGTTCTCTGCAGCTCTCTACTGGAAAGTTGACACTCAGTCTCTGAACTACTAATGTCATAGCAGGAGCTGCCCCCTGCCAATGCTGTCTTGAGAGGGGGAAAATGGAATAGTTCACAAGGGTGGAATATTTTATATATGGGAATGATTGTGAAATATTTTAGATCTGAGATCCTGCAAAGCAAAGGGGGAAAATACACTATTTTGCAATCAACTCTTCTTTAGTATGTAATATTATAGAGGACAAGCAAGGCTAAAGATGGGGGAGTCAGGAAAAAAACCCAGAAGCCCACAATTTCAATGTGCTAAAAAGCAATGTAATCAGAGCAAAAAGAACTAGCAACACCACAACACAACCCAGTTGGTATCATGTGGCTCAGAGCTACCTAAGGGATGTAGAATTTTTAACCTAGAGATATTTTTTATAAATTACTATCTAAGATCCAATTTAGGGGTAAGATTCTGGCCCACTGAAGTCAATCGCAAAATTCACCTGGGGCCAGGACCTTATTTTAGATGTTTGGAAACTAATGTCCTAAATTCATTCATACATATTGCTTTGAAATCTTTGGACCAAAGATGATAATAGCTTGCACTGATCTATTACTTAATAATTAGGCCTAAATTTTAAAAAGCAGCTTCTGATTTTTGGGCACCTTGTTTTTTTGGATATCCAACTGGAGAAACCATGGGCCTCATTTTCAGAGGTCCTGAGCACTCAAACAACAAAGTTAACCAGACTTGCCCATGCTTCTGAAAATCAGGCCCAAACTATCTAAGTTAGAGACCTAGACATTTCAACAACCCAAATCAATGGCCATTTGAGCCTTAAAATGTTCAACATGCTTTAGAGAGAGAAACATTCATTTTCCTAGATGTTTTACAGCTGCTCCAGAGTGACATGCAATCTGTGTGCAGCTAACACAATATCACATGGCACTCTAAAGCCCAGTGTAAGGTATCTGGTAATACGGCTTGCTACATGTTTCCAGACTCTCGAGCTCTGTTGTGACAACATTACTCTTTCCCTTTAAACCCTAACACTGAAAAACTGCCCTGATCAGCTTATTGGCTGCTACTGGAGATAAAAGATAAAGGAGATAAAAGAAAGGATCCTTGTTTCTCAGCAGAACAAAGCACATATTTTCTTACCTTCCACTGAAACAGAAAAAATCCTGTATTCTCCAGACATTGCTACAGAGACAAGTGATTCCCAGGAGAATACACGCCTTATCAAAATGTTATTACCAATACAGAAACATTTGATTTTCCCCCAGTGCTGTCAGGAGGAAAGAACTAGTATTTCCTTAAAAGCAGCAAAGAATCCTATGGCACCTTATAGACTAACAGACGTTTTGGAGCATGAGCTTTTGTGGGTGTCCAGAGCTGACATGCATCTGATGAAGTGGGTATTCACCCACGAAAGCTCATGCTCCAAAACGTCTGTTAGTCTATAAGGTGCCATAGGATTCTTTGCTGCTTTTACAGATCCAGATTAACACAGCTACCCCTCTAGTATTTCCTTATCTCCTTCACCTTTTCCAGTATTCTTTCAGTGAAATGGCATTGCATTCTTTTGTCTTTTCTGGATTTTAGTAGGTGCTTTGGAGGAAAAATGGTCCAGTGATTAGTGCACTAACCTGACTTGCCAGAGAGCAGGATTCAATTCTTTTTCTCCACCACAGACTTCTTGTGTCACCTTGGGCAAGTCACTTAATTTCTCTGAAAAATGGGAAAGTAGTAGCGTTTTCTTACATCACAGGGGAGTTGTGAGGATAAATATATTAAGTGATGTTAGTGGCAGCCATACTAGGACCTGAAATAGAAGGAAAGCAACCTTTGACCACAGCCTCTCTTGTAGTATTTCAGAAGATCCAGACCTGACTATAGGAGAGGCAGAAAATGCAGTGGTGCAAAAAAATGTAAATTAATGGGGAAATTAGGTAGGATAGGGAAAACTCTTCAAATCTCAACATATTTTTTTTTTTAAGGTTTAATTTGACTATTAGCAAAAGCCTTGGGTCAGTGCTTAGCTTGTATCTAAACAAACTGCCCTGGTCCTTATTTAAATAAATTATTCATTTGCAGTTTCAAAACCAGTCTGTAGTGAGATTTATTGTACAATGTTTACAAAATAATAAGTACTATACTCTTCAATTTTTCAGTCAAGCTACAGAGGCTAAATAGAGGTTATACACTTTCACCTGAGGTGAAAAGACTATCGTGAGAAATTGCATTAGAGCTTCCAGGAACGCTAATAATTGGGCAGACTGAGAAGATTCTGTAAGCAAAATGTCCTGCAAGTTCTATTAGGTGAACTAATAGAAGATGTCAGTTGCTTGGCCAATAAGTGGGGGGGGGGGGGTCGCTTATGTTTTGTTTCATTAGGTCATTATGGGAGCTGTGTAGAATACCAGAAGAGAAGTCATCTGATTGCACTGTACCACATTGTACCGTATCAGTGACATTCCAAGGGGTAGGGGTCAGGGCACGGAAGTGAAGTATCATTTTCAAGTGTGGACTCCAGAACTGGACACGTATTCCAGAAGGTCTGATTAATGCTGTCTGCAGAGGTAATACCATCTCCTTACTCCTACTCAATAATCCCATGTGTATACATCCAAGAACTGCATGAGCACTAGTCACAGCATCATCCTAGGAGCTCTTATTCGGCTGGTTATCCACCACAATTGCCAAGTCCTTTTCGGAATCACTGCTTTTTAGGATACAGTCCTCCATCCTGTAAGTGTGACTTACATTCTTTGTTTCAGATGTACGTCCTTGCACTAGGAGTAGTACTGAATGTTCAACACTGGTTCCTGCTATTCAGATTTAAATAAACTTCCTTCAAGGCACTAAATAGCTGCTTTGCACTTCCGCATTATAATAATGATAGTAAAGATCTTTTATATTAGCACTAAAAGCCCCCATCATGATTGTGGGCCTGTTGTGCTCTGTAAACACAAAAGCTTACAAACCAAGGTCCCAGTCCTGCAAACTGCTCCATGCAGGTGGAAGCCTGTGTCCCACAGAGCCACACTAGAGTCAGTGGGGCTCTGCCCACATAGTGCAATTTGCAGGTTCAGGATTTTGTGTTCCAGTCTTGCAAACACTTTTGTATGTAAGCAATGCCGCTCAACTCAGTGGGACTACTGACATGAATAAAGTTACTCACATGCAAAATGCTTTGCGGGATCAGTCTCCAGTCCTTCAGCTGGAGCTGTGTGGATTCATTTGGAGGACTGGGGCCTTAAGTCCTGATGTTTAGGCAGCTCTATGGGGGTGGACCCCTGGCTGCCTTCACTGGAGCTTTGCATTGGTGCAATCTGAGTCAAAGCAGATTGCAGGATCAGGGCATTGAGTTGTAAGCTAGGGTAAGACATGAGATTAGGTTGTGCCCTTCATCATCCAATTTTCTAGTGAAGGGACCTTGCCAACTGAGTGATATCTGGGATGGGAGACTGAATAGACTATCAGACCAAAGACACTTCTGGGCTATGAACAGAGCTGTCAGCTGGGTGAGCATGGAACCATCAGGGTGAGGTTTCCCCTCTCTTCACATGAGCCACAGTTCATAATCAAATGAAGGCAAAACAATGGGAATCTTCCCACTGACCTCAATGGGCTTTGGCCCTAATTCAGAAATTCAGTTGATTTTAACCTGAAAAACTTGAAGTGATCCAATACTTTTTAACCAAACAATTGTATGCAGTAAACTATGGGTTCCAGTACAGTGTTGTGATTGTTTTGCACATCCCTACTAATGGGCTTCAATACAGTAAAACAAATATTGCAAGGAGAATCTGAAAAATAGCTAGTATGAGGAGAAACTCTTGCCGAATAGTTCTATGTTCTACTTAGCAGCAGCGGAGTGATCACTATGTATACATAGTGTGATCCTGTTGGAGCACAAAAGACCTTCGTATAACAGAACCACAGCAGTTCTTCTGCACACTGGGGTCTGTATTTGGAGGGCCACAGTATATGAGTGATATAAAAAGGACAGACATTTCAAAGAAACGTGCTTTAATTATGAGAAAATATCCTTTGAGGAGCCTACATCAAAAAAGCCATGATGATCATACTGTGTGGAAAATCCTCATACTTTCATCTATACCAGGGGTCGGCAATCATTCAGAAGTAGTGTGCCGAGTCTTCATTTATTCACTCTAATTTAAGGTTTCGCATGTCAGTAATACATTTTAATGTTTTTAGAAGATCTCTTTCTATAAGTCTATAATATATAACTAAACTATTGTTGTATGTAAAGTAAATAAGGTTTTTAAAATGTTTAAGAAACTTCATTTAAAATTAAATTAAAATGCAGAGCCCCCTGGACCGGTGGCCAGGCCCCAGGCAGTCTGAGTGCCATAGGTTGCCTGCCCCTGATCTATACCATATAAATCTCTTCTGACTAGCACTTCCATTTAACCAGCAACAACTATCTTGCAGGAAAGGAATGGCTCTCCTTGTAGCACTGACTGCGTGTTATGTGTGTACACAGATGTGTATGGGCATTTTTTCATTGACTTCAATGAACTTTGGATCAGACCCTAAGTACAAGTCTTCGGAACTGAATCACTCTCAGACAGACCTTTCTGCATCCCACCACTACATATTTCACAGTAGAAAATTCCTAATCTAATGCAATAACCACCTTTAACTGCTAGTAGGCATCTCTTGCGAGCTTTTTCCATGTGCTGCTAAGAAAACTATTCTCTGTGGAAGCAATTAGTGTCATCTAGTTCTAAAATGAAAATTGAAGCCAATCTCACTCAGACTTCACAGGCTGGGAATTTCCTTATAGCATCAAGCAAGGCTGGTGTTCTGATTACAGATTTTCTTTCACTATTTTGACATATCCGTGCTTCAAGATGACTCATTAAGTCGCTGTACCACTATGAGCACATAAAAAGTAGAAGCCTACTAGTCTACAGCATTTTTATGTCAACAAGGGACAAAGAAACTCCTTCTACCACCTACTTCTCCTCTGCCCCTCGCCTTCAATTCCTGCTTCTTTATTATTATTTGCATTACAGTAGCATCTGCAGGCCTCAACTGAAATTGGGGTTCCACTGTGCTAGGCACTGTACAATCACTTAGTATGAGATAGTCCCTGCCCTGAAGACCTTACACTCTAAATAGACAAGACAGACAAGGGTGGAAGAGAAAACAGAGGTGAAGTGACTTGCCTAAGATCACACACAGATCATTCATTAGATCCAGGGATAGAACTCTCGTGTCATACCCAGTCCAGGGTTGCATCCGCTATACCACACTGCCCTTCCCAGCAAACATTCCCTCCTCTTCCATGGTGATGAGCATGTACTAGCTCATCTGTACTTTTTAGCATAGGCTGAAATACGTGCTTTAAAACTCCTTTGGATGGACATAGCCCCATCTGCATTTCACTCCAATTCCTACCTGGTTGACATTGGCTATCCATGGTGGATGAATGAATGAATTGTCCACAGCCTTGCAGTCGAATAAGGAATAGTACATAGTCAGCTATTTTGTCTGTTCTATCTAGAAGCAGAAAAAGAAAGAAGATAGCAGATGGAGCAAAAGAAAGGGTCTTTGCTGATTAGACAAAGAGAGAAGCACAGTGGACTAGCAATACAGAGTGAGGAGATTCTGAGATCCAGTCTCATACAATTCTTCCTGCTAAAGCAGCTAAGTAGCAAGATTTAAAAAAAAAATCCAATTCCTCTTTTCTAGCTGTGGAGTAATCAGTCTTGTCAGAAAAGCTAATTTTAACGACCTGTGATGAATCCACTGAGCAGTAACAGGTCAATAGAGGGCATTGTGGCGTATCTGCTAAGACAAAACTTGCGGCTGCTCATTTCCTCCTGCTTGGGAGGAATTCTGTCCCTGGGAGGGCCATGTTCCATATTAGTTAGGGAGGAGAGTGGGTCTTGCTACCAGTGGCATTTGAAAGACAGGCTAGTACCACAGCACCCCAGAATCCGCACAAGAGACCTCTGCTAATATGCATTTTCAATACTCTCTCTTTTTTTTCCACTGAGAGTTCTCAGCATCTCTGTCAGAGCCCCAAATATTCCTAATCTCCCCCAGCCCCCACATGTTATTTTTCCTTCAAGTTTTTGTGCCAGACTGTCCTCTCACATATACTGATTTTACATCTGTGTAACTCCATTGACCACAATGGGAGGTTCTCCTGAATAACACCAGTATAAATGACAGGTGAATCAGACCCGTTTTGGGCTGCCACTATCCTTCTAGATGAGGCCTCCCTTTGGATTTTGCTATTGCTTCTTACTTTCCCAGGGCAATCAGGGCGGGGTTACTGTTGATCTATGTGCCACCTGTGCAGCACAAAGCCCTTCTGACCTTGGATAGACTAGATCAAAATTCCAAACCAGGTCTCCCCTGTGTCAGTCTTACTAGCCCCTAGGTTGGCACAGATTTCCCTATTTCTCCATTATTGCATGCAAATTGGTTCCACTGGCATGCACCCCTGTGCCTGGGTACAGCCCTGCCAGCCCCATCTAGCAGACCTGACTTTAGAACCTTAGACAGGTAACTCCTTGGAGTGGGACTGTGTCATTATGTGTGCTTGTACAGAGCCCGACCTGATGGGGCCTCAGACCTACTTGGGGTCTCTTGTATTACTGCAAGCTAAATTAATAACTGTCAGATTCAGTATTTAAAACCTAAAATTCTCCTATCTGGTCAACATATCTTGGAAATCCAAATGACACTTTGCATTCAAAACTCTTCTGGGTATTTTTTAAGATCACTTATACATGTCAATCCACACAATGATCTAAATAGTTTAACCAGTACTCTCTAGCGGCTGTCTTTTAAAGGTTTGCCTTTTTTGTGGCTACACATCTTGACCTCTGACATCTTTATGTGGAGGGGAACAATGGATGGAGCGGCAGTCATTTCTTAAGGGCTTTAGTAGGAGGTTGGCAGGGCAATAAGTTGAGATCCAAGGTAACAATAGAATTAAAGGTTCCATTGTGGGTTCTCTTTATATGTCAGTGAACTTGATTCATACTTTGTGAGAACAGAGGAACTCTGAGCTATTTCAGGAATGTCAGAAATTTTGTCACAAAGCAACTTTGATCTTGCTCCAGTTTCCCATGCTCGTTCATTAGCTGAAAACATGGAGGGTGAGATAGGCTCTCTCTTATCTGAGACTGACTGCTTGCTACTTAAATAAATCACCTACTTTTGTTCCCTGTCCTTGTAATAAAAAAAACAATTCTCTGCAGGTCCTGTTACTGTAGGATGAAACTTTTGACTCCAAGGAAATATCTCTGTGATACACAGACTGTGAGGAATGTCTTTGAATTCTGAAACGGAGGGTCAGAGTCTAACATCTACCAACCAACTCCTGTGCCTCAAAAGTCATGCAACCCCCAAAAACTGATGTGAGAGTGGATGGTGACCTTTTGCTCACCCCCCCCCCCCCACAGCATGGAAGATGAAGAGAGTTTCTGGCCCTGAAAAACTGAGACTCGGTTTGTCTTGCCAATTTTGTGCATGTTTAAAGGAGGAGTGCTTTTATTCTTTCTGTCTGTGTGCTTTAATTGGGATAATAAAAAATTGACTTCTTATTTTCTGTATTCACTTCAGTTTCATAATATAATAATACTTAACACTTAAATATAGTAACATCTTATCTGAATATTTCAATGGTTTTTTCAGATGTTAATTAAAGCTTCCAGACAGCCTGCAAAGTATTATTTTACCATTTTTGTAAATGGGTGAACAAGGTCACACAGCGAGTGAGGGTCAGAATTAGAAATTGAACCCAGGAGTCCTGACTCCCCTGCTCTAATCAGTAGAAAACATGTTCCCCCTCAGTTTTCTCCAAGACCAAGACATCAACTATTCAGTCTCACAAAGTTCTTGGACTTTGCAAGCAGTTTATTCATGTGCTCAATAAACAAAGTTCAAAATTCCACCAGCACAGTTGCTAAGACTCCTAATCAAATATTCATTTACCTTTGGAATAAGAAATCACAAGCCCACTTGTTCAAACAAACCTTGTGCCAGCGCTCTCCACTTTTTAATCTTAGAAAAATGTTTCAGTTACACAATGGGTTTCGGAAACATGTTTATGAACATTTTTCAAAAGATTTTTAAGATTAGAGTGGAAAGAGTTATAATTGTCAAGTGATGAGTTTTTGAAAACAATGGGAGCCTGAGTATTCCATACCTTCCCTTCCTCCTTCTATGGTTGCGGAGAGCCCTCAATGTCTAAGCTGTGCGGAGTACACTCTCTGGCTTGGCTGTTTCTATAGATGCTATTGCTGACTTGGCCCAGATCAAGGTCTCTTCATGGTCAAAGTTTTAGATGGGCAATTTTTTTGCTGCCATTGTCTCCTTAAATATATTCTTCCCTTGGGTATGAAAAATGTGAACTCTTTTGGAACAAGACGCCATAATATCATGATTCAGAAATGGCCCCTTTGTGCATTTAGAAAAGAGTATCTCCTGCCGCTCTGTGTTTGTGTATAAATGGTGGGGAGTGTTGAAGAGAAGAAAAAGATTCTATTCTTATCTGCAGTCTGCCTCTAAAACTACTTAGCATGCAGCTTCTTTGTACAATGAAGAATTTTTTCCCCCTGTGAGGCGGGAATATCCACTCCAGTCTTGCTCTGCTGTGCAATAAATCAAACTGTTTGAGCATGTATAATAAAAATAGTTGCTTTGAAGTACAACCTTAAATGTCTAATTTCCCAGCAGTAATAATGATGCCTTATCCAGGATTGTTGGGGGGGAGGGGGGAACTTGGTCCTGTTTTCTCTGTCCGATTGTTTTTCTAACGTGTGGCTGTCTAATGATTGGATTTTGAATTCCAGATGTTTTGGCAAGAGAAAGCAGTAAACTACCATATACATCTCAGAAACCTCATACCACCCAAGTAGCTGCTATGTCAACTGGCTAGTTTAAGTCTACCCAGACAATTCCCCTTTTTCCTTGATGTTGCTAACCCTTTAGTCATCAATACGAAATGACAGAAATTCTTTTATGCAGCTATTATTACGTAGACATCCAGGATGGGGGAGAAAAAACCCACATACAAACAAAGTCCATGTGGTTTTGATGAAAAGAAAAGATATTTTAATTAAATAATGAGTTCAGACTCTGTGGTAGTGCATAAGGTAATCTGCCAAATGATTAAAGGTATGTGGTCATTGAATGTCTGAGGGTAAAAAAAAAAAATCTATCTCAGACTGATAGCTCTTTAGCAGCCTATTTATGACGCTAGAGTTTGTTTTTTCTTGGCTCTTTTCTCCAGAAAAATAATTGGAGTAAGAAGCAGCTAGTCACTTATTGTGTGTTCATTTGTGAGTGAGTGTGTGTGTGAGAGAGAGCATCTGCCCTGAAAAGCACGAGGGCATAATTCACCAGTTCCCACATAGCACCATATATAGCAGTTATGGATCTAACTAGTGTACGCATCATTGCTGGGGGCTATGAGCTAAAAAAGCACTAAATAGAGAGGTGAAATGGCAGACTGGCAAAGCCTTGCCTCTGGAGCCAATCATTAAGCATGGGAGGACTAGAGGTGTATGAACAGTTGAGTAAGTAAAACTTCCAGCATGAGAAATTTTAAAAATTGAATTATACTTAAATTATCATTAATGGAAAATCTTGATTTCTTTAGATTAATCTTCCCCTTTCGTTTTTCCTCCTACATTTTTTTCCCACTCTTAAAACATAGACATGTGTTGTAGCAACCCTCCTTCTGGCAGTGAAGACCTGGGATGAAATCCAGGCGTCATTTAAGGGAATGGGAATTTTGCCACTGACTTCAACAGAGCCAGAATTTCACCCATGGTTCTTTAAGGGATCCATTAGTTTCACTCTTTGTGCTGGCTAGAGTGAATTAGAGAGCAATTAAAGATTCTCCCTCGCAAAAAAGAGCTGAGCACATCTTTGCAATATTGTCATCTCCTTCTAGGACAGGACCAAAGGAAAGTATGTCTCTCTCCCATATGCCATGGCACTAGCAATGGACTGTTTGCCCAGTCTAGAAGGGTACAACTATGAATCTGTGTCTTGTGCTAACAAGAGCTCTGTGCAGCTTGAAAGCTTGTCTTTCTCATCAACACAAGTTGGGCCAATAAAAGATCTTACCTCAGCCACATTGTCTCTCTAACATCCTGGGACCGAGATAGTGGCAACTGCACTCCAAACAGCACTTGCATTGGCATTAGTTACATCAGTTGTGGGCTTTATGAAAAAAGTAAAGGGTTTTAGATGGTGGAAGTTGATCCAGGCATAGTAGGAAAGACAGCAGAGTCAGAAGAGGGTTTGGCAGAATTAAGAGGGATAGCAGAAAAGGGATAAGACATGAAAGTAGAGTTTTAGGCAGAGGTGGATTTTGAACATAAAGATAAGAATTTGGTACTGAGTACAGAAGATGGAGGTATTCACAGGATGGACATAATCCAAGCAGCAAGCAAAGAAGATTATTTTAGTCACTGCATACTTGATTGACTGGGAGGGAGCTTGATAGGACTCATCCAGAGAGGAGGAGGATGTGGTATTTGAGAGGCGAGATAACAGAAGACACAGACAAGCATTTCAACCATAGGAACAGAAAAGAAGGGAGGGAGCTATTGATCTTCTTGAAAAAGAAAAGGCAGGATGTGGTAACAGTCTGGATGTTCAGGGAGGAGCTGAAAATGACCCCAAGACTGGGAGACTGGGGGATAGAGAAGATGTCAATGTTGTCAACTGCAGAGGTGCAGGGAAAAGGAGGATTTGGGAGTTCAGCTTTTGCTGTGCAGAATTTGAGCTGATGGCAGGACCCTTAGGATGAGATGCCTAAGAGATAGTGAGAAAAATGCAGGAATGGACAAAAGGAGAAGTCAGGGATGGAGAGGTGGATTTGAGTCATAAACATGATGAAAGTTAGGAAATGCCAGAATTAAGGTTGTCTGTGCAACCCTCACTTGACCCCCTTGCAATGGCAAGGTGTGGGGGGCAAGGTGGGGTAACATTCCCCCCTCTCCTGATCTGGCTTGCACTGAGCATGCTCACATGGACTGAGCATGCCCAAGAACATCTGCTGAAGCCACTGCCCTCACTCTGCCCTCCCACTATCGGCAGGTACAGGTCGTCTCTGTCCCCTTGGGTATATGTATTATGATACAGTCTTTATGTGATCTCTTCCTATTTTTGAATGACCCCAGCCTGATTCAGTACATAGCATAAACAGTGCTCACTTAATGAACAGTTAGTCAACATTTTGTTTTCCCCCCATTGTTCAGTGCATGGCCCCATGCCTTATTACTACACAGTATTCAGATCCTGATGTGAAGACAGAATTATTAATTTCCTCAAGGGCTTTTCTTTGTTGCTCATCACTAGAATATCTGACTGTTCTAACAACATTCATGAATTGATCTTCACAACACCCCTCTGAAGTCAGGGGATGATATTATCCCCATTTTTCAGATGGGAAGCTGAGGCACAGAGAGATTAAGCTCAAAAGTGTCCAATTTGAGATATTTATGATCTGATTGTTCAGAGTACTTACTATTGTGCAGCACTTTATACATTCAAAGCACAGCTCTCATTGACTTCAGTTTCAGCTGAGAGTGGTCAGCACTTCTGCAAATCAGATCCAGGGTCTCAGGTCAGACACCCCCAAAATGACGAACACACCATTAGTGACCACCTGTGAAAGGTCTGGTTTATGAGACATGTCTAGCATCACACTGGAACTCTGTTACAGAGGCAGGGATAGAATCCAGTTCTCCAAGGCAGCATTCCACAGCATTAACAATGAGACCACCCTTTCTCTTCCTGAAGTCCCCTGCCTTCATTCAGCACATATCTTCCAAACTTCTGCAAAGAGTGATGCAGGAATCCTACAGACAACAACTTCATTCACCACACCATCCTAGTTCATCTGTTCACTGTCTTCCTGGGCTGGGCTTTCTGGGTGAGAGAGGTTTTACCCAGTGGGCCTGGGCCCTTCCCCTCCTCTTCTTCCCAAGTCCCCACCTCCCAACCAAATCAGCAGCTGGTGGAGTCCAGGCAGTTGTGGGAACCAAGCGGACCTGCCTGGGGTGGGGTGGGGCTGAAAGCAGCCCCTGTCACTGCCCCCTGGATTCCCTGCCCGGCCCAGACAGGTGGAGGATCTGTATGCCAGCTCCCCATGGCTGCCCACACAGCTCTTACCCTGACCCTGGTCCAGCCAAAGGGTGGGGCCTCGGAGCTGCAGCCCCTGGCCCCCCCACTTTTAGGAAGGCTCTGCCTCCCTTGGCTCCAGCAACCTTCTTCATTTGAATGAGGCAGCTTCCTCCTTCTCACTGCCTGGGCACAGGCTCACGGCTCTCAGTTCAGGGGTCCAGATCCAGCATGACCCACAGCAGTTCAGAGCTGCAATTGCTGGGAAAATCCAACTCATCTCTGGGCTGGCATTTGACCTCTTTCAGGGATTTAGCTGTGAAAATCTAAGAACTCTATACTAAGCAGGTGAAAACTGTGATTTTTCAAATGCTTATAACTTGGCTAAATTTGGGTGGATTTTCACAGGGACAGCGAAGGACACCTCCTTGACACAAAGGCTACTCCATGCCAAATTTCAGGTCCCTTTTTCAAAGTATGGGTGGTAGAGCTTTTCAAAGTAAAGGCTGCCTGAATTTTTTAACACTGGCAAAGCATACTACGCCCTAGGCTCATTCTGGAAAATGGCTGAATCATCAGCGTGAGGCAGATACCAAGTGTGTAAAATTTCAAGCCCAATAGTTAAAGTTTGTCAAAGTTATAAGAAACTGAAAACAGGGTCTTATAAATGTCAGACAACCTGAGTAATAGGCTATCAGCCCTGCCTGTCATTTCAAACAACACAACTAGTAAAGGGTGTTAAGAAAAAGGATGAAAATCCAACACATTGCCTTAATTTAATCGGCTCTGTTGAGCAGACTGTCATGATCAGCTTTTCAAGATCACAACTCTCGCCAAGATGACCACCGTATGTTGCTTGTATACACAAGGTATCTTATGCCAGATCTCTGGACAGGTGACTGAGTGAAATCTATCCAGATGCAATTAGACATTCTTCCTCAAAGACCTAGCAATATCACAGCTATTTTATTATCAAAAAATGTTTTAGGCTTCAACTCAGATGAAATACCCAATGATGTATTCACCTTTGCTACAGGCCGTTGAGCCCAGGGACAATTTAACCACAGACAGTGATGGCAATGAGATAAGATGCTGTGCTTAATAAATTAATCAAGATGGGGATCCTGCTCTGCACTTTTATTTCTGGATTAATATTTTGAGTAATATAAACTCTACTGATTGACTCAGCATTACTGACACCTTATAATAATAGCCATATCTGAATTTGGAAAGACATCTTAACTGCCTTGCAGCATTTGAATACCAGGATTTTTATAAGATCAACCTTCCCTCTAATTCATTTTGGCCATTCATTGAATTGCAAAGTGTTATCAAGAAAACCCCAAACCACCCAGGTCTGGACTAAATGTTCCCAGCTTTATGTATCATTTTGGCTCAAGGACATGGCTCTGGGGACAGTGGAAGCAAAGCTTCAAGGTCCTGAATTGCTAACCCAATGCCAAATTCGTCATACTTGTTTCCTTGTGATTTAAGCCCTTTTGGTTTTCAGTTCCATTCTATTTCTCCTCTATAGCTGAAACCCTAGTATCTCTTGTAAACAATCAGACCAATGTGAACTTAATGGAAATCTCTGGATCATAAAAAACAAATCATGTGAAAGAGAGTACACAAAAGAGACTATGAATAATGTTTATGGAATCAGTGGGGTTTCAGGAGCTGTGCAACTTGTGCAGCTTTTTTATTAAATCATGAAAACAATGAGCATTTGGAAAGAAAGCCAACTCCCAGTGAGATAATCCATGGTGGAGGAAGGCTTTTATCCCATTACCTCTGCTTCAGTTTGTATTGATGCCACCTGATTTGTTTTAGACTGTTACAGTCAGGTCAAAAACAAGAAGAAAAAAGTAGTGCTGTGTTTCTATATAAGATAAAATAGTATCATTTTTCACAAAGAAAATGAGGTGCTGAAGGAAGGGTACATGAGATTATTTTTCTTCAAAAAATGACAGAAGCAATACAATGGACAATTTCTGACTATTCAGCTTTATGTTTCTCTTCTGCATCTCAGTGATATCTCCTTTAGAGAATCACTCTCATGAACTTCTCTGGGGGTCCTATGTCTGAGTGGCTCAAAAAACCATAGATAGATTTTGTTTAATTCCTTCCTTATCTCAAAACCACACTGTTAGTTGTTTACTGGGAAATCATCCATGAAGAGTAAAGGGCTAGAAAACTCCAGGCCAATACAATTAAACACACATATAAGTGATACAGATTTAGAAACCTTGATTCATATTTCTCCATTTTAAACAACATAGGACTTGACAGTCAAAAGTTGATATAGAATCATAGACTCATAGAATATCAGGGTTGGAAGGGACCTCAGGAGGTTATCTAGTCCAATCCCCTGCTCAAAGCAGGACCAGTCAGTCCTGATTGTGTACTGAGATGTCTGTGCAAGTCTTTATAGGTCCTTTTTCACATTAGTATTGATAACAAAAAATAATGAATAAATAATTTTTAAAACTGAAAATGTTAACATTTGGTTCATCACATTAGAAGCACAGGTTTGGCTCTCCTCCACTGACAAATCCATCAGCAAATTAGTTGCACAACTGCAACTGACAAGACACAGCAAGCTATTTTTTTAAAGTCTTTGGATTGCATTTGACAACATGTTCAGTCCCAGGCATAAGCTCAGCTTCTTTGAATAGGAAACCAGCTTCTATCCTGAAACAAGGGAAGAAACCCATTGAGACAGACAGAGTCCAAAATTAAGAACATAAAAACATAAGAACAGCCTACTGGGTCAGACCAAAGGTCCATCTAGCTCAGTATCCTGTCTTCTGACAGAGGCCAATGCCAGGTGCCCCAGAGGGTATGAACAGAACAGGTAATCACCAAGTGATCCATCCCCTGTCACCCATCCCAGCTTCTATAGATGAAACAAACTGGGCCAAAATACTTTGAAGATTCAGTCAAAAGGCTATGAAAGTCAGTGATGTGGGGGACATAAAGAGAAAATGGAAGTACAGTCATGCAAAGAAAAATACATCACAAGGAGATCAGCTATCCTTCCAGGAACGGCCCCTACCATCCATTTTGTAAATACTACACTACAACTCTCCTTAAAGTTACTATAAAATGACATATTGGTGTCCCTCAATACACAGCTCAATCTTCCTCTAGCCCAACAGTCATGCAAGTTCAGTGGGTATTGTATTAACAAAATAGGACAAATGGCCTGCTCTACATTTAGCAACTTTTCTTCCTCTCCATCAGCTTGAGATGCCATCTCTTTTCCAATAATTCCTAAATCTACTTCTGAATTCTTCTCCTTTATCCTCTCTCACACTTCTATTTTCTCCGATGACATAATTTCTTGGCTGCACAGTGGATTCTGGCCTAACAAATTAAAGAAGGGCTGTGAAGTGATCACCCTGAGAAAAAGTGGAGTTATTTAAATGAGCTGGATCCTTATAAAAGAAATGTAGTTTTTCCTCTCTTAGTGTCTTTTCCCTCGCCCACCTCACCTTCTCAGTTTGAGTTATGGTTGCCAAGTGTCCAATTTTCAACCAGGCGGGAAGAGCAGCAGCTGCAGCTGGAGCCACGTGGAGGAGCTGCTCTCCGCTCAGCTGCTGAAGCCTGACAGAGCAGTGGCTGACTTCCGGACCAGGCTTCAAGAGGCAGGTGCCACCACCTGGGGACAGGATCCTGTCTGCCCCCCGTTCTGCCCCACTGTGCCCCAATTGCCACAGCCCCTAGCTCCAGGGGCCAACCCCTGCTGTGTCCCGCTGTGCCCCGGCACCCTCCTACCCCACTGTGCCCTGATTGGGCAGGTGGGCAGGCTCCGCGTCAGCTCCTCTCAGCCTGGCTCTGCAGGCAGCAGGTGAGTCCCAGGAGAGGGGGGAGGAGGAGGGGCAATGAGCAAGGCAAGAGTGTTCAGTTTTCAGCAATTAAGAACATAAAAACAGCCATACTGGGTCAGAACCAAGGTCCGTCTAATCTCAGTATCCTGTCTTTTGGTTGGTCATGCCAGGTGCCCCAGGGGGATGAACAGAGCAAAGAATCATCAAGTGATCCATCCTCTGTTACCCATTAGAAAGTTGGCAACCCTAGTTTGAGTATTGAAGGTGAGTACTGAAAATATGACATCCAGCTTTCAGTGCGTAAGACTGTGTGGGCAGGAACTAAACACTTTTCTGTACTCATGAGAAAAACACATGCTATCATAAGCCTTTCTCCCAAATCTGGACCTTAGCGTCCAAAATCTGGGTGCTTAGCATGAACCTCCAAGCTTAATTACCAGCTTGGATCTTATCTCGCTGCCACCAGACAGGATTTACAGCGCCTGCTCGTCTGGTCCCCCCAACTTTCCCTGGAGGGCCCCCAGACCAGAAGCTCTGAGTTTACTGGCAGGGAAATATTCTACTTCCCTTCCCCCTCCCTCTCCCACCCAGACTGTCCTCTCTGGGCTACCTGGAGTACTTGATGCAATTCTTTACCTCACTACCAAGAGCATACTCCTCTATTCCACACAAGAGACAACCCATAGGAACAGAAATGATTCTATCTCTTTTCCCACTCACCATTCCCTGGTGTGCTGCAGCTTATCTCCGATATTCACACAAGATTCCTCTCCTTGTTCCTTAGCCTTACCAGGAGAGAAAACTCAACAGTCTTAAAAAGATTTTATATAAAAAAAGAAAGAAAAAAGAAATTCAAAATTTCTCTGTATCAGATGCAATAATACAGGTCAATTGCTTAAAAGAAAAAAATTGAATAAACACCTTATTCAAGAGATACATCTTACATTCAGCAAGTTACACACTATATATTACCCAAACAAACTTAAAAGGCTATATTTGTTTTCTACCTTGTACTTACAGTTGGAAACAGAGATTAGAAGATAGGAAAGAAGCGTTCATACTGAGAGGACAGACCAAGACACAGACCCAGCAAGAAGTCCACCATTCCCTCCCTTACTTTTTAAAAAATCCGGTTTCCTGATTGGTCCTCTTGTCAGGTGTTTGGTTCCCTTTGTTAACCCTTTACAGGTAAAAGAAACATTAACCCTTAGCTATCTATTTATGACACATGCTTATTTGCAAAGTATGAGAATCTTCTGGGACATACCCAGGGCATCTTTGTTTCAGAATATATGGTATGATAGTTGGTATCTCCTAACACTTATATTACAAGTTCTCCCTATATTAGCAACAGTACCTCTCTAACTCCTGTTTTACTTTGGGTAGGAGATATATCCAATTCTGCTTGAAGGGTAACTGCTATCTATTTTATCTTACTGATTTTTCTTTTCTGTTTAGCTTCAGAGAACCATTAACAAGCTCTAGTCACCATCAAGCAGTTTTAAACCATGTGGTCTGTACTCTAGCTCCAGTCTGCTACCTACAAGTCAAAATATCCTCAGTGTCAGAGTTCAGAAGCTTGTTCAAAACATCCTTAAATTGCTTTTCCAATTAGTTGGCTACTTGCGTTACCAAACCACATTGCTTTGGGTGGTGTCCTTTTATTATATGGTTTGCTTATTAACAAGGATTACTGTGGCAAAATATAAACATTTAAGAAGATTACTACGTATCCAGGAACTGTCAGAACACTTCCAGAAGTGGCTGTCGCAGTGTCCAAGTCTTAGCTAGCCCTAATCCACTCATTTAACTGCTGCTGTTTACACCTACTATTTGAAAGACTAAGGAGGGTTTAACTTGTTTTGATAACTAAGTGAATTATATTCAGGAATAGGTTGGAGAAGCCAATGTGGGACAAATGCAATTAGATTTTATCCAGAAGCCCAAACCTCAAGAGAGTCTCAGAGTGCAACTGGCTTTTTTTATACAGATCGCTAAAATCAACAATACATTAATAGAATAATTAGATCTCAAAATCTGTAAAATAATGAGCACAGGGGTAGGCAACCTATGGCATGCGTGCCAAAGGCGGCACGCGAGCTGATTTTCAGTGGCACTCACACTGCCCGGGTCCTGGTCACCGATCTGGGGGGCTCTACATTTTAATTTAATTTTAAATGAAGTTTCTTAAACATTTTAAAAACCTTATTTACTTTACATACAACAATAGTTTAGTTATATATGATAGACTTATAGAAAGAGACCTTCTAAAAAATGTTAACGTATTACTGGCATGCAAAACCTTAAATTAGAGTGAATAAATGAAGATTCAGCACACCACTTCTGAAAGGTTGCTGACCCTGAATTAGCAGAATGAAAGATCATCTGGGATTTCTCTCCCCCCCACCCTTTGGCACCTCATAATAATGTCCAACATGTCCCAAGAGACCTGCAAGGCCCTGATTTGCACCATAGGAACTTTTAGCTAGGGCTAACTTGAAAATAAGAAATCATTTTGCAAAAAAATGTGAGGTTTCAAAATCTGTGTTTCACATTGAAATGAAAATAAGACCTTTTGAATTTGTTCATGGAAAGACAAAGAAATGAGCGACCCATCCCAGAATAGCCAAGTGGGGGTAGAAGACCTAAAATCCTGTGTCTTTTAAGCCTCTGGAGTCTGAACAGAACCCAGGCACCGACCCTGACTTTGGAACTGGACATATTCTGAGGATGCAGATCTACTATCTATCACCCCTCTGAGAGCTGCAACGAGGTGGCCTAGTACCCAGTTCCTGGAACCAGGGATGAACCCTCTGACTCCCCCCAGAGGTTAAGCACACCCTGTACCAGAATTCTATTCAAAAGTGTGAGCTATGTGGTTTACCTCTTCAAGAGGCATGTGATAAGGTGTAGCACATAACACATAAAGATTTTGCACATGATTCTAGCACATTATTGCTCTTTCTTCAATAGCATGAGATATACACAATTCTATACAAAAATAATAAATCAAATGAAGTGTAATGCCTGAGTAGTTACAGCTCTCATCTACAATCCTGAAGGTTGTGGGGTTGAGTCTTGCTTGAACTCACAAAGGAAAGCCACCCCCAGATCAATTCACCCAGCTACAAAATGAGTACTTGATCCATCAGGAGAGGAGAGTCAAAGCAGGTTGGATGTGATGCTGTCCACATCGGTCCCTTGGCTATAAAAGTGACCTACACTAACCACATCAGCCTGATGAGTCACTGGCTCAGGAGAACTTTGACTTCATCTATGTGCATTTCCCTCACTCTGTTTCCTTACCACTCCAGAACATCCTTTGTACTTGTCTCAGGTTCATCTGGGGGTATTCAGGGTCCTTTTGTTCATAATGCATGGCTTCAGTTCTGAAACACTCCCTCCAGCTCACTTTGACTGTTCTTGGTCAGCCTGTCCCCTTTCCTTCTCCTACCCAAACCTCCTGGGTCTGTTTTTCCCAGCCTTCTTCTTGTGAGTCCTTTTATAACCTTTCAGTCCCCTGGTCAGGTGACTCCCTGACCAGCCTCTCCAGGTGATCCCAGACCCTGACTAAGTGATTTCACTGCTAGGTGACTTCTCCCTTGACAAGCCAGTTTTCCAGCCTGGGGGTCAGTCTATTAGCTAGGACACAGGTGCCGACTTTCGTTTTTGCTGGTGGGTGCTCCACCCCTGCTCCACCTCAAGGCCCCACTCCTGCTCAGCCTCTTTCCCTGAGGCCTCATCCCCACTCGGCCTCTTCCCGCCCCTGCTCTGTCTTTTTCCCGAAGGTCCCCCACACCTGCCACTTGCTTCTCTCTGCCCTGGCCCCAAGGTTCCCCCTGTCCGCAGGCCACTCACTCCTCTCTGCCCCCTCCCCTTAAGCTCTGCCCTTTCCCTTAAGTGCCTCCTGCCCGCTGCTCATTCCTTTCTCCCCCCTCTTGCCTTAAGGGTGAGTGACAAGGGGAGGAGACAGAGAGGAGCGAGTGGTGGGGGCCTCAGGGGAAGAGCAGCAGCACAGGCAGGGCCATGGGGGAGGAGACTGAGCAGGGAAAGGGCCTTAGGGTGATGTATGGGTGGGGCCATGGCCTGTGGATGCTGAGCGCTCCCTATTTTTTTTCCATGGGTGCTTGAGCCCTAGATCATTCACGGATTTGGCACCTATGATCTAGGATGTCTGTATTAGAATAGAGGACAACCCTGAGTTAACGATCCTCTAGTCTCAGCTGTGTATCACTACCTGTGTTGGGCTTTCAGTCTAACATGGAGGTAAAGAGGCAACAGAGAAAAGAAGTAGGCCCCATATTCAAAATGGAGTTTGAAGTTTGACAAAGATATGTAAAGAGAATTCTTAAATTCTACGAACAGATTCCCCAAATGGTTACATGAGGCTATTGGCTATTCTGGGCCAGATCTCTCTCTTCCCCCGCTCCTCCCCTCCATAAATTCCATCCTGGTCCTGAGAAACCTTTCCAAAAGCTTATTCAAGGCTGACCCTTTTGTGCAAAAAGTTTCGGTTTCAATGAATCTGCATTTTCTGATGAAAAAAAACATTATGTCAAAAAAATTCTCTCACCTCAAAATAAATAAATAAAGTTCTTTGGTTAAATGATATTCCCCTTTCCTCTTGCATTGACATAATCAAACGTGTTCTAGATTCTTATGGCTTAAATATCACTGCTGGCTTTTCTTTCCTTCTTGTTCTCCATATCAAGTCCTGGCCTCCACAGTGAACAGCCCCACAAGATATCAATCTTACTTCAGTAACAAGCTGGAAACAATTGCTAGGCTTTTGGGACATGCTTTGCAAAAAGGATACCAGCCATGATCTGAAGAAACAGAGTAGCCAGCATCTGAAATAGCAGTGGGGAGGAAGCTTGTCTAAAGGTACTAATTATTACTGTATCAACACTGCAGTGAAAAAGGCATGCGTTCATCCCAAAGACACCCAAAAGAGAAGTCTTTGCCAAGGAATGTCCACACGGATGGAAAGTCCACCTGCGCTCCACCCCAAGGCCCTGCCCCTGCTTGGCCTCTTCCCCCCAAGACCCCACCCACTGCTTGCACAAGGCAAAGGGGATGGAGAGGTGAGAGCAGCAGGAGAGATGAGGAGGGGGCAGAGAGCAGCGAGCAGTGGGCAGGGCCTCGGGGAGAAGAAGCTGAGTGCAAGAGGGGCCTCGGGGCAGAGCGCAGGCAGAGGAAGGTGGAGCCACAGTCAAGGCACTGGGCATCCTTTTGAGAGTCAGCCCACCACCACAGAGCCATTGGTGCCATTGTAAACCTGGTACTGTTTCAGTGGGCTTATACCAACAATATATTTGGCCTCCTCTTTTCATTTTTTAGATACTAGGATATTTTGGAAGACTCAGGTAGGACTGAGATTTTTTTGCTGCTAGTTTGATCTTCATAATGCTAGTCACTTGGGAACTGTGACTCAAAGAATGACATGAGCTAGCACCAGAAGGATCACCATGGTGAGGTCATCATCCTCTTTGATTTTAATGACTGACTAGATGTTGTAAACTTTCATCCTTTATCTTGATGTAGACCTTAATAATATAGCTGAAGATAAGACATTTTCACTGGAGTGTCTGGAGCTCCAGCTCTAGACAACTGATTGATTTTCCATTGTTCTTACCCTCTCTGTATGCACCCAATTTGTACAATGGTTTGCATGAAAACAACAGTCCGGTTGGGTGAAAAAGCTTCTTCCCATCTCCTGACAAGCTAAAACAGGGGTTGACAACCTCCCGCAACTCCCATTGGCCAGGAACGGTGAACCGCAGCCACTGGGAGCTGCGGGGGGCTGTGCCTGCGGACAGTCAATGTAAATAAAATGTCTCACGGCCTGGCAGCGGATTACCCTGATGGGTCGCATGCTGAAGGTTGCCAACCCCTGAGCTAAAATGTTGGGATAATACAGCTCCTTTTTTCAACCAGAACACTCTTCTTATGGAAGCTTTGTCGTACCAGGACACCTTTGTAAAGGAGGGCCCCAATGTGAGATCGTACTGTATGTAGGAACTGAGTGTATAGCAGTTAACAACTGGCTTGATGTACTAATTTTGCCTGTTGTATACCTCTAGGTACTGTTTGTCAGTTACTCCATTTCTGCACTTCAGACAGAGCTTTATGCCATCTTCGCATTCTGTGTATTCTGGGCCCAGCCTCTGGTGTGAGTTAGGAGCCTGCTAATTACCTTATAGGTTAGTTTTCCCTTCATCAACTATAAACTCTGTTTCAGTCTCTATTTTGGTTCCAGAGTGGATGACACTAAAATGGTACAAACGATTCAGAGAGATATTCCTCTACTGTCTCACAGAGCACAAGCGGCCTTTCAAAAACTCAAGAAATCCATTACTTATGAGAATTGTGCCAGGAACTACCCAGAGGACATTGCAACTGAACTGGCTTGGAAAAAGGCTTGTGCGGATGAAAACTGCAACAGTTCAGAACACAGATCAGTGAGGCTGGCATGGACACACTTGTACTTACTCAGGTTCTGTCTCACTAGTTCAATTCTCTAATGCAGATACAGCCTGTCTGTCAGTGAGCAGAAGCCTATGATTTTGTTCTGTATGTTAGGGAGATCTCAGGCTTCTCGATTCAATCAGAAAACGTTGCATCAAGCATGACTTCTTTAGTGAATATGGCAGACACTCCATAAGTTGAAGCTTTGCTTGTTTGGTAACCTCTGAAGCACGTTGCAATGGCAAGAAAGGAAGTGACATAGCCATGTCCTGAATACATGAAAGAAATGAGCTTGAATGGCTGTCTGAAAGAAAGGAGATACTATGAACAGAGGACTTCAACTCGATTCCACCCAAAGACTGCATTTTAAACAATGCATTTGGAGGATTGTAACCATCAACCTCCAGCCACCACAACTACAGCTGGAGAGTCGTGAGAGAAAAGCTTTGTCCTCACCCACAACCGTTTCAGATTTGGGGACAACTTATACCTTCAAGACAATGGCACTGCTATGGGCATCTGCGTGGCTCCACAGTATGGCAACATTTTTATGGCTGACTTAGAACAATGCTTCGTCATCTCTCATTCCCTAGCGCCCCTCCTCTACTTATGCTACATTGATGACATCTTCATCATATGGACCCACAGGAAGAAGGCCCTTGAAGAAGTCCTTCAGGATTTCAACAATTTCCACCCCACCATCAACCTTAGCCTGGACCAGTCCACACAAGAGATCCACTTCCTGGACACTACAGTGCAAATAAGTGAAGGTCACATAAACAGCACCCTATACCGGAAACCTACTGACCACTATACCTACTTGCATGCCTCCAGCTTCCAACCAGGACACATCACACAATCCATTGTCTACAGCCAAGCCCTAAGATACAACCGCATTTGATCCAATCCCTCAGACAGAGACAAACACCTACAAGATCTCTATCAAGCATTCTTAAAACTACAATACTCACCTGGGGAAGTGAGGAAACAGATTGACAGAGTGAGACAGGTACCCAGAAGTCACTTACTACAGGACAGGCCCAACAAGGAAAATAACAGAACACCACTGGCCATCACATACAGCCCCCAGCTACAACCTCTCCAGCGCATCATCAGTGATCTACAACCTATCCTGGAAAATGATCCTCCACTCTCACAGGCCTTGGGAGGCAGGCCAATCCTCGCTTACAGACAGCCCCCCAACCTGAAGCAAATATTCACCAGTAACTACACACCACACCACAGAAACACTAACCCAGGAACCAAACCCTGTAACAAACCCCAGTGCCGTCTCTGTCCCCATATCTACTCTAGCAACACCATCATAGGACCCAACCACACCATCAGGGGCTCATTCACCTGCACATCTACTAATACGATATATGCCATCATGTGCCAGCAATGCCCCTCTGCCATATACTTTCGCCAAACCAGACAGTCTCTATGTAAAAGAATAAATGGACACAAATTAGACATCAGGTATGGTAACATACAAAAGCCAGTAGGAGAACGCTTCAATCTCCCTGGACATTCAATAACAGATTTTAAAGTAGCCATTCTTCAACAAAAAAACTTCAAAAAGAGACTTCAAGGAGAAACTGCAGAGCTACAATTCATTTGCAAACTTAACACTATCAATTTGGGCTTGAATAGGGATTGGGAGTGGCTGTCTCACTACAAAAGTAATTTTCCCTCTCTTGGTATTGACACCTCCTCATCAATTATTGAGAGTGAACCACATCCACCCTGAATGAATTGGCCTTCAGCATTGGTACTCAACTTGTAAGGTAACTCCCTTCTCTTCATATGTCAATATATATTTATGCCTTCATCTGTAATTTTCACTCCATCCATCTGAAGAAGTGGGTTTTTTACCCACGAAAGCTTATGCCCAAATAAATCTGTTAGTCTTTAAGGTGCCACCAGACTCCTCATTGTTTTTGTGGATACAGACTAACACAGCTACCACTCTGATACTTGAGAGAAAAGCTTTGACTCCATGAATAAGTTTGCATCTAGTGATAAATTATCCCAGGGTTGAGTTCAAGTGGTTGAAGAAAAATCCTAATACTATACCTCATGAAGCGACGTCAGTCAGCCTAAATGAAAGTGCATGCCCTTTGTTCTGGCAATTGAGTTCCAATTGGACACATCATGTCAAAAACATTGTTGAAACCACAAAGTGCACTGTAGTTACACCCAATACATTTTTTTACTGTGAAAATTGCAGCGATAGCACAGTATCTATGGTGCACACATGTTTATCTCTTCTGAAAGAAACAGATTATTGTCTACATGAGATCAAATTCAAAGTCATTAGAAATGTCTGCTGTCAGCCTGCCACTGAGAAACTCAGCCTTTTGTATTCCCTGAAAACTCTGTGTATTTGCAAAACTGTCTTTCCCCTTAACACCCACACAAGAGAACCAAAGCTTAGCACTCCTATAAGCAAAGTGAAAAAACAAATAAAGAACCTTTTTTTTTTTAAAGCTGTAAGTGATAAGCATGCTCCAGGGCCTAAATAATGAGACAAATGTTGAACTGTCTTTGTTCTTATGCATGAATCCAAAGAGGCAAGAATCCAGCCTTTGAGGTTCGAAGGAAACGCTGCTTTATGTTCTCCTGCAATATTCATAATTCAATTATAAAAGTGCTGGAGGCTTTAGAGCAATTCAAAGGTGAGAAATGAGAAGGAAATTGTATGGCATTGAAATTATAAGATATGGCAGACTTTTCTAGGAAATCAAATTCACACAGCTGTGGCATTAGAACAATTAGATACACCTATAAGATCAAACCCAGATGCCATGAAAATGTTCTCAGGATAGAAACAATAAACATTCTGACATCATGTTCACTGATTTGTTTTTAAAATGCCTGTGGAGAGACATTTTGCTCTGATAAAAATCCCAGCATTTGAACCATGTATCTGTGTGTTTTCTATAGGTTGTTTCTCTGAGCAGCTGGGAAAACATGATCTACTGCAGATAAAAAATGTTCCAAACAACACTTTAAAGAGGTATATGAATTATAAGCGTTTGAATTTACAGCTATCATTAGTTATATTAGCAGGATACAGCTACTGTTCTGTTGCAATCAACACCAATGTCCCAAAGTAATAACTTGAGATGGGTCTGACATAAAATCCTAGATCCAAAAAAACTTAATGGTGGGGGGGAGGAAAGGAAGGGAGAGGGAGGAAGGGATCTTAGAATTCAAAACCAGATCTGAATCCAAATTTCACATTTGGTCCAAACTTATGATGGGCCAGACTAAACACAGGATCTGAACACCAGTGGGGTTTGAAATCTAGATCAAGAATTGAGTTAAGCAGATCAAACCCATCTCTAATCATAATTAAGTTGAATGATTATAATATGCCACAGTGATATTTATATGACAGTTCACAGTACGAGGTTTCATTGGTGCAGAAACTTGTTGGACAGACACCTACTACTTACTCACTTCCCCTCTAAAATAAGTGCTCAGCACCAGGGACTGGCAACAGTAGGCGAATCACAGTGCATGGGAAAGTCATTTTCTTGATGAGATATTGAAATCCAGTTGCTGTTTCTATGGAATTAAACTAACCCATCAATCCAGGCAACCTATTGCTTTGATTTCAAAGACCAAATTTATTCTTCATAGATTTCTCCCTGAATTTTCAAAGTATCAAATCAATCACAGGAAAGAATCAAGTAATTGTTTACATATATGCTATTTAAAAAAAAAATAAGAATGATAATAATTAGCTGCAATTTATAATAAATAAGGGATAATGGTTACAGTATATCATAATAATATATGCTGAAAGGTCAATTAACAAGCACTATATTTATGCAGAGTATAAATATTTCATGTAAGCAAATAGGAAGACAGTGTCTCAAGCTCATTGGATGTATTTTCCAAAAACATTAATAGAATAGTGACGATAGACATGATATGACATTTTAGCTAATCGAGTGCTTTGTATGAGCCCAGTTGAATAAACTGCTTTACAAAAAGTACTTAAGATGGGTAATGCACTGGTAATAAAGAAGGACAATAACATTTTTACAATGTACAGGGCCCCATTATCCACTCTGCTGATCCTGTTCTTTACCTCTTTTCCTCAGAGGGCAAGAGTGTGTAGTTTAGTCAATCAATGTTAATACTAAAGAAGATGCTTATAAAATTTAAAGAGATTATTTAGCATTCATTCATATTATATGGATTACGACATTGACAGAAGACATAAGGGAAATGAGCTCAGAATTTTTTTCTAGACAATAACAAGACCATACCATAGTTTACAGTATGGTGGTCTAGCCTGTAATTAACAGCACAGATATTATACACCCTATGGTGGTAATATGTGTGGAGAATAATTGTGTCCCTGGGATTATATAATAAACGTTCTGAACTGATTGTATATTTGTAAAGTATAACTTTTCCCCCCCTGTTCTAACAGAAATTGTTCCAGGAACAATGCAATGTATCAAAGTATTTATTTTTCACGTTCCTTGTCCTACACCTTTGAAGTGGAGGCTTTACACATATGTACTGCACAATTAATACACCTCTACCCCGATATAATGTGATCCAATATAACACGGGTTTGCATATAGTGCAGTAACCCCGGGGCTCTGGCAGGGGGGCTCGGGCAGCGCTTTAAAGGGCCCAGGGCTCCGGCTGCTGCGGGGGGCCCCAGGCCCTTTAAATTATCGCTGGAGCCCTGCCACCGCTACCCTGGAGCTGTGACAGCGGGGCTTGGCTGGGGATTTAAAGCAGTGGCCGGAGCCCGGGGCTCTTTAAATCACCGCTGGAGCCCTGCTGCCACTACTCCATAGCTGTGACAGCAGGGCTCGGACGGCAATTTAAAGGGCCTGGACACCCCGCAGTGGACGGAGCCTGTAGCTCTTTAAATCACCACTGGAGCCCTGCCGCCGCTACCCCGATGTAATGGGGTTTCACCTATAATGCGGTATGGATTTTTGGCTCCCGAGGACCATGTTATATCGGGGTAGAGGTGTATTAACAACAAGGGGAAAGGAACCCAAGCCAAAATAAGGGAAGAGAAGGTTAAAGAATACTTAGATAAACTATATTCCAGTCAATAGGGCCTGCTGTACTTCAGGAACTAGCTGAAGTTATTTTGGAACCATTAGCAATGGTGTTTGAGAACTCAGGGAGGACAGGTGAGGTCCCAGAGGACTGGAGAAGGGCAAACATTGTACCTGTATTTAAAAAGAGTAACAAAAAGGACCCAGGGAATTACAGACCAGTGAGCCTAATTACCATACCTGGCAAGATACTGGAACAAATTATTGAACAATCAGTTTGTAAGCACCTATAGGATAATAAGGTTATAAGTAATAGCCAACATGCAATTGTCAAGAACAAATCACGCCAAATCAACCTAACTTCCTTCTTTGACAGGGTTACTAGCCCACTGGATAGGTGGAAACTGCAGATGTGATATATCTTGATTTTTAATAAAGCTTTTGACACAGTCCCACATGACATTCTCATAAGCAAACTAGGTAAATGTGATCTAGATGAAATTATAACATGGGGGTTAAAGTGGTCGAAAGATTGTACTCAAAGAGTCGTTATCAATGGTTCACTGACAAACTAAGGGGATGTATCCACATCCATCCTAGGTCTTGTACCAGCTGATATTTTCATTATCAACCTGGCTAATGGCATGGAGGGTATGCTTATAAAATTGGTGGATGACACTGACAGGCTGTCTGGAATGGCTCACGAATGTGAGTGCCAACCTCAGGGCAGTCTGTTACAAACCAGGGCACAAACCCCAAGCTGGTTGTGTGTTCTATAACTAGATTTCACCAACCAAGTATCAAGTGTGAACTCCTCAAGCAGTAGAACTGCCTTAACATGGAATCACAGACATTCTGCTTGGACATTCCGTTCTATCTTACCACCCAGGCAAGTCTACCTTTGTGATAAAAAATCCCAACAATACTCAGGTTACTTCCAGTCCCAAAGGACCAGGCATTTACCTCACGTCAATTGTATCCTAGATCTCTCACCAAAGACAATGCTTGTGGCCAATCCTGTAATAAACTAACAAAAGATTTAACAACTAAAAGAAATAAATGAAAATTATTTACAAGGTTAAAGCAGATAAACATACACACACAAATGAGTTAGAGTCTTAGGTTCCAGAAAGTAATGGAAGATGCTGTAATGTGCAAGCTCTATGTGTCCTTTAGAGCTCACCCAAGCTTACAAATATTGCCTTCTTCAAAACAGGAGTAATGCCACTTCAACCTGTGTAAACTGTTATAACTCAATGGAGCTATGATAATTTACACCAGCTGAGGATTTGGCCAAGTGGAGATATCCTCATGGAATTCCAGTAAAGAAGGAACAAAAAGGTGTCCAACTAATTATATCTCTGAAGCTACCATTTAAAATTACCTGAACACAAAAGAACTATATAAGTTGGCACTACTCAAAAAATGCCAAATGTTTTTCATTGGATTTTTTTTTCTAAAGTCCCACCAAAATATTCTTTTCCTACAATTTTTTAAAATGTTGTTCAGCATGTTTTAGAAGAAAAAAAAACAAAGCTATTTTCCGATGGAGTTGAAGGAAAGAATGAATGGACTCTTGTACTGTATCCCAACACAATCATATATATTTTAACCTGCACGAGGGAGGGATCAACACTTGCAGAATCTTTGCAATACTTTGATGCTTGACTTTGGTGAAATGCCGAGTATCCTCACTTCTCCCGTTGAAGTCCTTAAAGCTGTTTCAAGCTGAATCAAGGCACAGATGGGACTGAGCATCTGGTGTCCCAAGAAAGATTGGTTATTATTTTTTATTATTTTTTATATGGAGTAAGCCATGGGATAGTTTGCACCTACTAATGACTTCCTGCACTTTGGTGGGCACGGGTTCTGAATGTCCCTGACGAAGGTTCTGAAAAAACACCCAGGTCCATGTTTGCCTTGAAAAAACAATTTTGCTCAGACAAGGCTGCCTAATGAGTCTAGAAACTGACTCTGTTCCAACATGTTTTCATCACAGCGCAATGTACTGTATTAATTCTCAGCACAACAATAGGAAGAAAAATGGGTGTGTCCACATTTCAGTAATACCTGCACTAAACAAATCCTTAATGATTTATCCTTAATGATTCATCATAGCAATTCACAGAGCATACAGGCTTAGGTGGTTTGATCAAGTGGTAACTAAGGTGACCAGATGTCCTGATTTTATAGGGACAGCCCTGATATTTGGGGCTTTTTTTAATATGGACTCCTATTACCCCTCACCCCCTGTCCTGATTTTTCACACTTGCTATCTTGTCACCCTAGTGGTAACTGATCAGTGGCAGAATGAAGCTGATGTAGGTGTGTGCTCAAGAACGTTTTCTCTTGGGTGTTTGTGCTGGATTTTGTTTTCTGTGGCCTTGTTTGCACTGGCGGCAGTTGTAGGGTACATGTAGCTACATGCTCCAATGAAAGGCAGGCTGTGTCCATACTGCAGGGCGTAGCTACATGCTGCAGTGAAAGTCTCTAGCAGTGAGGAGCTGCTGGAAACTTTCCCCGCTGCCTCCTCCCTGCTAGAGTCTTTCCCTGTTGCCAGTCTTTCATTTTGGCAGGGAAAGTCTCCAACAGTACTCCCCCCGATGCCTCCCCCATGCCAGAGCCTTTTCTCACTGTCAGTGCCTTTTCTATAGTGGGGAAAGGCTCCGGCAGCAGGACTCTATGTTGCCAAAAATTGCAGTGTAGATGATGGGAGGCTCTTCTTGGGCATATAGAGAGTTGTGCAGGGTACATAGCCTAAGGGATGTTTCCCCTCACCTAAGCAGTGCCTCACCATCTACACTGCTGTTTATACCTGAGTTGGGGGTGCATGCAGTGTACGTACTCTACAGGTCACCCTAAGTATAGACAGAGCTGAGTACTGCACATTTACATTTCTAAGCACTCTTCCTATGTGCGGAGTTCAGTTGCCATTTTTTCCATGAGTTTGTTGCAGACCACCAGAGCAGACAGACACAGTGTGTGCTCTCTGACTGGGCTGGATTTAAAACTCTTGGAGGTCAATGGGAGACTTTCCATTGATTGCAGTGGACTTTGGAATAGGCTTATGTTTGTTTTTCTTTTCTTAAAATAAAAGGTGAGACAGACTAAAAGTATCTGCTTGCTGTGTCTTGCGAGAAATATGAGGTGGCTTATCCTAGAACCTGTCCTTTATTTACAGAAACTTTTCCCTTACTGGTGATGTCCCGGATCAATCCTTATACAAATAGAATCAATATCCTTGCAGTAAAAGTATTTTGCAGTTTCCTCAAATGCACACACTGTAGTATTGTTTCATGGTGTCTTATAGAAATGCTAACTAGCACAAAATATACCTCTGGGATATTGTTAGGTGTACAGAGATATGCTCCTGACCCTTGTGTTACTAACCATACTGTTTAATATTCTTCTGCCTTAGTTTTGTAAGGGAAAGAGGATTCCACTCCTGACTGAGTGCATAATTTAGAGATGAGAACGCACCTGCATTTTTTAACCTGTGAACAGTGGCTCTGCGATTCTTGAGTAGCTTCTTTTTCTTTGCTCTGCTAATTGATATTTACACAAAGTGCTGATGAGAAAAATTGTAAAACGCACCTGTGTGTCTATATTTAGAAATATGCTTTTCTTTGTCACTGAATTTATATTTGGCTCATGTAAAATAGAAACCAAATTAGAGTAGGGTGGAGACATGTTACTGTGTTATTATAACTAACTATGAAGATGCTATCTTTTACCCAGATTCCATTTGGAAACTAGGCTAGCCTATTCCAGGGCATCTACCAGAAACCGGTCTGTAGATTCACTCTAATGGTCTGTTCTACATTTTGAGGAGAAATACGAAATCTAACTTTTTCCTTTCTAGCTTCTTTTGGCTATGATTTTCCCCAGCATAGAGGGTTCTTTGCATCTTAACCTTTCCTAAGCATAGAGTCACATCAAGGTCTTAACAAAAATAATGGGAAATATATATTGAGGGTGATAAATAATCAGTGGCAACACCACTGTGTTCAAGCAAGGTATTAAACCCTCACTGATCTGAAGGGACTGTTCTCTTTAGGGCCCCAAAAGTCATTCAGTTTCAGTACTTATTGAATAATTGGCCTCTCTCATGGATGCTGTCACCAAAGTGGGTAGCCACATTCCAGATTGGGTTGTTTTTTTTTCCTTCGTGTATTGTGTTTTTGCTTTTAACTCTGTGCTCTGGCTTCTGGAGTTAAACCAGGGTACATGCACTTACTACTGAAGGCAGTTAAGTCACTTCACATTTACACAGATTTAAAATCAAAATCTGCACGGAGTTTTCACATCTAAACTTTTCATTATGGTCTAATGAAAGAGGCAAAAGGAGGATCCGTTGACCTTAGATAGACAGACATTTCTATCTATCTAAAATGCTACTGTGTTGGGAATTGGGTTGGTCAGGAAGTTGCTAGTTGGAAATGAAGCCTTTTACCTCTACATTGTCAATTCAAATCTAGAAAAGATGAATCAATATAGACCAAAAGTCTTGGCAAAATTCACCCTTAGATCAGACAGCTGTATCGAAACCTGTATAAAATTAGTTGTTAGTGACCTTTGTGTTCCTAACTGAAATCATTAAAACCATCAACGCCATACCAGAAAGTTTCAGCGAAAGGCTTATCAAATGCTTGGAGACTACATTGCTCTGTCCTCTAGAACTTGGCCCTCCTCTATGATAGGACAGACAGCATTGCCAGGGTAGTATGGGACAATTCCATTGCTACTCCCTATCCTGGGGGTGGGAAGGGAATTTCAGTTGCCTGTCAGTTTGAAATGTTATTTATACAATTGCTGTCAACATACAATCATTTCCCTGTGCATAGTTTCTGGAGGGAAGAGGCTAGCACTTTTATTGTATATTTTCACCACATATGGGGAGAATACATTTTACAAAGTAATATGTTTTTGGTTTGATACCAGTTCTCTGAAATGGTAAGAGAAGAATCATACTCATTTTCCTATTCTTCTCCTTGCTAACCACATGCACACTGTTCGATCTTCCTACTTTCTGGCCCCTGGCACCTGCTGATTTGTCCACTTTCACCAGGGGCAGCAGTCAGGCAGCCTTCGGGGGCAGATCACCCGCAAAAACGCTGCCAAATCTGCATGACCGGCAGACCGCCCTCAGGCGTGCTGCCGAAGGTTGCCTAAGTGCCATGCTTGGGGGGGCAAAAAATATAGAGCCGCCCCTGAATTTCACACCCTACAAATCCCAGCCAGCATGGTATTCTCTTCTCTCCCTCCCCCAATTAGGCTTCTTCTCTTAGGCTAGCTGGGACTCTCTGAGCAAGGCCTGCTACCACCCAGCAGCAGCACTGCACTCAGCTCTACAGAGTGATTCTCCTTGCTGTAAACATGGTAACATGGAGCCGCGCCCCCCCTCCTGTTCACTGGAATTTACACTGTTGCTGGAGGGGAGATGTCAGCATAGATTAGTGTGATTGGTGCTAAGAGCAGATGCAGCTATGAACCAATCACTAGAATTTTCTACTCCAGCTCTGTCTGTGAGCAGGCACAGCAGGGGGATCAGTAAATGGCAGCTTCCATGCAGAAATGTGGAAGCCACCATTAAAAGAGCAAATATCCATGACTGCACAGAAAATCCATGCAGGCTGGGAGCTGTATAATGCTCTCAAAACAATGATGTCAACAGCTTAGTGACAGCCAGAGGGGTGCAGTAAAAATGTTGCCTCATTTACTAGTTTGAAATTAATGCCATGGTTTGTGAAATACAATGAGGCCCCAGTTTCTATGTGATGATGTGTCAGGGAGGCCTGTCCTGGGAAACTCAGTAGAGTAAAGATTTTGTGTCCTTGCCTTTCCCCCTCCCTACTGTCCTTTCTTATTGCACAGAGGATGGGCAGGGAAGAGAGAGACAATATTCTCCCAGTGCTTGTCATCACTTCCCCCATCCATAAATCATTCTCCCCTCCCCATTTTCTAACCTTAAAAATTGCAAATGCATGTTTATAAAAATACTACTAATTTGATTGTCGTCCCCCCCCCCCCCCCTTCATATGGCACTTGTCTACTTAGACTGCAAGCTCCTCAAGGCAGGAACTACATCTTCCTAGGTGTTTGTACAGCTCTTAGTACAATGGGCCCCAGTTCTGACTGGGCCCCCTGAGCATGATGGTAATATACATACTAAATAATCAGCATTCTGGATACTGTTTGTAGCAGGAGCAGTTTCTGTTTGGAGAAAGAATACAACATTGAAATCAGGCCATTCCACTGCAGCTGCTTTATGTTGCTCTGGTAGCACAAAGCTGCACTGGACCAGCTGCTGTGTGGGGAAAACCGTGGGTGGTGAAGAGCCACTGCTGTGGCCACCAGCCCCGGAGGTGTGTTGAGGATAAAAGGGGCAATCCCCAGGTTCAGGTGGGTCTACCCCGCACCCCAACCTGAGCTGTGCCAAATGCATTAGGGACAGATTTGAAGATATGGCCTAGGGAGTTCAGCTTTGTTTTGTTCCCCTTCCCCTATTGAGCCCACCAATGGCAATATATACAAGGAAAGAAGAAATATAGTAAATCTTGTATTACAAAGCCAATTATTATGAGCTCACTTCTGGACTAACTGTTGGCTGGAAGTACTGTTAGCAGCTCCACAAAGCACACACACCTGGATATGTTTACTGTGTTTATATAGGATGCATTTTATGATCCACCAACTTTGTACGTCGTTCCCACCAAAAGCATCTGTGGTGATGCATTCCAAATTAACAGCATCACGGCCTGTAGTAACTTTAATCACTTGTCACTTAACGAAGTCACTAGGCTGAAAAAAGAAAGTAAATGGTATTCAACCACACCATGCTACCAACAGTGTTCATGACATGTATCTAATTAATAGGCCTGTGCACAGAATGTGACATTCCTGTGCAGAACTTCTGAGTCAGAGTCCCTAACATTGGACCTGATCTTGCACTATTTAAGTCAATGGGCTTTGTGCTATTGGGACTGGGTATTGGGTCTACAGGAACTTTGTTAAGTTATTTTGGCGCTCAGTTATTTTGGCCTGCTAATTTATTACTGTGGCAACTCGTGCAGTGTTCACAGATGAGAACTTCAAGTTCTACAGCGAATCGGACAGCTAGAGTAATGAGGAACCCCTGCCCAAGTGCTGATGGGGCACTGTCAGTGTGTGTAGACTCAAAGGAACTTTGAGCAGCAAGGACGTGCCAAGCTAGCACTTTTCTGAGATATAGGATATATCAGCTAAAACTTATCATGACTTTCACCAAACTAAATCCCCTTTTGGATACCAGATCACTTTCTGCAAGAGTCACCTTTATTGGCCATTTTGTCTCTTCAGTGAGATTACTGCTGGCCTGGGGGCATAGCCTTGATTTGTAATTCAATCCACTTATTGTCAATAGCCAATCTGAGAATATATTTGCGGAGAGTGGAAGAATCAACTAAATGCAAAGCATGAGTTGCCAAAAAGCACCCAGTTGTTGAGTCTGAGCCGAATTTGGGTCTAATTTGATATTAAAGACACTGACTGGCCGGTTTCCAGGAATACAGAGAAGGTGGAAAATAGTGTGGTACTGCCTGTCGCACACACTGTTGAATCTAGAAGCAGGGGTGTAACCCTTCTGCCCCCTCTGAGTTGGCAGCAACAAGGGCCAGGTTCAGTATCCAGGGGTTCCGTTTCAATAACACAAGGCATAACCGGCTCGAGCCCCCACCCAGTGACCTGGGACACTTACATACCATACCCTCCTGGGCGCCTCTAGGAGGCAATACTTCCCCTCTCGCAAGCACGGTAGTCTGAGGTGAAAGCGTGCACTAGAATTCTTGTTTTTAATTAAAGGAAGGAAATAATGCACGGGCATCCCATTGGTTGGAGAAAACCACAAAACAGAGTAATTATCCAACAACAACCCATACCACCCGCCAAGTACCATTTTGGCATGTCCTTTTCCCCTTACGCGTCTTAATCCAATCACTCCAACGCCTACCTCCAACAACTAAAAGTCTCTGGTCAATGCCACACAGAATTCAGAGGTCTTCTGTGAGGTTTCCCTCCTCCCCCGCCTGGGTGAAGGGGGACCTTACGTGGTCCAGGGCAACTGCCTCTGCCTTTTCCGTGTGTCGGTTACTGCTCGCCTTCTCCACGAAAACTGCTCCAGCCCCTTACCAGTCTCGCTTCACATGTGCATCCTCCGGCCGTCCTCACAAGCTTGCTCCGCCTCCACCAGCTGCCTCGTCGAGCTTGCTCCACGTGTGTCCTCCCAGTACTGCTCGGCTCCGTCGCTGTGGGCTGCCTCCACCGCCCCACAGCTACTCCGCTTTGCCGGCCCCCCCCCCCCCGGGCGGGGGGGCACCCCCCCCCCCCCCCTTTAATTTTTTATTATCCCAACCCCACCCCCCCCCCCCCCCCCCCCCCCCCCCCCCCTCCCCCCCCCCCCCCCCCCAAAACCCCCTCGTTTTTGTTTTTTTTTTTTTCCCCCCCCCCCCCCCCCCCGACACCCCCCCCACGGCGCGCCTTGGGGGGGGGGGGTCCCTTTACCTTGTTTTTTTTTTTTATGTTGTATTTTGTCCCCACCCCCCCTGTTTCTGGGGGGGTCTGGTCCGCTTCCAGCCCCATCCCCTAAACTGCTCCACTCCGCCAGCTGCTCTGTTCCACCGTGCGCTTCAGGCTCCCCCACTAGTTAAGCACAGGAACTTCAGTGCTTCCCAGCTTCAGTAATTTCAGCTCTTTTGTGATTTCAGCTCATAGTGATCTCAGCACATATGTAGGGCGAGCCCGAGTCTATTCTGCACCATATGCCCAAGTGATGTTCAGCCAGCAACCTGTTCTAGATATGCTTAAGGGAATAAAAAATCATCACTGTCTGGAACCATACATTCCAGCAGTTGGATGACGAGGAGGAGGTGCACTGAGCTGCTTCTAGTCTCACAAGGAGTCCTCTGCAGAAACACCAGGCACAAATCCTGTCCCAACCTCTCCCTTCACAGGGTTTTGACCTAAAGCCCATCCGTCCCTTGTCAGCAAGTACCACTCCACACTGAGGCTGCAGTCGATTCTGTCACAAAGCAGTCCCACAGCTCCGGCACAGTTCGTGGGAATGGGTTAGGCGTGCCTTCATGCATATTTGAGATTTCCTTCCAGACATTCTTTCCACACTTCCCAATACTTCACCACCAAGATGTCAGGGTTACAGCTCATCCTGACTCTGCTTATACAGGGAAGATACTTTTTGATACCTGAATTCTGTTGCATACCACTTGCCCAGTTTCTTAGCGGACAACGCTATCTTCTTCCTTGGACTCCATATTTGGGAAGTCTTCACACTTACTTCAGGGACAGGTGTGTTTAACCCACCATAATAGACTTCAGCACTTATCAGACACTAAGGGTATGTCTTACACCTAAGAAATGGACAATTTAATCTTAAAGTCATTTTTTGTCTAGAAATTCGATTTGTACAGTCGATTCGTGTGTGTTCCCACTAAGGCACATTAAATCGGGTGGTTTGCATCCACAGTCCGAGCTAGCGTGACTTTTGAGCATGATATGTCGGTAGCCTAATCCCACAGTTTCTGCAGTCTCCGCACCCAATGGGCAACTCTGGGTGAGCTCCCATGCCTGATGGGCAAAACACTTGTCACAGGGTGTCTGGGCCATGTCATCAGGCACCCTCATCCCTCCCTCCTTGAAAGCCACGGCAAAAAAAAATTTCTCGCCTTTTTTCCTGTGTATACCCATGCAGACACACATGTCACAGCAAGCGGAAGCCCGCCTCAGCTTACTGTCACCTTACGTCTCCTGGGTGCTGCTGGCACACACAGTTCTCGTGCTACACGCAGCATTCCCCTGCTTGCCTTGCCGTGCCTTGCTCTGCTGTCATACAACAGATAGCTAAGGTTAATGTTTCTATTCACCTGTAAAGGGTTAACAAGGGAACCAACACTGACCAGAGCGAACCAATCAGGAAACTGGATTTTTCAAAGCTGAGGAGGGAATGTTTGGTTTGTGTCTCTTGTCTGGCTCTCAGGTATGAGAGGGGATCTTTTCTATCTTCAAGCTTCTACTCTTCAGTTTCCAAGTTCTTACTACCAAAGTAGAAAAATAATAGGCTGTTATATTGTTTGTGTATTTACGGGTGTAGTTTGCTGGACATGTTTAATGGAGATATCTTTTGGATAGACTGTTTATTCATATTTTCTTTCTTTTAAGCAATAGCTGTTATATGGTCGCCTGTGTCTTGTCACCTAATGCAGAGATCCATGTTTTTATTGTCTTTCTTTCTTTTTATATAAGTTTTCTTTTTTAAAACCTGTTGGATTTCTTCCTGTTTCCTTGTTATCCAGGGATTGGGATAACTCACTAAGACTGGTGGGGGAGACGGGAGGGGGGGCGAGAGTAGAATCTCTCTCTCGTTTTCTTGATTGTGTGCCTCGGGGAAGCGGGATAGATTTCAAAAAGTTTGGATCGTAATCTCTCAGGGTAGCAGCGAGGAAGCCCTGGAGCGGTAAAAAGGAGGGGGTGGGATGGTTATTTCTCGTTTGTTTTTAAGAATCCAGGATTTGGTTCTTGGGTCCCCCAGGGAAGGTTTTGGGGGCCAGAGAGTGTACAGCACTGGAATTTCCTGGTTTGTGTGGAGCCTCTAGATCTAAGCTGGTAATTAAGCTTAGAGGGTTTCATGCAGGCACTCAGATATTGGACGCTCGAGGAGCATTTGGAAGATGCTTATGATATCTTGCCTTGCCGCAGAGGTACAATATGACTGCTAACCATATGTATCCCATGGGTGCTCCTGGCTGACCTTAGCTTAGGTGGTGGGGGTGCCTGGGCAGACATGGGTGCTCCTGGCAGGCCTCGGTGAGGTCGGGTCAAGGGCCTGGACAAAACACCATAAAAAGATAAAATAAAATATGACTAAATGCAAAATAAATAAAAAATCACAAAAAGTAAGAAGAATAGACAAAAAAAAACAAGAAACAAAAAAAAGAAATAATCTAAGAATAAGACGTCGCATTCGACCTGGGGAATGACTCCAGGTCACTTCTCTTCTTAAATCTCTCGTAATTGGGGATTGGCTGCCTGGATATCCTGCGACCAGCTGGAGGTTCTTCTCCTCAAGGCGCCTTTCTCCAGTCGGGCAGCACCATGCGGTCACACCTACCCCAGCCTACCCCTTGCTCCCATGGCTCATGAAGCCTGGACAGTAGTAGGGAGCAGTTCAACTATAGGCTGAGCAAGTGCAGAATGGTGGTAGAATGTGCCTTTGGACATTGAAAAGCTCACTGGTGCAGTTTACTTACTCGGTTAGACCTCAACGAAACCAATATTCCCATTGTTATTACTGCTTGCTGTGCGCTCCACAATATCTGTGACAGTAAGGGGGAGATGTTTATGGCAGGGTGGGAGGTTGAGGCAAATCACCTGGATGCTGATTACACACAGCCAGACACCAGGATGGTTAGAAGAGCACAGCAGGGCGCGCTGCGCATCAGAGAAGCTTTGAAAACCAGTTTCATTACTGACCAGGGTATGGTGTGAAAGTTCTGTTTGTTTTTCCTTGATGAAAACCCTCCCCCTTGGTTCACTCTACCTCCCTGTAAGCCAACTGCCCTCCCGTCCCCGCTTTGATCTCTGCTTGCAGAGGCAATAAAGTCATTGTTGTTTCAAATTATGCATTCTTTATTAATTCATCACACAAATGGGGGAATAACTGCCAAAGTAGCCCGAGAGGGGTGGGGAAGGAGGGAAGCACAGGGGTGGGGTAGTTGTAGAGGCACCCCCTAGAATGGCATGCAGCTCATCATAGAAGCAGCATGTCTGGGGCTCTGACCTGGAGCGGCCATTTGCCTTTCTGGTTCTTTGGTAGGCTTGCCTGAGCTCCTTAAGTTTCACGCAGCACTGCTGCGGGTCCCTGTTATAACCTCTGTTCTTCATGCCTTTGGAGATTTTTTCAAATATTCCAGCATTTCGTCTTTTGGAACGGAGTTCGGATAGTATGGATTCGTCTCCCCCTACAGCGATCAGATGCAGTACCTCTCATTCCGTCCATGCTGGAGCTCTTTTGCGATTCTGGGACTCCATGGTCACCTGTGCTGATGAGATCTGCATGGTCACCTGAGCTGATCAGCTCATCACGCTGGCCAAACAGGAAATGAAATTCAAAAGTTTGCGGGGCTCTTCCTGTCTACCTGGCCAGTGCATCTATGTTGAGAGTGCTGTCCAGAGCAGTCACAATGGAGGCTTCTGGGAGGCCAATACTGTCGAATTGCGTCCGGGAGGCCAAATTTGACCCAGCAGGGTTGATTTCAGCACTAATCCTCTCGTAGGGGAGGAGTACAGAAATCGATTTTAAGAGCCGTTTAAGTCAACAAAAATGGCCTCGTCGTGTGGACGGGTGCAGGGTTAAATCGACCTAACGCTGCTAAATTCGACCTAAACTCGCAGTGTAGACCGGGACTGACAATTAATACATTTAAGTCACTTAGGGGAGCTTAAGTCGTATCTTCAATGCTTAGGCCCAGATTTCCAAAGGTATTTAGGGTGCTGCTGATGCAGTGCTGCAATGCCTAACAGATTTAGGAGCCTCACTATTTTTTTCAAAAGCGATTTAGGCACTTAGGAACCTAAGTCTCTTTTGAACACACGACTTTGGCTCCTAAGTCATTTAGGTGGTTTTGAAAATGTTACTCAATGCCTTCAAGTTATTTACTGTCAGATTATTTGGGCTGAGTTTCTCTGGATCTACGCAATGTAAATCAGATCAGATCATCAGAACGTGCCCCTTAGTCCTTATACATGTACTAACTGCACACAAAGTCGTACAGCGCAATTACCATACTTATTAGCATACCTCCAAACTACAGCGCTAACCTTAAAAGGAACTGATGACTCAAACCACCTGTCTTAGGATCAGGCCCCAGAAGGTAAAATTGTGACAACCTGAGTTTAAGTTCTTAACTAATTGCTATTCAGAGTCCTGCTGAGTTTCAATTTTTCATTTTGTTTTAAATTAAATTTCCTTGTGATTGGATTTGACACCCCTGGAAGATTAGTCTTTTCCAGTGCAATTTTGGAAGGAATTAGAAGAAGCTCTGCAGCTACCTAGTCCTCCCTTGGCAAAAAGTAAGAGGAAAAAAAGGTTTCATATTTATGTATGTAATTTGAATTCCAATCTAAATCCTTTTGGTTGATTTTTCAGACTCAGTCACTGAAACAATTCAAAATGGTTAATAGGTTGGATTGTTTGCTCTGCCACATCCAGACTTTTGATTACTTGTGAATTAAGATAATACATCCTTCAGTTTCTCAACTTTAAGTAGTACAGCTAAATAATAACAAATACAATCCATACCCTTCTTTGCAGAACTGAAAATTCATTCTTTGTTGATCTGACTAGGCTGGACTTGTTCCAAAGAGAAAAGTTCTATATGGAAATAGCCAGAGCCAGCCACAGGTGCTCTAGGTGAAGATAGTTGTTGTTTGCAGCATAGTTGTTGACTTTCTTAGACCTGAAAATGAGCTCTGCGTAAACTTGAATCTCTCACCCACGAATATTGTCCAATAAGAGATATTAGCTCACTCAAGATATTTGTTGGCATCGCCAGATCACCGTGCCAAAGACGTTAAAAAGAAATAAATTCCGTTTTAATAAAAATAAATTAACAGAAATAAAACATCTGAGAGCCACTAACCACATACTAGAATGAAAATGAACAAATGAAATGGGAATAAAATGCACTCACACTGAAGCTGTTTCCTCTGTGTTTCTCTTCCTTCCCATTTCCAACTCCCATTTTCTCTTCTGTTCTCTATTACATTTTCTCTCTTTCTGTCCAGCCCCATGTCCCCCATTTCGAGTCTTTTCGTTATACACAGCTCTCTTCATTCTCTTGCCATCTATTTTTCTCATTCTCTTCAGCGTCACAGTTCTCACTCTGCCTCTGTGCCTCTCCACTATCCCTGTCTCTCTTCCCTCTTCTCTTTAAACTATCACAGTCCCTCCCACAGGTTTCTCTCCCACACCTTCCAACCAAGCTTCTCCATAATTCCCCTTGGGACCCCATTTTTCACACCCTCTAGTTTCGTCCCTGAGTTCCCCTCTGACTTCTATTCTTTTTCCTTTGTAGTTTCTTTTCCTGTCTTCCCACTCTCTTACTTTCCCTCTGCCAGGGTTCCCAACACTTATTTCCTTCCCTGAGGTACCCCAGGCTATTCCTTGCTTTCAGCTCTCCTTTTCCTCTCTCTTCCTCTTCCCACTTCCATGTCTCTATCTTTCTCAAGATACTCTCTTCTTTTCCCTTTCAAGTCTCCTCTATTCCCTCATCTCATCTTCCTTCTTCCACATCTCTATCTGTCCCTCCAATTCCCCTCTTGCTTCCTTTCAGTTTATCTCCTTCTCTCCTTCTAGTTCCCCTCTCCATTCTACTTCTCCTCACCACTTCTCAATCCCTTCTCTGAGTCCTCTCTCCCCACCCCCACCCCGCTTTGACTTATCCCAGTGGGCTGTGACCAGCCTAAGGCTCCTCCAGACCAAGCCATGGTTGAGAAAGGAGCATGGCTCTCTGTAAAAAGGAGCAGAGATAATGCCTCATCTGAAAAGTTGGTGGAGGCCCTCCCATCTATGCTAGGTTGTTCCAAACTCTTACAAATTTTGGGAAGGAAAACGTTTGCCCAGGAATCACTCCAATGCACAGATTTATCCTAAAGCCTTTATTAGCATGGACAGAACCCCAGCGTCATTGAAAAGTACAGTCAATCGGAATCAATGCAAACACTTAAAGTAACTCATCCTCCATCAGTCACAAACTTCTTGATGGTCCCTCCAGCCTCAGGTCCTTAGCCCTGGATTAAGGCACCTCCTTCCCTTTAGACAGAGACCCATTTTTACATGAGAGGCAGGCTCCTAGGGACCATGTGCTCAGGCTGCTCCTTAGGCCTGACCTCCAGCCCCAAACTCAGGGCTTGTCTATATAGGGAAAGTTGCCAGCATAATTACACCAGCATAATTAGGGTAGTATAACTCCCACAAGTAGACATTCTTATTCAGCAAAAGAGTGTCCAAATGGGGAGTTATTCCAGTATAACTACTGTGATATAATTATGCTGGTAAAATTTCCCCTATGGACAACCTCTCAGACTCTTGGCCTGCTGAGTCCCTGGGACAATAGCATCCATCCCTTCTGCCAGCCCATGCAGTCTCTTCTCAAATTGCATTCCCTTATTCAGAAGAGAGATGGAGCAGGAAGTAAGGGCAGGATTTCTTGCAAAACTCTGTAACCAACCAGGGCCCTGTGAGAGTAGTGAGGATTTCCAGTCTGCAGCCAGTCAGGGCCCCTGGGTTATGGCCAGTCTGTTGACCTGTGGGGTGGCGATTCCCCAGCAGAAAGGAGCTGCTGTCTGCCAACTACAGGTTTCACTGTCGTACCCGTAATTCAGCAGTGTTTGTGTGGGCAAGGACATGAATAGGAAATAGAGTAACTGTAGCCTTCAGTCTGGCATTGTAGGCAGTCATCAGTCAGGCCCAAACTCATGGCTGCCACTGGCAATAGCAGGAGTTAAAATGGACAATAGGCAAATCTCTCACAATTGCCTCCTCTGTCAAACCATGGAGATCAGGAATGAAATGACCAAAATGCAAAGAGTGCCATCATTTACGTAGCTACTTCAGCTATTAGCAAAGGCCAATGAAGCACAGTCTTGACCAAATATTCAAAAGGAGAATATTTGACATTCTTTTTATGTCATTCCTTTCAGTTCAGTTCTTGTAATGATTTCCATGCAGCCTCTGTTGAGTGACAGTATTTGTAAAGATGAGTAACTGAGAATAGTGGAGGATTGTGGCTACAGGAGACTAAATTAGGGCTCCTTTGATCACTCTCTGGAAGGAAGGAGCAAGATTCCCATGCTTGATCAAACACTAGCTAGCCAAAGAGTGGTATTTCAGACAGCTGAACAAGCAACTTCTTGTCTTTCTTCCTGGCTAGAGGGTGAGGGCTAATAAATATCCGTGTTTTAATGAGGAGGAAAACAGAGAATTAAAAGAATTACTGTTTGTTTATCATAATTAAGTGAATGGTTTGGATTTATTCATTCTGCTAGAGTGTGATGTTGCTTCTCATACAACTGACCTAATAGCAGCCCTTGAACTGCTTAAAAACCATAAATACGAAATATAATGCTCCTAAATTGGAAGATGCACATGTATGGAATTCCAAAATCCCCACCATTCATTTTGCTTAACCCTGCCTGAGAGAGAAAGCTGTTTACCATTCAGATATTGATATCTATCTTCTTATATGATAACATTCTAATATTAGTGCTGCAAACTTCCTATCTGGATCCAAATCCTAATTTACCCATTGTTTGAAGATGTTCATTTCTAATCAGTAATGTATCTAACATAAGGCTAGATTCAGACTTGGGTGGCATGCTAAAACAGAGGCATAACAACCCCTCTGACATCCATGTGCAGGCTACCCAGATCCCAAGGCCAGGTGAGCAGGAGTAAGCAGGTGCTGGGAACCTGCTGCACCTTGTTTCCCCTGAACTCTGACTCCCAAGCAGGTGTGCAGGGAGGGGAGTGAGCAGAGCATTGGCTCTACACCCAAACACCAGAAAACGCAGGTGAACCTCTAGGAAGCAGGGAGGAAATTGTACCTCTCAGAAATGTGTTTCCTTGTTTGTGCTGCTCCTGTGAGAGCACCCCTACACAAACTATAACCAGACTACTTGCAGAGTAAAGCACCACTCACTGTGAGTAAATGAGCCAGAATTGGGCCCTTGACAAGGAAAACTCCCCTTTTTTTCTATTTTTTTCAGATGGTGGAGCTGTGTTCCTCCCAGTTACCTCTCAGTTTGAGCCCTAAGAGATATTTGAACCACAGAATACAGGACACAGAAAAGGCACTTGATATCTCGCTAAAATTGAGTTGAGTCTGCAACTGATAATTAGAGAAAAATGTGGCCTGCTTTTCTTGTCATAAAATATCCATTACAGGCCATAGTTTCATCAGATGTACCCATTATTCAAATTCTCTGTTGTGTTTTTGTTGTTGTTGTTTTTTAAATGTACTGTGTGCATTTAATGCAAATATTGGAGATAAGTTACTTGGAAAAAATATCCACATGGGTTTGCTCTATTCCCTGATTCGAATTATGTTGGGGAAGCTCTCTGGCCTGTGCTATACAGGAGGTGATGATCACAGTGGTCCCTTCTGGCCTTGGAATCTAAATCTATGGCTGAGACTACAAAGACCTCCTGTGTGAAATCTGGAATTCAAAATTTGGAGGGGGGGGGGGGGGAATACTTGCACCTGGAATTTCAAACTTCACATTCTCTAAATATTTTGTTCAGTGAAAACTGATCACTCAAATGCTCACAGAAAGTGAAAACAAATAAGTTTGCTAGTATGGCTGATGTGCATTCATTTAAAAATGAAAATGAGTATTTGTGGGAAATGTTTTGCATTATACACCCAACTCTAGCTGATGCAAAGGATTGTATTATAATGTACCAGAAAGCTGATACTTCCAACACTGCAAATCAAACCAGTTTACTAGAAAAACACCTCATGATTTCATGTCATGTGTGAAAAATTTCATAATGCCCCTGAACAAAGGGCATGGTACAAATCTAAGATGTATTGTTATCAACGGAAGAATGCAGTGCGTTGACAAGGCATTGAATCATTGTTTTACAATTTGTTTAAACAAAAACTTGGCATGTAATACTTTGTATTTCTATTAATTCCAAGACAGGAAATTCAAAGTTAAGTTGCCCAACACAATCGGTTTCTCTTGCTTACATGTAGTTAACTTATATTCCCACAAAGAGAAAATTTCATTAGGAAAAAACCAAAACCTTTGGTAAACAAGTTAAAGTTGCATACAGGGAACACCCACCAACACAGATCTTTAAAAGAAGGGAATGTCCAACTTCTTAACTGAACCCCAACCCCTCACATTTACCCCTTTAACTGCCAAACCCCATGACTCTCTGAATAAGTGCTATATGCCTCCAGCATGTACAACAATAAAATCCTCACACTACATTCCTGGCCATTTGCACTAGAACACTAAACTAGAGCTTGTTGGGAAATTTTCAGTGAAGCATTTACACATTGGGAAACGTTGATTCAGCAAAACTGAAACTTTTCTTGATGAAATTTCCCACAAAAACTGCTTAGGTTCAGCAGGAAGAAATTTGAGGTCAAAACCAGAGTGAGAGAGAAAGACCTACCCAAAGCAGCCAATGGCCCAGTAGGCAGGGCCTTTAGCTGGGCTGTGGGAAGCCCATGCTCAAGTTCCTGCTTGGACTTAGGCAGAGCAGGGATTTGAAGCCTGCCCTACATAAAACCCTTTTCTGGCATGAGCCACTTGGCAGGTAAAGCTACAAAAATGTAAAATCTTCCTGCAATTTCATAAGGAGCATGCACACTGCCATACTTGCAGCAGGGCTGCATGCTTCCTGCTCCAGGCCCATCCAATTCTACAGGCCAATCCAGAAGGGAAGCGGGACCCTTGCCCCATCCTCCCCTTGCCCCCTTTCAACAGCTGGGGCCCACTGGGAATAGGAAGGAGCAGGGGCCTAGGGTCCCCAACAGGACCCTGGCAAACCCCTCACTACAGAAGCTCAAGGGAAAAGCCATTACTTGCACCCTCCCCTCATGCACCGGCATGATGCACCTGCATAACGGCTAGCCAAAATCTAGTCCACAGAGCTAGAGGACCCTTGGCAATTTTTTTCCCTGTAAAATTAACGTAAGTTCGGATTGACATGATCCGATTCAGCTGTGCAGTATTGGAGTCATGGGCCATACACAAAGTCAGTGTGTTTATTTCTTTAAGGAGAAAGCAGCTGTTGTTGAGAGCATTCATCTGTGGTATACACAGTGAGAGTTGTTGCAAGAAAGATTAATGTAAAATAATAGGCAATTCAGTAGTTGGTCCACAAGCATCCAACTATGCTCTGCTTTACATTCACCGGCTGGTGCAGGAGCTCAGAAATGTGCCTGCCATTGTTTCAGCCCCTGAGGTCTTCTGCAGATGATGGTTTAGAAAGCCAGCACTTTTGTGTGAGGGGTAACATAGCAAGTGGCTCAGGCTACAGCGTGAGTCTCGTGTGACAGACAGCACTTACATCTCACATGCCTGTACTTAAAATTCTGTATGTGACTTCAAATGGGACTTCACTTGCAGTCCTAAAATGATGTGTAGAGTTGCTGTATGCTGTTAAAGAGTTGCCATGTCGCGCGCCCCCTCTGACTACTTTACACAAACACTGCCAAATTCTCACTAATTTGCACAGATCTGTTGAGCTCTGTGATACACTGTGCCTGTATTTTTTGCCTGTTTGGCATCTGTATTTAGGAATGTGTTGAACCTGGTGGTTACATGACAGCAAAATTTGCTTCTACCACAACCACATCCACAGGCATGGCTGCTGTGTAACAGTGTTTGAAAAATCAGAGTGCCTGGTGCCTAGCAATGCCTCCAGGCCTAACCTGATGTTACCGTAAGTTCCTGCCCTACACGGACAATGAGGCAGATGTATCCGTCTCTCCCTATAAGTCCTGCATCTCAGTTACACCATTCTCCACTGGACTGAGTTCCAGGTCTGAGCTGAAATTAAATGTGCTGCTTCTGACCAGTTGTGGAAAGCTTATTGGTGATGCACTCATTGCCATCAGATATTACGGCCAAGAGTGCAGCAGGATTCAAAAAAGGATTAGCTATTTTGATGGATAATGACAACATCCAGAATTGCATTAGATAGAATTAGTAAAAGAAAAAAAGTGTAGAAAGGACATAAGCATACCTCAGAGTATAAGCCAACCTCTGATTTGGATCCATTGTTTGTAAAGTGCTTTGGAGTTCTTTGAGATGAAAGGTGTCAGGTTGTCTAGGAGTAAATTGCTGATAGCCTCCTAATAGAGCGTCTTCTAGAGATGCAGCTCTGTAATTTAGAGTAGCAATGTTGCCAGCTCTTGTGATTTTATTATGTCTGTCTGGTGCTTTCTTACAGTCCCAGCTCCTGGAGTCATGTGATTATGTGAGCATTTTGGCTTTCATTTAAAAAAAAAAAAGAGAGAAAAATCCTGAAGATGTGACCCCCATGCCCCACGCAAAGGCTACAATACCACAAGACAAGTATAAAGAGCTCAGAAGTTGTTATTCTTAAAAACCTCATGATATTTAAAGTATCAGAGGGGTAGCCATGTTAGTCTGGATGTCTGTTAGTCTGTAAGGTGCCACAGGATTCTTTGCTGCTTTTACATGATATTTAAAACCAGTCTTGATTTTTCAGGGTCTGACTCATGATTGTGGAATGCTTGGGGCTGGCAGTATTACACTGGGGATGTGTCTGAACCAAACCCCCTCACATTTTGGGGAGGTTCAGATGCAGACTCACCCCCATCTCTGATGAACTGAGCCAAACCCTCACATCCAAACAACCTGAAACTTTGGCACACTTCAAGCCTGGAGCCAGATTCTGCAACTCAGGCTGATCTCTAGTACTGTACTTTGCGTAGTGAGTTTTACCTTGGAATCAAAGAGGACAATGTGCAATGTCAGAAGGGTCACCAGAGTTGAAATGAAACAAGAAACACAGCCTTCCTGTTGCATTGAGCAAGACCCTTGCTGCACTTCATTTGTGCAGTTCAGGCTGCAGCTGCCGACCTAGAAGGATTTTATTCCTAGTGCAGTGTGTTTGACTCTTAGATTCTGCAGCACTAAACTGAGGGGAGAGAGGGGAGGAAATAATATAATTGCTGTAGAAAAATTCAGCTGATGAACCACTTTTGGTTTAGCTTGTTCTGGGGAATGGGGAGGAAAAAGACGGCTGTGGGAGAATCTATTTCCTTGTGATATCAAACAAATTCTTTGAGATTAGCACAGTACTCATATCTATTTAATTACCATGATGAATTACATGCCTGCCATTGATCTCCTTGTTCTTACTTGCCCCTAAGTACTAATGGGCTGTTAATTTTGCCTATTAAAAGTACAAAGCTTGATGTGGATTTTCTGTTTACTTATGGTAATGATGAGCCCAAGGAATGTAGAAGGGGCTGCGCATGGCTAATTGACTGGTTCAGATCACTGTCCTCCATAGCAAGGCTGAGAAGCTTTCCCTGGCAGCAGGTAAATCAAATCTGCTATCAGCAAGAGAGGCCAATACTGTAAAAAGAATGGTTAGAGCAGGAGCAGGGAACAAGCACCAGTTATAGGGTATCAAGCAGTTCAGCCACTTAGGGGGATGGTTGTGGATGCCAAGCAGCCTTTACCTGCAAACAACAAGAACTGTTTAAAGGGACGGGAAAAGGGGATTTAAGGAGGGACAAACAACAAAAGAGTTACAATGTAATTAACTCCCAGATCTCTCTGAGGGTTCAGCAGAGAGCCTCCAAGCAGACGATGCTTCCATCTTCAGCTGAATTCAAGTTTAAATTTGATGTCCACAGAAAACCCTGTTATAAAGCAAGGGAAGCAATGACCTGTGGCAGGCAAAAGGTCAGCCCTTCTTTCAGCCTTGCAGCACCAGAGGTCTCAGGGGAAATGTGAAAATGTGGCTTTCATGTTGGGGCAGGGGCTTCTTCCTGGGGGGGGGCCTCAGTTAGATGCCAGGATTCTGGTTCTGTGGGAGAGAACAATGATCACTGCTGTTTTCTAGGTGGTCTTTCCCCCCACATATTGCTGTTATTGTTTCTGAAGGTTAAGGAGTTCTGCAGAAATTGCTGCCTGGCTTTAGTCCAAGACAGGATCAGGCAGGTGAAATTAGAGCTTCCTCCCATAACAACCGTACCTATCTCAGGACTCTGTTATTAGTTCCGTACATTTCACCTATTTCACTGTGCCATATACCGTGCTATACAGATAGGCGTAACAACTGCCATTCCTTAGAGGACCCCTACCACTCTGGTAGATGGAAGTGACTCATTCTCTGTGCAAGGTCTATTCTGAGTAATGGCTGCCTAGTGAGTTGAATTGGGCCAGATTGTGAACGGTGATTACAGATGGCTAATAGCAAAATGCTTGTCATTTCAAACCATCTGGAGCTCATCCTAAAATACTAACCGCTCACAAATGCTGTGGAATCCTTTTATAGAGAAGGCATTGTATTCACAGAATGAGCATGGCTTACTTTAACCACACTGCAGTCATCACCTGGCAAGATGGCCACATGCTTCAGCCAAGTAGCCACAAAATTGTTAAGAGGTAGCTCTTGCCTTTCCCTAACCCTGCCTTTCACCTTCTGATTGTTTCTTCCCCTCACCCTCACTTCTTGTGTATGTCTAAGATCTGTGGTGGCAGAGCCCATGTCTTCTATGATGGACTCAGAATACTATGAGACACCAAAATAGTACATAGTAAAAGTTGCAATCAATTGAAGCTATTGAGAACTTTCACAGTTAAGCACTGGAATAAATTGCCTAGGGAGGTTGTGGAATCTCCATCATTGGAGATTTTTAACAGGTTAGACACACACTTGTCAGGGATGGTCTATAATACTTACCCCTGCCACGAGTGCAGGGGTCTGGAGTAGAAGACCTCTCAAGGTCCCTTCCAGTTCTACAATTCGTTCTACTTCACTATAAAGGGAGTTTCAATAGTGTTTACTAGGGACCAGTCTTGAGTGTAATGAGCACCTACAGCTCCCACTGACTTGGCCCTGCAGATAGGAGCCTGCACCCCACCTGAATATGTTGCACAAGAGAAACGAAGCAGTTTCCTTTTAAATGTACAGTGTCATGCATTTGGTGACACAGCGGTATAGTTAAGGTTAAGGCAAACATTCAAAATTCTCCCAGTTTCCATCCATATGAAATTTGCATGTGAAAATGAGTTGGATTATGCACATATGTTATTTGTATGCATAAACATCCAGTTTGCATGCATAAGTTATCGTTTTGTGAGCACAAATGATGTATATGCACAGCATGCATAAAGTATCGCCCATCATTTATTGTAACAAAAAATTTTTATTCTTTCAGGAGCGGAAAGATTTCCCAGAGTTTTTGTGAGTTTTTAAATACCCTGGAATACCCAGGGACAAGTGGCCAGCCCTATGCTCCAAGGGAGTAATTTAGCCTCTCCACTAAACAGAGTTTGCAGGGAAATTCTTGGGGATTTGAGGCGGAACCTGTTGTGCTGTTGCACTCCATATGTTTTACGGGAACATGCTTACAGGTGTGAGTATGATGTAACTGGAATATGCTTAGGAATGGAGGCTGGGGTCTCACAGGACATGTGATCATATCACCTGATGTGCTGCAATTACCTCTGAGCCCATTATCCCTGCCAGTTTGGGACTTCCAGAACCCTGTCTTGTTGAGCCAGATACACTAGCCTGCTGCAACACAGACCCAGATCTGGTCACCCTCAAAGCTGCAGATTTTAACCAAAAACTACTCAGCAGCTCACCTATCTCCAATACCCAGAAACCCAGTTCCCAATGGGATCCAAACCCCAAATAAATCGGTTATACTCTGTATAAAGTTTATATAGGGTAAACTCATAAATTGTCCTCCCTCTATAACACAGATAGAGATATGCACAGTTGTTTGTTCCCACAGGTATTAATCACTTACTCTGGGTTAATTAATAAACACAAGTGATTTTATTAAGTATAAAAAGTAGGATTTAAGTGGTTTCAAGTAATAACAGACAGAACAAAGTAAGTCACCGAGCAAAATAAAGCAAAAACACACAAGTCTAAGCCTAAGCCTGTTACATTAAGAAACTGATTACAGGTAAAATCTCACCCTCAGAGGTGTTCCAATAAGCTTCTTTCACAGACTAGACTCCTTCCTAGTCTGGGCCCCCCAGTCCTTTCCCCTGGTACAGTCCTTGTTAATTCCAGCAGACATCATAGGTGGAAAGCAGGGGTGTTCTCATGACTAGCAGCCCCCATTGTTCTGTTCCACCCCCTTTTATATATTTTGTCTCTCTGGGTACCAACCCCTCCTTCTAAATGGAAAAGTACTAGATGTAGGATGGATTCCAGTATCAGGTGACATGATCACATGTCCTGTGAGACCCCAACCGCCATTCTTCCTGAGTTGGCCCACACATACACAGGAAGGTTTGTAAATAAACAGAGCCATTTACAACCAATCATCCTAGTCTAGGAGCCATCAAGGTTTTAAACCACCATTAATGGCCCACAGTTTGCATAATTACAATAGGACCTCAGAGTTATGCTTCAGATTTTTAGCTTCAGACACAAAAATGATACATACATACAAATAGGAGAAATATATTCAGTAGGTTATAACCTCTGTTATAATACCTTACAAGAGACCTTTCGCAGAAAGCATATTTCAGTTACATCATATTCACACTCATAAGCATATTTCCATAAAACATATGGAGTGCAACATCACACCTGTCACAGAGCATGTCACTCATTGCTGGACTGGTGCCTACTCCTGATCATTCTGGGGATTAGCTCGAGGCTGATGCCCCTGTATGTGGTCTGCACCCTGTCACTCTTTCTCCACAGTCCACCGGCAACCCCTCTCACCATAGGGGCTGGAACTAAGGGTGAGGGGGTGCTAAAGCACCCCCTGGCTTGAAGTAGTTTCCATTATATACAGGGTTTACAGTTTGGTTCAATGGATCACAGCACCCCCACTATACAAATTGTTCCAGTGTCCCTGCCTCTCATACCATCAGGAACCACAGTGTCCTCTTCGTGGCTCGGCCCTCCAAGCATGTCATTATCTGCATTCTCCCCGCGGGGGTTTAGCTCCTAGTCCAGCCATTTCCCCAGTGGCAGCTGTAGTCAATTGTCCAGCAACTTTCCCAGTGGTGAGTGGGGGGAACCCAGGGCCACCTACTCCAGGTCCTAGCACAGGGACCCTCCGAACTCCAGGCACTTACTGCAGTCCTTTGGCTCTACTATTGCTGCATTTCCCTGGGCCACTTCTCCATGGCCACAGCATCTTCCTCAGTTTCAGCAGCCCATCCAGAGCTTCTTCTCATCTCCCCAGGTTCCTGCCTGCGCTGCTCAGTCCAAGGCGCTACAGGGTTGCAGCCTACTCCAGAGACAGTCCTCCTTCCTCAAGCTTCAGGCAGCCACTGCCCTGCTCTGCCCTGATGCTCTCTTTATAGGGGCCTGATGGGCCCTGACTGGCTGGTCCTCACAACCCCTCTCCTATTGGCTGCTTTCGCACAGCCTTTACTGGCCAGTGTGGGACAGACGCCCCATCGCATACCCAATGCAGAGCTTCCTTCTGCAACATGGATCCTTTCTAGGCTATCTGCCTATGACCACAGACTAGAGGATCAGCATGGTTCAGAGGGTTTCCTATAGGCCTTCTACCCTAGGATGAATTGCACCTCAAATATCCAAATTACAGTAGCAATCGCACAAAAGTCCATAGCTCAGCCAGTCCCTGCTGTAATTCAATTACATGAAGGACAAGACAATCTTGCCTGTAGTCCACAGTAGCACTGTTTTAAACCATTTCAGTTGCAGAGAGCTCTGGGTGTCTATCCAACAATTCCCAATACAGCACTGGAGGATAGTAGTGGAAGAACTGTCTGAATTGTTGTCAATATAAGCTGTGCACACTGGAATTAAACTAGTAATTAGACTCACTGAAAGCAAAGCAAATCCCAATAGTATCTGACAGGCTTATGAAACATTTAAAACATACATATGTACATACAGTACCTTTTACCTATGTTAGGGGGAACACCACCGTAAATTTCTCCACACGAGGGCTTAGTAATCATTACAATGTGGACCACTCTGCATTTTTCAAGTGTTACTTGTAAATACTACATCATCTTAATATTAATTCCATTACTGTCTATCTGCAGCTTTGTAACTTGAGAATAATCAGCAACCACGCAGCATCGTGGTTTTTATAACTATAGTCAACTTTCCATGAGAAGCCTGTGATTGTCTAACTGCAATTTAAAATTCTTCCTGCAGAGATTGTAATTTCAGTCTTTTGTATGAAATCTTTTGTGAATAAAGCACAATCAGGAAGAGAAACATTTTTTTCTGTTTCAGAAAATGTTTATCAACAGGAAATACATTTTCTTCTCAATAAAAGTAGCATTTAGAGAAATGTTTATTTTCCAGTTCAATATACAATGTGTGCCAGTAGGCTTGAGTGAGCTCAGAGAAGATACTAATTAGAATGTGCACAGAATGCAGCCAGCAGCAGCCAAATGCATTGCTAAATGTCAAGTGTCTATTTCATGCAACCAAGGAAACTTTCTATAACTGCTCTTTTATTAAGTGTGACTGAATCCGAATGAGAGTTTAGTGAGTATTGCATAAAACAGCAATCACAAACATTCGTCTGAATCCCCTGGCTTCCCACAAATTTGCTTTGATGACCTTTAAAACCTCCATTATTTGTTTTCTGCACACATTTGTACTAGCAATTTTTGGTTCACAAAAATAATTGCCGAAAGTGTAATGAGTATTAACTCAAGCTGAAAGTGTTTGCACAGCCACCTTGAAAGCTGGACATGGGTTTAAGAGTAAACCAGTCGGATGGCAGAAACAATAGCATGTGACATAGGTGACCAGTCATATAACCTAAATAATCAATGGCCAATGGCCAATACAGTCATCTCAGGGAATTGCTCATGAACAACTGAAATACACATCTGCAACCACCAGTCATCAAATAATTTGGAATAACAAAAAAAAATGTGTTAATCGACTCATGGGTATTTTACAAACAGAGTAGGGGGCTACATTAAATGGTTTGCTGCAAATAGTTCATGAGGTCTACTCTGAACAGAAGAGTCACTATGAATTCAAGCCAGAACTTGCTTTAGTTATGGATTTTTCCTCATATTGGAACTTGATCTCATGGTGTGCCAAGTTTCTGCTGCAAAGTGATGAGTGCCCTCAAGCACCGCTACCTCCCAGAATCAAGCCTATCAGGCTAACTTCTCTTTTGTTCCCCATCAAACTATGTCTTGAATTGAAAAATGTATTTTAATGCTTATGCAAAACAACAGTGGGAAGTGCATTCTTGCAAATCAAAAAGAAGGGCTCCAGGCTGTGGAGCAGCAATGGAATGGTTTTGCAACTAAGCCTTAAATTTATCTCTAAGCTAAGGCAAGATTAGGTTCTACAGCCCTAGGGACCCCCTCCATGTGGGAGGAAGACCAGAGAAACCAAAGATCACCTATGCCTTGGCTTTGCTCAGCCCCAAGAAACTGGTGTATAGCTATACCAGACATCCTCCTGGCTCTGTACTCCACTCTATCATGATCTGTGGATCCCCTGCATAGGCTCCTGACATTCTGCCTCCCTTCAGACATGCAGTGGAAACAGCATTTCCTGTATCAAGTGCCCTGTGAACCCACAGAGGAAGGGGCACGATTTGAGCTGTAAGGATGAAATTCATTCCTGCACAGAGGGACAGCACAAGCCCTAGGAATCGCTTTTGAGGACCTAAATGGTGCACAGGTCTTGTGCAAGCTCTCTGCACACCGTTGAATATCACCCATAGTGAGTATGCCTTGGTCTATACTTCAGATTTAGATCAGTCTAGCTACATTGCTCAGAAAAAGTCACATCCCTGAGCACTGTAGTTAAGTCGACCTAACCCCTGGCATAGACATGAAAAATTCTCTTATCCATCTACTGCTGCCACTAGGGAGGAGGATTACCTACATCTGTGGAAAAACCCCTTCCATCAGGGGAGGAAGCATCTACACAATGGTGCTACTGCAGCATGACGCAGCACTACAGCAGTGGTGCCATAGCGCCCATAGTGAAGACATGCCCTAAGTGTGAGGGGGTGACATGACATAAGGATGTTATATCAGCCCTATCTCACCTACCCCTTGAACAGGGGGAATTTCCAAGTGAAGAGGTCTGGCTCCAGGCATGAACTGGCTGAAACAGAGCCCAGAGTAGGGGGCTGGAGTTTCTTACAGCGATTCATTCCTTAAGTTTTTCCCTGACCTCAGGAAAATGTGATAGACGTCTCTAGTGTAAGAGTTGGTTAAACAACTCAAACAGCATGAGTGCCCTGCTTTATGCAGTGAAGCCTTCAGGCGTGCTAAGGTTCTGCTACATGCTCTGCCCAGCTATGTCAGTTAAAGCACCCGCCTGCATTACCAACAGTCATTAAGGAACAGCATTTGCAGAAAATCCTTATTTTCTGGTTTCAATCATGTTGTGCCAAGACAACTTGTCTCATGTGTTGACAGTCCTTACAGTTGGACAAACTGGCCTGGATTGGTTGCGTTCTTCCTAACAGAGATGCTTTCTCCATTGAGAAAGACTGAAAGATAAGGACAAGCGTCTACTGCCAACGCCAAGTAATCTATGTGGGAATGGGTAATTTATCATTCCTGACTCTGTTGCATTAAATGCTTAGTGGAAAAGATTCAGGTTTGAGAGGGCTATGCCTGAAAATTAAGAACCTGTCAGAAATTTTAGTGCAAATGTCCATATTATAAAAATTATAATAAAAAAAGAAATTACCTATAAGGCACTAACCATAACTATGGTGAGCTATACAAACACAAAAAAAACATACATTAAAAGAAAATGAGCAAGATTGCAAAGTTAAGCTCTCAAAAGTTAGAAAATGCCAGAATGAAGGTTGTTTGTGCATTACGCTAGAGTCTCTTAAATTACATGATATACTATTTTTTCCACAGGACCTGCTCTGGAGACAATCAGTGCTGTGTAGTGATTGAAGGAGGCAGTTGTCTGTAGGTCCCCTATCTCACTCTTTGCAGAAGCTGGAATGTGCAGTAAGTGAGGCTGTAGACTGCAGGAAGAGAAAGGATGGTCTCATGGTTATGGCACTTGACTGCTGCCCTGGAGAACTGGATTCTATCCTTGCCCCTTGCACAAAGTCCTTATGTGATTCTGAGTATGTTACTTAAAACAAACTTTTCAGCAGTCATCACTAATTCTGGGCTCTCATTTGCAGAAGTTCTGAGCACTCATTGCTGCAACAGACCCTAAATGTCTCAAATTGGACACCCAAAGTTAGTGGATACTTTTGACTTTAATCTCTCTGTGCCTCAGCTCCCAGAGCTCCCCTGCTGTGAAGATAAATTAATCCTTGTGAAGCATTCAGATATTGCAGTGATGAGCACAACAGCAAAGTCCGTGAGGAAATTAATAACCCCCTCTGCATAGCAGAGTTTGTAGACTGTGCAATAAATAAGGCCTGGGGCCACACCCTGAACAATGAGAACAAAACAAAAAACTGAACAGCCAGTTATTCAGTGAGCACCAGCCATTCAGTGAACTAATGAGGCTGGGGTCCTTGGGAAAAAAATAGAATGTGATCCTGTAACTGAAGACTATCATAATGCATTCGCACAAAGGAGTTGATTTAAGGTTTCACAGCCAACTTTAATTCTGACATTTCCTACTTGTATAGCGCCTGACTTTGCAACCTAAACTGCAGCAGGCTCAGTCACTCTGTGTGGGGTGGGCAGGGCCGCCCAGAGGATTCAGGGGGCCTGGGGCAAAACAATTTTGGGGCCCCCTTCCATTAAAAAAATTGCAATACTATATAATACTATATTCTCTTGGGAGCCCCTGTGGGGCCCGGCACGAGTTGCCCCACTTGCTCTGCACCCCTGGGCAGCCCTGGGAAAAATAAATCTCTGCATCTCGGCACAAACCCAGTTTTGAGAAAACTTCTTTACAAGGTATTACTGGTTCTCAGCATCAGCTAGGGCTAAAAGGCACTAAAGCTCATTAAAAGGGTGGGGAACAACTAATTTTCTGTCAAACTTTTTCTGGATCGAAAACTAAGGGGTTTTTAAAAAGCAGAAAAAATCACGACAATGTCTGCTTCTTCAAATTGTTAATGCTTTTTTTTAATTGAAAAGCTGAAATTAGTCTGCCAAAACCTGAATATGGTTGGGGTTTCAGAAATCTGTGCCAAAATATTTGCTGCTGCTGTGTTTGATTGTTTAAAAGAAACAATAAAAAAATTCTTTTTAAAAAAATCCAAAACTTTTGAACCACCTCAGCTGCGACCAAATGCCTGAGCCATCCAGTCAGATTTTTTCAGATTCTGAATACTCTGCTGGCTTCCTTGACTCATATCTTTCTCCATAACTTTGGGTTCATTTAGGTTGGAACATAAAGAAAGCCATACTGGTCAAATCAAAGGTCCATCCAGCCCAGTATCCTGTCTACCGACAGTGGCCAATGCCAAGTGCCCAGAGGGAGTGAACCTAACAGGTGATGATCAAGTGACTCTCTCTCTGCCATCCATCTCCAACTCTCTGACAAACAGAGGCTAGGACACCATTCCCATCCTGGCTAATAGTCATTAATGGACTAACCTCCATGCATTTATATGTTTCCTAGAGACTGGCTCCATGGTCCTCACAAACTGGAGATGGTTACGTGGGTTTGTCTTTGGTACAGCTTATGTAATCATACTCTGAACTGAGCATTTTGAGCTTGTTCCAGAATCTAGATGAGCCCTATGTTCTGAAACTGAAATGTCAAAAATAGCACATGCATGTGAATGGACAGGCAGGGTGCTAAAATTAAATTAACCCAGGAGTTCTCAAACTGTGGTCAGGACCCCTCACAAGGTTATTACTCAGGGGTCACGAGTGTTATTATTGTCAGCCTCCACCTCAAACCCCGCTTTGCCTCCAGCATTTATAATAGTGTTAAATATATAAAAAGTGTTTTTAATTATATAAGGGAGGGGAGTTGCTCAGAGGTTTGCTGTGTGAAACAGGTCACCAGTATAAAAGTTTGAAATACTGAATAACCCTCTGAAACTCAGGGAATGAGGAGAGGGGTGTCCCTTGTTAGGGTTGGGAAGGAAGTAGGTGGTGTAGGATATTGCTCTTCTCCATGTAATCCTCCTCCAGTTGGCTAATTTTAAATGAAGCTACCCTCCCCTGACATGAATCTCCTATGGCACTGAAATTAAATAGAGACTATTAATTTGCATTTGAAGAAGTGAAAGGGTGTGTAGCCCTAATGGAAAAGCTAACAGCTTGGCTCTTCTGCAAGCCTCAACGCTGAATGAGCTTCAGGGTAGGGAAGGCTGTGCCTCCAAACGCCTGGCCCTGCCCCCTATCCGACACTACCCCACTTCCTGCCCCCCCACTCAGAATCCCCAACCTGTCCTGCTCCTTGTCCCTGCACTGTCCCCACAAAGACCCCCCCAACCACCACCCCAGACCCCCCCCGCTGAGTCCTGATCAGACCCCTGGAATGCCCACAATCCAACCCCCTGATTCCTTGACCACAACCACCCCCAACCTCTGCCCCCTCCCTGTGCCCTGACTGCCCCTGGGACTTCCTGCCCCTTAGCCAACCACCCCGGCCACAGCTCCTTACCCCCTGCTCCCCCCGCCTCACCCGGAGCCTCAGCGCATCCGGTAGCCTCACTCAACAGCTGCACCTGGCTCCGGCGTGTCCCCTGAGCTCCTCCTTGCTCAGAGCCTCGTGGTCAGGGGGCGGGGCTGTGAGCTGTGGGCTGAGCGGAGGGAGCTGAGCTCAGCCTGGAGCTCGCAGCCCCGCCCCCTGACCACGCGCCTCTGAGCGGGGCGGAGCTCAGGGGCCCCGCAGGTGCCAGGCTCCCGCGCTGTCCAGGGATGCCACTGGATGCGCTGAGGCTCCGGGAGGGGGAGGAGCGGGGTCGGGGAGCGAGCCTCGGCCGTTCTCGTGGGGGCCCCTGCAGAGCCCGGGGCCTGGGGCAAATTGCCCCACTTGCCCCCCCCTCTGGGCGGCCCTGGGGGTGGGGGATGCATTTGCAGCCGGGTCGTCACTAGAGACTGCGAGAGGTTTGAGCATGCTCAGCCAAGACAGAATCATCTGAGATTTTAGCTGCTAAAATTAGAGAGGTCACTACTGAGCATGTGCAAACTGATTTTTCAGAGGCTATCACTTCACCATATTTGAGCAGATTTTCATGGGGGCAGCAAAAGTCACATCCCTGACACAAAAGCCATCGCCCTGCTAAAATTCAGGCCCTTGCTCCAAAGCATGGGTGCACTAGAACTTTTTCAAAAAGTCACCAGAATTTTTTAACATGCATAAGTCAACATATTTTCCACTAGCCTCTTTCCTGGAGGTAGCTGAGCCATTTTGGCTGAAACAATGTAGCCTGAGACAGATACCTGGAATGGAAAAATTCAGCCCAAACACTTAAAGTCTGGCAGAGTTTTAAGTAATTGAAAGCAGGATCTTATGTCGGAAAGTACTGGACAACCCTAATAAAAGGCAGTGCTACCAATCCTATAATAACCATCCCTACTATACTAATAGCTTCTATCCCAATCTCCCCTACACCAAAGGCAAGTGAAAATAGCAGCAATTAAGAAAGGTGAATCCTCCCAGTCCAAATCAACCATCTCTTTCCCTTAGTGCAACTACTACATCAGCAATTTAGGGCCTGATCCAGAGCCCATTAAAATAGATGGCGGCTTCCCATTGGCTTCAGCGAGCTTTGGATCAGGCTTCCAATAGGCAATCCAACGTGAAGTGGATCCAGTCTCCAGTGTGAGAGAAGGACATGTTTGATAACATCTGCCCAGGCAGGCCATCGCAAAGAGAGGTGCAGGTTTCGAGGGAGGGGATTTTACCCCATCCCCTCTATTTTTTGTTTTATTGTCTTTATCAATTGATCTATCTCCTTGCATATCTAGTTACTGAGCTAGCTATGCGTTTGGAAGTGATGAACAATTCTAAATCCCTACATTGACTCAAGTCAGGAAGAACTTGTACTATGGACCACATGATGTAGGCGCTTTGAACTGAAGCAGCCAAACTTTCTATGTAAGCACTAGTCTAAGCTAAGAGTGCAAGACGACAAGGGACTATATTATCCATTTGTAACAGACAGGTTTGTTCTTAACTTCTCCATTCCAACAATACTTGGAAGGATTTAAGAAAAACTGGTCTCTATATAAAAGTATCTCTCATAATTATCACAACCGCCCAGAGAGCAATTAGCATAGTGCATAGGCAAGCCATCTGTCCATGTTTAAGCCAGGCAGTTCTAATTTTGTTTGGTTTGTTCCTGTCTGGTACTGATATAAAACTGACCATGGTATTGTCCCGTATCATCATGGATGCACAGGGGATGCCATTTTGCATATTTCACTGTTCTGCCCCCACCAGCATGACCTCACAATCACATCAGTGAGGACAGGGCAGCACACTCTGCAAAATCGCACCCTTCATGCAGTGGGATGGTGGGGGTGGGGTTGTGGGGACGGGGACAACCAAGGAGATGTTTTATAATCTGGGGATACATCAATGGCCATCCTAGTGCACAAAGTAACATAATATCAGCCAGGGCCATAATACAACTATTACTGTGCAAAGGATAACACTTATTTTTGTCATCTGAAATATGCCCGATTTGCTACAGTTTAAAAGTAGGTCAAGTACCCTCAGGAAAGAGCTATTTGGTTCTCAGTGAGTTGTAATTTGATACCCATGTATCTCTAGTCTTATTAAAGTCATAGCATGAAATGAAGTCTGGGACAGCTATCCGTGTTTTGTTGCACTGAAAGGATAAAGAGGGGTGCTTTTAAAGTCAAGGAATGTATTAGCCGTTGGCAGGAAGACACTTGTGCACTGTCAGAAAAATCACATTCAACACCATGGAACCTCCTTGAAACAAAGCAGGCTGATCTTGCAAAGTGCTGAGCTTTCTGGCCTCAGTCTAAGCCGACACTCAAGAACATGTTTAATTCTAAGCATATGAGCAGTTCCCTTTGGTTAATGCTTAACATTAGGCACTTGCTTATGTGCTTTGCTGGCTCAGAGATGGGATAGAAGGGTCAGAAAAGGCATTCAGATATGGGGAGAAGGACTAGAAAAGTACCAACAGAGGATTTCTGAAATGCTTCCCTGGAGCCAGTCAGTGTAGCTCCACAAAATGGGTGGCACTAGTCAGAAAGGAGCCAGGATCAGTGGATCAAGCACATCCTCCATGCAGATCCGACCAGCAGAGCACCAGCAGCAGTTTAAAGCTGCCCTCTGACAGTGCTCCCAGGAGGGCAGTGGCACAAGTACCTCTGGCCCGCCCCTGAAATGAGTCACTCAACAAATGAAGCTGTCCTTCTTGGCATGCGGTGGAGGGGATGGAATTCACACTGCACCTGTGAACTTGCCAAAGTCAGGGGCTCCTGGCTCCCAAGCCTGTGTTGGGCCACACCTCCTCCTGGCCTGAGAGACCTTTTCTCCTGCCACGCAAGCAATCAAATGAGAATAAACTCCAGCAGCAAGTAAGGTCATTGGGGCCACTTTGGATTTCAATAGTTCCATCCGCAAGAAAACAACAACAAAATTTAAATACAACTTGCACTGTCAGCCCAGACATGGGAAGTGTCCCCAAGTGCCAAGTCAAGAAATTCCCTCTAACAGCTTTTGTTGGAAACAATTAACATTTCAACTTTATCTCTTCTCTTCTTTCAGACAGCTACTAAAAGGTATTCAAAACCAACAATACCAGCATTCACAGGGACTGGCTCAGTCATGCTCATTCTGAGACATTGCCAGCACATGCTCTTACTAGGGAAGGACAGTCACAGCCTGAAAAGCTTTAGGAGTTTATTTTTCTCTAGCTTGATACTAGGGAACAATGGCAATGCACCTAACAGTGTTGTGAGAGAAATTCTGCACTTAGGTGAAATGGGCCAGTATAGCAGAAGCAATGAACCTGCCTTATCACTGCAAAGCAGGCTGGGCACAACGCAAATGGCTCTGTAGTAGCATGTTACATCTGCTTTCTTGCAGTAATGCTATTCCCAGAGTTAATATAAGAAACTTTCAGGTTAAGTGTCAGCTGGCCTGAGGCTGGCGGATGACATTACTCCACAGAATCCAGTGGAATCAATGAACTCATTGCTCTTGAGCTTGTACCCAGAAAGAGAAAGGAGCTGAGATAAAACATGGTGCCAGGCTCAGTCCTCAATCACACACAATCTCTGGGCAGTGGGTGAGGGGGACACATGCATGAAGGCCATATTCATTTCAAAGTTTGGGGCCCAGTTCTCCTCTCCCTCTGACATCAATCAAGAACAGCTTCAGTGAAGTCAAATTGAGTTACACTAGCATGAGAAAGAGAAATCGAGCCCTCAGTTTCTTCCCCTGTATTCATTGGATTATTCATGGGTGGAAGAGACCATCAGGCTAAACTATGAATTTCTAAGCTCCAGGACTTTAGGTCCACTATGTCAGCCACATCTGGAAGAAAAGTACCAGTTTCCTACTAGGCCCAAAGGCTTTCAGTAATAAATTACAGCACAAAGGATTGCAACACAATGCATTTTTCCAGAGTCTTAAAAAAATGAGTAGGTAATGACTGCAGATTATGGGTCTTAACCAGTTTCAGTGGTATGCATCATGTCATTGATAGCCAGATAAAGAATTAAGTCTTTACCCTCTGTCTTTGAATGCCTATTGCCATGTAGATTTGTTATTTATAGAATTAGAGTTCATTTTGCCTGCTGAGGAGGTAGCGAAATCTGGTTTGAAAGTGTAAAAAGGCTGGTTCTCAAAGCCTTCCTTGTTTTGTCTAGCTTCTCCATAGACACTTACACCAGTTTTACACCAGGCTTATCACCACCATGATATCAGATCTACCCTGGTTATGGGTTCTTACTGACATGGTCTGTTTGCACTCTTGCAGCTGAACTCTTGGCCCTTGTATTGTAGTTGCCTTATTTGGACTATAAACTCTCCAAGACCTTGTCATTTTGCTGAGGACAGTCTACAACTGCTGCACTCTAGAATCAATAACAAAACTTTAAGGAGTAATTATCATCTTTTCAGTCTTACAGCATTTGGTAGGTAGTTTTATGCATGTACTGAAGGTCCTAACTTATAGCCCCTATCATTCTTGCAGCTCAGCTTAGTCATACAAACACACATTGAAAATAACAAAATAAATGAGCCCTGAAGGTCTGTAGACTTGGGCTCTCATGGCTCAGCAAGGGAAGCAATGTTAAAGGCTGAGCTCTCCTATAAAAACATTCTGCCACCAAATTACAACATAAGAAGGCCATTCTGTGTCAGACCAAAGGTCTATCCAGCTCTGTGTCCTGTCTTCTGACAGTGGCTGGTGCCAGATGTTTCAAAGGGAATGAACAGAACAAAGCAATTATCAAGTGATCCACCCCTTGTCGTCCAGTGCCAGCTTCTGGCAAACACAGGTTTAGGGACACCCAGTTCATGGGGTTCTGTCCCTGACCATCCTGGTTAATAGCCTTTGATGGACCTAACCTCCAAGATTATCTAGTTCTTTTTTGAACCGTTATACTTTTGGCCTTCACAACATTCCCTGGTATCAAGTTCCACAGGTTAACTCTGCACAGTGTGAAGAAGTACTTTCTTTTGTTTGTTTTAAACCTGCTGCCTATTAGTTTCATTTGGTGACCCTCCACCTCCTCTCCCCACCATCCCCAACCCGGTTCTTGTGTTAGGTGAAGGGGTAAATACACTTCCTTATTCACTTTCTCTATTCCATTTCATGATTTTTAAAACCTTTATCATGTCCACCCTCAGATGTCTCTATTCTAAGATGACAGGTTCCAGTCTTTTTAATCTCTCCTTATATGGAAGCGGTTCCATTCCCCTAATAATTTTTGTTGCCCTTTTCTGTACTTTTTAGAATTCTAAATGTATCTTTTTTGAAATGGGGCAACCAGAACTGCACGCAGTGTTCAAGGTGTGGGTGTACCATGATATAGTGGCATTATATTTTCTGTCTTATTTATCCCTACAATAGTTTCTAACATTCTGTTAGATATTTTGACTGCCACTGGACCTTGAGTAGATGTTTTCGGAGAACTATGCATGACTCCAAGATCTTTTTTGAGTGATGACAGCTAATTTAGACCCCCAACATTTTGTATGCATAATTGAGATTATGTTTTCCAACATGCATTACTTTACACTTAACACAGAATTTCATATGCCCAGGCAACCAGTTTTGTGAGCTCTAACTCTTGGCAGTTGGCTTTGGACTTAACTATGTGAAATAATTTTGTATCGTCTGCAAACTTTGCCACCTCACTGTTTACCCCTTTTTACAGATAGTTTATTTATATGTTGAAGAGTACTGATTGCAGTACAGAACTTTGGGGGCACAAATATTTACCCCTCTCCACTGTGAAAACTGACCATTTATCCTTACCCTTTGTTTCCTATCTTTAAGTCTTTTTCACTATAGAGGATGTGAGGGAGATTCCCGCACCTGAGCCATTCTTTTTAGGTGATAGATCTAAGGAACTGTCCCAGACTGAGGTGTCAGTAAAGGAGGTTTGGGCACAAATTGATAAATTGAACAGTAATTACGTCAACATGGTTTTCATCCAAGAGGTCTGACGAAACTAGAATATTGCAGAACTACTTGAAATTGCAGATCTACTAACTACGGAATGTAACCTATCACTTAAATCAGCCTCTGTACCAGATGACTGGAGGATAGCTAATATAACACTGATTTTTTTTAAAAAAAGAAAGACTCAAGAATCAATTCTGACAATTACAGGCCAATAAGCCTAATTTTAATACCAGGCTAATTGGCTAAAGCTATAGTAAAGAAGAGAATTATCACACACAGAGATGACCATGATATGTTGGAGAAGAATCAACATGGCTTTTGTAAAGGGAAATCATTCCGCACCGATCTATTAGAATTCTTAGAGAGTGTCAACACGCATGTGGACATGGGTGATCCAGTGAATATAGTGTACTTGGACTTTTAGAAAGCCTTTGACAAGGTCCCACACCAAAGACTCTTAAGCTTCATGAGATGAGAGGGAAACCCTGCCCACGGGTCAGTAACTAGTTAAAAGATAGGAAAAAAGTCAATGAGTGTTCAAATTTAGGGATCAACATCAAGGGTTTCCCAGCTGGTTTAATTGTTCTGGTGGGTTATGGCACGAGAGGCCACCTCTTAGCTACAGGAAGTTCTCACTTAACGTTATAGTTATGTTCCTGAAAAATGCAACTTTAAGTGAAACGATGTTAAACTAATCCAATTTTCCAATAAGATTTAATGTAAATGTGGGGGGTTAGGTTCTAAGGAAATTTTTGAGGGGCAGACAAAAGGCATTATATACTGTACAGTACTATACTGTACAGTGGTGGGGAGATGTCCCTGGCTTACCCCTGGGGCTCAGGGTGGGAGTACAGGGTCTGGGAGGGAGTTATGGTGTGGGAAGGCACTCAGGGTGGTGTGCGGGGTCTGAGAGAGAGTTAGGGTACAGGAGGGCACTCAAGGTGGAGTGCGGGGTCTGGGAGGGAGTTACGGTGTGGGAGGGCACTCAGGGTGGGGGTGTGGGAGGAGGCTCAGGGCTGGGGCAGGCAGGCGGTGCAAAGCACTTACCTAGGGCAGCTCCTGTTTGGTGTAGGGGGTGTACAGGTGGCTCTGCGCAGCGCGGCACCACCCCCGTGGCCACGATTCTGGGAGCTGCCCCCCATCCCACTGACAGGCAGAGCCACCCAGAACACAGGGGCTTTAGGGGCTGCAGGGCTGCCCCCCACCCCTCCCTGCCGGCTTTGAAGGGGAAAGCACCGCTTCTCTCCAGCCGCTGGCTGGGCGGCTATCCCTGCTCCTCCTGAGTCCTCCAGCGCATGCTCCCAGGGCTGCATTCCGAAAGGGGCTTTAGAGCTGCAGGCCAGGGCCCCAGGGCCCCCTTAGCCCAGGGCCCTGCAGCCCCTAAAGCCCCTGCATTCTGGCTGGCCCTGCCTGCTGGGAGGCGCGGGGGGTGTCTTCCCCGCTTGCTCCCTTCCTCCCAGAAAGTCCTAAGTGCCACCAAACAGCTGTTTGGCGTGGGGAAGCACTGGGAGGGAGGGAGGGGGAGGAGGTGGAGAAGAGGAACTTGTGTAATGCTCCCTTGTAAAGTCAGCCAAACAATGTTATAAGGAAGCATTGCACGACTTTAAACGAGTATGTTCCCTAAAGGAGCAGCAATGTAACTTCGAAACAATGTTAAGCAGGAGGACATTAAGTGAGGAGTTACTGTAATTGGGTCCCACATCTTTTAGAGCTTTAAAGATCATTATAAACTCAGTGAATTGTACCTGAAAGCATATAGGGAGCCAATGCAGAAGCTTGGATAGAGAAATGATGTATACACAGGAACCCATACAACTCAGAAGGTAGGCAAAATGTTTTGCACCAGTTGGAGCATCTTCATAGACTTGAAGACCATCCCTAAAAGATCATAGTATTGAAGCCAAACCCAGAGGTGACAAAAGCATGAATGACTGCAGAAGGTCTGCACTGGAGAGTGATGACTGCAACCTTTGGGCCAAATTTATATGATAAAATGTACTGCTTTCTGAGAGTCTGGGAGCTGTGCTGGAACCGGTAAGGCGCTAAGGCTGTGAACTATTTTGGCAAATGAGAGTATGATGTTCTAAAAAGAGTCATCCCTAACAGACATCTGTGGTAATTAATTTAATTATGGAGAGCATAAAAATGTTGCTGGTTGTGTCTCAAGGGAATATATTAACATTACCACTCAGAAAAAGAGATATTAGCCAACCTTTTTGGGAGGAAAAGTGTCATTAACATGCAAATAGACCCTATTCTAACAAAGCCGTCTTCTAGTAGGTAGTAAATAAAGTTGGAGGCAACAGGATTATGCATATCTAACACACAGCTATCTGGACTCAAAGGCCTCTTTTGAAGTACTTCATTTTAATTGGAAGGAAGTTGAAAAGCTATAGATAAAGAAATGCTGAGCTTTATTAAAAATTGCTTGCAACAGCAAATCATGTACAAAGGGAGACTGAATAATAAGCCGTTTGGAAGATGTTACAGTGACTCGTTTCTATAGCACCAAGGGCATGCTAAGTGCTTCACAGTACAAGTAAGTGGATAAGGAGCCTGAATCTTCTTGCATTTAAATCAGAAGTGGAGTTGCAATGGCATAAAACTGGTCAGTCAGAATGGAGGGGACGGAACAAAAAAACCCAGGCCCTACACCTACAAGAAAGAAAAATGTACAGCCTAATACCAACATGACCTTAGCAATTCCCTATCTCCCAAATTATACAATGGGACAAACTTTTCCTGTACTGTCTGTTGTCTACTGATTCTTTGGCTCAATGGTAAATTTCAGGAAAAGTTTCTGGGCTGGGCCAGTTTTGGGGAGCACAGCTCTAGCAACTTCCACCTAGAGGTGACGGAGATGCTAATCACTGCAGAGGCATTGGTGACGTTAATTTGGGGAGATTCTTCAGCATAAAGAATTAACTGTTAATACCCAGCAGTTTAAAGGTGAGTATTTTGAATCAGTGACAGAGAGGCACATTTTACAGACACTCTTTCCTTGCATTGGAAATGAGAGATGGTGCAAGCAGAGGCTGCAAAAATGTCCTTCTTGGCCTGCAGCCTCACTAGGGGCCAGATTTTTTGAAAGCACTCAGCACCTAGTAGCACCATTTCTTTTGGTGCCTACGTGGTGGCTGAAAATCTGGCCCTCAGAGCCATTTCATAGCCATTTTTGTTAGAACTGTGCTCAGCCCAATGGATGTCATGGGAGACTCTGGCACTGGGCTAATTTAACTTGAATTTGGTTATCTTTGACTGTAACTGATTGCAGACCATTAGAGATGATGCTTCAATCTGGTTCTGAGGATAGCCGCATTAGCATGGTAGCCCTGTATCCTCTAGAGAACACAACTCTCATAATGGTTCAGTTCTAGAAGAATGGGCTTGTAGTTAAAGCGCTGAGCTGGAATCAGGAAAGCTGCATTCTCTTGCTAGCTCTTCCACAAATAACCCACTGGTCAGTCCCTCTCTCTGCCTGATCCACGGAGGATATGGGCCTGTTACACGTCTGGCTCAACCTATAGAGACTCATGCTTCCAGCTATAGAGGGATCTCTGGTTTCAATCCCTGGTGATGGACAGCTGTCAAGCACACTTCTACTGTGACATTGGGAAAGTCACTTAATAGCTCTGTCCTTCAGTTCCCCAATCTATAAAATGGAAATAATAATACTTCTTTCTTTCCATTTTGTCTGTCTTGTCAATTTAGATTGCGAGCTCTCCAGCACTGAGCCTGCTTGTTAATAGGTGTCTACATAGTAGTGTCTATTACAGTGGAGTTCCTGATCTCACCTGGAGCATCTAAACGGTACTGTAATACAAAGTAATTTTAACAATGAAGCATATGCACACTTCTTCAGCATGTCCATTCATAGCAATCCTTCTAGCCATAGTGCTATCGCTGCAATTGGGTGCTTATCCCACTGGCCTCAGCAAAGTTCCCCGCAGAGGGGGGTTTTGGGAGTAGCAATATATTTTTTTTTAAATTGGCACAAGAAGTTAGCTTTTCCCTATGTCGAAAACTCAATAGTCCTGTCCTGAGTGCAGGGAATTGGACTAGATGATCTATTGAGGTCCCTTCCAGTCCTATGCTACTATGATTCGCTAGTTAATAAAATTAAACAGCACCGGTACTGCACAAAAATATTCTTTATCTTCTGAAAATAACAAGCTAAACATTTTAAAGCCCCGTGTAGGTCTATGTAGGGATAATGCAACATGAGTAAGGTTCTAAGAGTGTATGCATTGCACTTTATTAAACAGAAAATGTATTTGCATAAAATTACAACAGCTGCAGTAGCTCAAAACAGGAAGGTAATCAAGAATAGAGACTACGTAAGTCACTGAAAAGACATATGGAATGGTGATGGGTGAACCAACTGCAATACCACAGCTACAATTCTTGTGGTTTTGGTCAGCACTAAGACTGCATAGGTGCAAAGTGAACCAATGCATGACATAAGACAAGTGTAACTATGATAACCTTTGCTCCAAGCAAATACAATTGTAACCATGCTGGCAACCCTTGGGCCCATTGGAACAACTTCTGTGTGTGGAAATAAGGAGCCAGATCCTCAGCTGGTGTAAATCAACAGCAGTCCATTGACCTCAGGGCAACAATACCATTTACCCCAGCTGAGGATCTGGTCAAATATATGTATGAACAGATTCTTATAATACCAGCGTTCTGCTGTGTAAACAATTTTTCCAGACTGATAAACTTTCAGCTAACTGTAGACTGTGCTTTGAGCTGGATGAAAACATTTCAGTTACTTTGGTATGACAGCGTTAGGCTTCATGCAGCAGGAGATTATGTCCCTGCAGTAATCTTAGAAAAAAACAAAAAAGGATGCAGACTTTCACATTGCAGCTGATATCATTGGCTGGAATTCGGTCTTGTATGCAGTTCTGCCAAGCTGCTTTTTCCCCAATGCTGCAGGGAGGCGTAGAGGGGAAAGACTCACTGTTTTGTCTTTTAAGAAAGCCCAGAGGCCAAGAATAGTCATGAGATTAGTGCTGCGCTGGAGCTGCTGTTTACTAGAGATGGTAGGAAAGCAATTTAAGGAATTTTGAAGTGAGGTAAACATGCAGGGGCCTCATTCAGCTCTCTCTTAAGGCCTAATCCAATATTGTAGCCAATGGAAATGCTCCCATGATTTCAATGCCCTTCCATCAGTGTAAATGAGGAATAACCCCGCTGAAGTCAAGAGTGTTTCACCAGAGTGAAGCCAGTGAAGTGAGAGCAGGATCAGACCCTTCTGTTTTAAATTTCTAAACGAAGTAAGATTCGAGGTGGGGGAATAGGGTAAACTATGGCCTGGTCTACACTACGCGTTTATACCGATTTTAGCAGCGTTAAACCGATTTAACACTGCACCTGTCCACACAATGAGGCCCTTTATATTGATATAAAGGGCTCTTTAAACCAGTTTCTGTACCCCTTCCCGACGAGAGGAGTAGCGCTGAAATCAGTATTACCATATGGGATTAGGGTTAGGGTGGCCACAAATCGACGGTATTGGCCTCCGGGCGGTATCCCACAGTGCACCACTGTGACCGCTCTGGAAAGCAATCTGAACTCGGATGCACTGGCCAGGTAAACAGGAAAAGCCCCGCGAACTTTTGAATTGCATTTCCTGTTGCCCAGCGGAGCTCTGATCAGTCACGGGTTGGCTGATGGAGTCCCAAAAATCTAAAAAGAGCTCCGAGCAAAGGGGGGGGGGGGGGGTGGACCGTACGGGAGCTTACTGGATCGATTGCTGAGGGGATGACAATCTGTTCTATCAGAGCCTCGCGGTTCGACTCGACGACGAAATGCCAAAGCATTTGAAAAAATCTCGCAGCTATGGATGCGGAGTCCAACAGCACATGTGCTGTGTGACAAGCGTAACGGAAAGCTAAAATAACAAAATGGATGCTCATAGAGGGAGGTAGGGTATAAACTGGAGGATCCAGCTACCCCAGCAGTCCCTGCAGACTCCGAAAAGGCATTTGCATTCTTGGCTGAGCTCCAAGTGCCTGTAGGGGTCAAACACTTGTTCCGGGTGGTTCAGGGCATATCTCGTCATTAAATCTCCTCCACTGTGAAAAGAAGAGGGAAAAAAATCGTTTGTTGACTTTTTTCAGGGTCACCATAGTGTCTACTGCATGCGCTGGTAGACACGGTGCTGGGGCAGATGAAAGCAGCAGCCATCCCTCTCCCTCCTTCCGGATGGTAGATGGTACAGTGAATAGACTGGTAACCCGCCCTCAGTCATACAGGCCGGGAGTTCTCCACTGGCTGGTTCTCAGCGTGAGGTTGCCGGGGCGCCTGGTAACAATAGGAATGACTCCTGGTAAATTCCTGGCAGATGTA
>NC_133774.1:49992733-50020528 GCF_003597395.2 Chelonoidis abingdonii | reverse complement strand
GGAGGAAGGAATGAGTAACAACATTTACCCAGAATCACCCGCGACACTGTTTTTGCACCATCATGCACTGGGATCTCAACCCAGAATTCCAATGGGCGGGGGTGACTGCGGGAACTATGGGATAGCTATGGGATAGCTACCCACAGTGCAACGCTCCAGAAATCGATGCTACCCTTGGTACATGGACACACACCACCGAATTATTGTGCTTTGTGTGGCCGCATGCATTCGACTTTATACAATATCTTTTACAAAACTGGTTTACGTAAAATCAGAATAATCCTGTACTGTTGACGTACCCTATGAGATGGATGGTCTTCCTTCCGTGGCTGTAAATCAGGTAAGCAAGAGGACTCATTTGATAACAGCTGCAATTTATTCCGTATACTGAAATTTATCTCAGCCCAGTTGAAAACATGCCCCTTCCACTCCTTTAGACATTGATCTTTGTCTCTCTGAAGTCCAGTCAAAGATATTACCTAACCCACTTTGTCTCTAAGCCCGTTAGAAAGATCTGCCATGGTGCTGAGCCAACATTCATGGTGACAATTTTTTTTCTGAGCCATACCACATTTTTCTGGCAAAGACATAAACACAAATTGTTAAAAACAGTTGTACAAGTCTAGTTCTGTATTATTATTTATGGACAATCTGATGGATACAACATGAGATTTTTAAAGCATGTCAGGTGTTCAAAGGGAAAGGGCCTTGACCTAGCATTTCCACTTTTAACTAAGGCTTGGTCTACACTAGCAACTTACATCAGTGTAACTACATCCACACCCCTGAGCAACGCAGTTATACTAATCTAACTCCTAGTGTAGACTGCGTTATGTTGCCAGGAGGACTTCTCCAATGGACACAGCTACTGCCTCTCAAGGAGGTGGAGTACCTACGCCAATGTGAGAAGCCCTCCCATCAGCATGGTAGTATTTATCTGCACTAGAGTGGCACAGATGCATTGGTACAGCTGTGCCACAGCACTATTTTAAGCGTCAACAAGGCCTAATCCTGTTCTTCCTTCAGTCTAGTTAGTCCCCTACCTCCACGCTGCCCCTGCCCAAGCTCTTTCTCACTACTCATGCATTCCCTCTGCTCTCCTACCACTCTGTCTCCCCAACTCCCATCCCTTCACATCTTCCCTTGATGGCCTGGGTGTTATAAAACTAGGAGACTATGGAAGACCCAATGGATTGTCTGACAGAGACTTGGCCAGAAAGGAAAGTGCTTCATTCCTTGGTGGAAGGTACATACTGAGGATGGAGAAGAGCCTAGATGGCATTTCCTGTCTCAGTGGCTGGCAGAAGTGACTCCAGGACTTGGGCAGGGATGACAGCCAGTACCTCCTCTGGTTCCACTCTTAATGTCTTCTGAGGCTTGCAAGCTAGGTCAACAGTACATTCGTGCAGCCAAGGAATTACAAGCACACAAGTATTTTGTGAGTGCGTGACTCCGGCCATGCACTTCCTGGGGTGAACAGGACACCAGATGTAAACTGAACTTGTAGTTAGAAAAACATGTTATTCCCCTCCTGGGAAAAAAACAAAACAATGTGCTGATTGCAACAGTTCAAGCTTTTCTTTAGGGTTTTTAAAATATCTGGAATTTTTCAAAAGCCTCCTCGGGTTCCCCCTTTCCTACAGTCTGCCCACATGGCTGCTGTTACGCAATTGTGTTTACTGTCAACCATGGATTCCCAGCATACTGGCAGCACAACATTGTTAGTGAAAAAATGCCTGAGGAAGCAGCTGGCAACATAGCAAAGATTCATGAACTCCAAAAAGGCAGCAGTGGCCAGAGCAGAATATCATCCAGAGGGCACAGCTAGAGGCATTTCATTGTGTCACCTGTGCTGCAGTCAGAGGAATGAAAAGGCCAGATGAGGCTGTACAAAGAGGCAAGTATGTGAAAGGTAGCTTAGGCCAGATTCTTCTCTCACTTACATCACTGGAAATCAAGAATAACTAGAGTGAATGGAGTTAATTGTATGAGAAAAGAATCTGGCTCGTTACCTCCAGTTTTGTGGGGCAGATCATTTGGGGGTTCTTTTCTCTACAGTGCTTCAGTCAGATCCTGCATGTCATCAGGTTCCATGTGAAAGCCGTCCCATTTGTTCTGATCATTACCATGATGGTTTCCAGATTATACCTGATCATTTACTATGCTGCATGCCATGCAAGCAGCTTTTTGTGTTTCCTCTGACCCTCCAACTCCCAGGCAATACTAGATTTTCACCTCTGGAAAAGTCGCTGCCTTCCTCAGTATGCAAATAAAACCCACATTTTCATATCTGAGCCCCTAAGAGGTTGTCTACACCATAATTTGTATCTATTGAGTTAAATCAGTTCAAACCCTTTGGGGAGTGTTTCCACTGACTTTTCTCTTTTTTTTTTTCCTTTTTTGTCCAAATTTTCTTTTTTTTCCTTTTTTGTCCAAATTTTCTTTTATCCCAATTTTCCATGAAAAGTTGTGGCTTTTTGTTAAAAACCCTCGTGAAAACTGGACAAAAATGTGGTGTTTGGCCAAAATTTGAAAGTTACCCACATTTTTGGCAAAAAGCAAACATTTTCTGTGGCGAGCAGACACTTTCTGAGAAAAATGTCATATCCTCTGAAACCAGTTTACTATCAGAACACAGTTTTGACAGAAAACACTTTTGACCAGTCCGGTGGACATTCTTAGGTTGGGTTAAAAGTGGCTTAATGCTGTACAGTTGAAACTTGTTCCTAATCAACTTGAGCAAAACCCAGGTAAGACTGTTTTAAGAAGAAGTAAGACTATCCACACACAGTTGCACTGCAGTTTCACTAAAGTATATTATTTAAAAATTATACCTGTTGTTTAACTAGAGCTATGTCTACACTGCCCTTCTGTTTGGAGTATGGAGGGCGAGATTAGCAGTGTAGATCAAAATGCTGGGCTGTAACTCAGTTTGTGCCCACAGTGTCTAAATGGCGAATAGGTTCCTACTAGTGCAGTCCTCTTCACACAGGATGACATTAATGTGAACTAGGAACCTTTTAGTTTGTGCCTGCAGCATCCCCATGAGAGAATTACTGAGCAGCTCTTCAACAAGTAATGCTATTCACATCTCCCATAGATGAGTCCACACTTCTGGGCCCTGTAGACAAGCCTTAGCACAATTCTTCATGTAACCAAGCCTGACATGTGCATGCGTTTGTATTGCATACAACAATTCTGCATTTGCTGAGGCAAACAAATACTTCTGTGTGGAAATGGATACTTAAAATCCTAAATATCCTGCAGGGCATTTCCTGCCTTTCAAGGTTAATTTGTTTGGATAACACTGAGTTCCTGTACCAACGCTGTATGCTCATATTTAGAATCTGAATTTTGAATTTTTTGCTGTTATCTCAGCTTTTCCCCTCAACTTCCTCAAGAAGCTAAAATTGTCGTATAGACTGTCATGCTTGTGGAGATTTAGGGTGCTGCGCTTTTCCCACTAAGCCTAACTGTTCCAGAGCTGTCGTTTACTTCACTGTTTGTTACATTTGCTCACTCCCTGTCAGTTGCTATATTTTCTGGGGGGTGCTTAAGTGAATTGGAGAAGGTGACCTGAATAGCAAGAGGATAGCAAGTAATTCAAAATTTGTGTACATGCTGCTCAGTCCATTGCTTCCATCCATGATTTCCCATAAAGCCCTGACATTACACAAAATATAGTTACCTGCAGAGCAGGTAGACAAAGAGATATAGCAATCTGTTAACAAAAGAATGAATAAAGGAACAACAAAACTTACTATGTGGCATTAAAAATATTGCCCCTAGGGAATTCAAACCCTGGCATATGTGCTGTAAACCTGCCTGTAAACATATGACTTGCGTAACAGTTTAGCTGGATTTGAATTTGGGCACTTTAGTATTACGCAATATATCCCTCCCCAAACTGAGCATTCAGTGCAACCTTCCAACTATAAAATGAACTCCCCACCCCTTCTCTTTTTGCTACAGGCAACCTGTCACAAATCATTCTCCACAAACGCATCCTCTGTACAAAAACACATGTCCCAACACTGCTTTACCGTAGACGAAGATTTTATCTTGCTTGGGAGCTTCCTGTGTAAACAAGGAGCAAGGCATAGATGCGTTCTTATAACAATGACAAACGTGCCAACCAACACCCTGCCCACTTTGCATGTGCATTGGATCCCTTTCCCAGAACGGGGAGTAGATTTTAGAGGCGTCATCCTGTCTTTTTATCTCACTAAAGTTAATGTCACATTTCCATTTCTTTTGCCATGCTGCACATTATGGGCTAGATCTTTAAACACAGATGCCTAAGTTACATCTACAAAAAGATGTACAGGCACAGACTGATTATACTCTCTACTCATTTATGACAATGTAACTGTGTCTACATATTTATTTCTCTGGATTTAAACATAATTTAATGTGTATACATTTTTTTTACTAGATTAGTAGTGCAATGTGCAATAAGTGGTTGAGACGCATATGTGAAAAGCTATTCCACTATAATGATTTTAGGTTAAAGGTTCAAATGGTTGGAGAGACCAATCAGGAAAACAGTAACTTGTCTACACTATGAGCAAAACTGTAGTAGCTTCAATCAGGTTTAAATGTTTACCAGCTGCATTCTAACTGGAGGTGGTAAAAAATTTTGTCAAAAAAATTTCACTGGAAAATACCATCTTGACAAAACTGGAATTTTTTATGAAAATGTACAGATTCACAAAATTTGGTTATAAAAACCTGGAAAAAATATTTTTAAAAATGTCAAAACATCCCATTTCCACTTTTGGAATGAAAAGTTGATTTTTCATTCTGATATGACTGCTTCTAAATTTATTTTATATTTTTTTAAAATGGAAAGTTAAAAAGTGTCAATCAAAAGGAAGTGTTTTGATTGATGTGAAATGAAGGGTTTTGGAATTTTATTTCCTGGTAATTTCAAAATTTTGAATTTCCATCGAGATTTCAGACAACCCCCCCCCCCCCCCACAAAGTCTTGAACTTTTTCATTGGACAAAAAAATCCATTTTCTGACCAGCTCTAGTTCTAACATGTTTTTCCTGTCCTGTTCACCTCAAGATAGTGTCTGAGAACCAGTTATAACTTGCCTCAAAGGAGATAAGAATACATACATACACACACACCACACAAATGAACAACACTTCAACTGCTATAAAATAAGATAGAAACCTGAAAAAACAACCTTGAATTCAGACACCTCTGAACTTTGGGTTATTTTTCTGTGAGGCCATATATACACTACAGGAGATACAGCAGCACAGCTAGAACACTACAACTGTACCATGGTAACACAGTAGCATAGACACTTCCCATAGTGACAGCAGGGTTTTTTTCCTTTACTGTAGGTAATCCAATTCCCCAAGCAGTGGTAACTAGGTTGATGGAAGGAGTCTTCCATTGACATAGCCATGTCTACACTTGGCATTAGGTCGGGATAACCACAGCATTCAGGGGTGTGAATTTTTCACATCTCTAAACACTGCAGCTATAGCAACCTAACTTTCAAGTGTAGCCCAGGCCTACGAGCAGGTCCGGCTTCAGGGAGATTCAGTTGATTCCCCAGAATCGGGCCCCGCACCCCTGAGAGGGCCCCGCAACATCCCGAAGGAGCTGAAATGCCACCAAAGGCACTGGCAGCTGATTGAGCTGCTGCCAAAATCCCGGCATTGTCACCAGCGGCAGCTCAATCGTTGCTGCTGTTTTCAGCGGCATTTCGGCAGAGGGACCTTCCCCGCATCAGCAACTGTCCTGCCACTGAAGACAGTGGCGGGACTTTGGCAGCAGCTCCTTCGCATTGGGCCCTGCGTTGCCTAATAGTGTCCAAACTAAGGACCCCATACTGCAAGGCATGGAGCACTCCTACAGAGGTGCTGAGTACTCTCAAGTCCTGCTGACTTCCACAGAACCGAAAGTGCTAAACATCTCACAGGATCTAGTCCCAAATCCTCAGCTCTGAGCAACTCTTGGAAAGCCTGCTGCCATCCTTTCCAACTCAGGCCCAATCCTACATGAAATTAATATTTCTTCTTTGTCTGGTGAAATGTCAGATAAAGCTGGAACTAAAAAGACGTTCCAGTAGGATGTTATTTTCTAATTTAAAGAACTGAGAAGCACAATTTGAAATTGCTGCTTATGTAACAGGAGCCTGAGAACAGCACCAATGTTTAACTGAGGGAAATGTAACTGTAGGGGAATTGCTTGGAGATCTGCCAGAAGGATTTTAACAGCTGGAAGTTGAAAAATGATTAACTTTGACAGCAATAAACGCCTCATGTTCCTGAGTAATTATGTTAAGATTTTTGAGCTGCTTAAATTCTTCTCTGCATTCCATTAATATTTTGCTATCCAAATAGGAATTTACATCATGTTGATGAAGTTAAATATTTTATTTAAATCAACAGTTACTTTTGCAAAAGCTTCTGATCCAGCCTGGAAAAGATAAAAGTTAAGGGCAAGGTATTCAAAATAATGAGGGGTGTACTGAAAAACAACTGGGTCTCTCTTTTTTAACTTAAAAGTAGAAAGGAACATTCAGAGTTAAAGATGGCTAATTTAGAACCAATGAAAGAAACATGCCGTTGTATACCATGTAGTCAAGTGTGATTCACTGCCACTGAAGGTCATTAAGTCAAACACTGTGGCTGGACGTAGTAATGTTGGGGCAGATCATCTTCTCCCATAGGCGGGGCTTGTGGAAAAGGAAATCTCTGCCAAGATCCTCTTGTGGGTTTCCTCTACATCCATTGGGAGGGAATTCAGGAGTCAGGTTTTCCCCATTCAGGGAATGGGCTGTAGGGCCGACCCCTAAACCTGCTAGGAGGCCAAGGTCACCCACTGAAAGGCCTTGTGCCTCCTCACGCTGATTCCCAGTGCACTGCCCCTCAGTTCCTGACAGGATGGCTATATTGGAACCACTCAACTAGAGACTCCAGTTTGTGGCTATCCTTGGGCTGGGGTTTGACAGAAAAGAGAATACTGTTCTAGCTCCATAATCACCTCAGCTCCATGGGCCCCAAGGGTTAGACAACATGTCCCCATAGTAACACGGATTCACCACTGACACCCTCCCTCCCCCATGGCTGAGCATGGCATAGAAGTTCTTTCCTTTTCTGGTGCCCCTTTCTGACAGTCATTCTGGCTCTGTGGTGGTCTCTCTTCTTGTGACTCAGGTCACTTCAAAGTCTCTCCCTTTCTGGGGTAACAGAATGCCTAACAAATAAAAATTCAGCATCCTTACAAAAGGTCTTCTGTCCCAACTCTGGGCCCCATGGTCCTCACATACTTCTCTTTGGGCTTTACAGAGTCCTTATCCCTTTACATCAGGGGCTTTTCACAACTTTCCAGAGGCTGGTAGGGGAACTGAGGCCCACCCTATAGACTGGGTTCTAGTCCAGGGAGCCTAGGATGGGTAGACAACATCTGCTCCATCAGTCACCTTGCTACTGCCTTCCTGGACTTCCTACCAGCAGCCTTTCTTCAAACCTTTTCCCTTGCTGGGCTATTTGTAATGAACAGTGCCTATCCCTTGAGATCTGGTTCCTGACCTTATACCAGGGCCAACCGCAGGATCTTGCTCCAATCTTGTGTCTTCCAAGTACCTCCACTGCCACTGCTTTCTCTCTGCACCTTGCAGGAGCCTTCCTCTTCCCCACATGTCTCTCTGTTTTCAAGAATGTGACTTCCTTCTCTCCCTGGAACCTCTTCTTCTGCAAACTTCTTCTCTTTATAGCACCACCCACCTCTTCCACAGCTGATCTTCATCTTTAATTAGACCTGGCTCACACTTCAGGTGCAACGAGGAGGGTTATGGCTTTCCAGGCCCACACTAACCCTTTCACAACCTGTATGGAGTGGACACCTCATCACAGTCCCCCACCCCAGCCTGTCTACCCCCTGTGTGGAGCCTAGCCCCAAAGGGAGCCTTCAATAGGGTCCAGATGAAGGGCACTGTGGTGCAGAGGAAAGCAAGACACTGACCAGGCAGGATGGGGACCATGCAGGACTATGCAGATCTTGGGCAGGGGGATGACTATCATTCTCATAATTTGTATCTATACGTGCTAACACATAGATATAAAAGTATTTAGTTCCCATGCTTCAGGTTACAATCTGATCATATAGCATGGCACAACTGGCTGAAGGTATTATTGAGTGGAAACTGGCCTCCTCTGTGACAGTACAGTATCTGGACAGGTACAGTCTCCAGGACAGGGACAATACATAGACACTGGACGTAGGATTCCCACTTGATCTGATGTGATACAGCAGCTCTTATGTTCCATAATAGCACAGTAGCAGTTACAGATACAGCCAGTAACAACAAATAGTTTAGGAGAATCCAAAAATGTAAGGCTGGAAGGTGACTTCAAGATGCTCATCTAGTCCATTCCCCACACCAAGGCAGGGTTAAATATACCTAGACTCTCTCTCACATGTCTTTGCCTGACCTGCTCTTAAAAGCCACCACTGACAGGAATTCCACACCCTCCCGAGGTAATCTGTTCCATTGCTAAACTATCCCTGTAGTAAGACAGTTTTTCCTAATATCTAACCTGGATCTCCCTGGCTGCCGATTATGTCTGGTCTCACCCTGGGTGGAGATGGAGAACAACTGATTAACATCCTCTTTATAACAACCTTTTACATATTTACTCATCATGTCACCTAGACTAAACATGCCCAATTCTTTCAGCATCTCCTCATAGGCCACGCTTTTTAAACATCCTGTCATTTTGTTTCTCTCCTCTGGACTCTCTCCAGTTTGCCCACATCTTTCTTAAAGAGTGGTGCTCAGAACTGGACACAATACTGCAACTTCAACAGTGCTGAGTTGCATAGGCTCTGACTGCGTGGGTGCTCCGGGGCTCAAGCACCCATGGAAAAATAATAGGGGGTGCTCAGCACCCACCAGTCACAGTGGTTCTGCAACCTCAGGGTGACATTTGCTTTTTTCACAGCAGAATCACGTTGTTGAATCATATTCAGTTTGTGATCCCACTGTAACCCCAGATTCTTACTGAGGTCTCCCTCTGGGGCTAGGCTGCATACTAGTGGTAAACAGGCTGTCTAGCCAGGTATTCCCCTTTTTGTGGTGGTGCATTTGATTTTTGCATCCAAAGTGTAGAACTTTGCACTTGTCTTTATTGAATTTGATCTTATTGATTTCAGACCAGTTCTCCAATTTATCAAAATCATTTTGAGTTCTAATTCTGTCCTCCAAAAGTGCCTGCAACCCTTCAGAGGGCTGAGTTTTAAGGAACCCTTATAGAAACTTTTGAAAAGTTAAGTGTGAAATGCTCAGTTCAAACATGCACATGCTACCCGTAAAGAGTGATGGAAGCAAGATCAGTTTGTAATCAGTTGCATACCTTACATCAACAAGCATATCCTAGGTGCTGTATCAATGATAAATAAATAGTAACAGCAGCAAGTATAATATCCATATTATGCAATAGCTGCCAATTCAAATCCTATTTTGTTATATAGAACAGAACAAGTAGCAGCATGTAAATTACCAAACAGCAGAACACCTCAAACAGATGCCTGGGAAAGTTGTTGCAGAAAGAAGCAAACTCTGTGCTATTGTGACTTAGTAAAACCATTGCCAAGCACATACCAGCTGTTAAATAAACCTATACATGACTGCATTATGGAGAGAGAATGTTCATCATACCCTCCTCTCACAGCCACAGATTAACCAGCCTGTCCAGTGTTAGACTGAGGTTGATTTGTTGTCAGTGCTTTTAACTCCACTGTTGGAGATTCCCAGGTTCACATCTAACCTCGTGACTGTGTTCCCCTTTATAAGGGACTTTTAAAATGTTTGCCCAGCATTTGGCATGACTGTTAAAAAAAGACTTTATAAAATAAGGCCAGAAAGCTGTGCTGCTGGAGATCCAAAGCAAACACAGAGCCATCAGGCCTCTGGACAGACAGATTTTCAGTTGGGGGCCCCAGGCAGTTCTGATGTGAAAGTTAGATCTCGCCCCCACATGGCACAAGCAGAGAGAAACCTCCATGAGTAAACCTTCATAAATACTTCCTCCATAGAGATTTTATTTTGGGAGTGGGGGGGAGGCGGTGCTGCGGTCTTGGGGAAGGGGCTGATCACACCAAATATTTGTACCCCAGAAGTGTCAGTTTTATCCACATTGGTCATAGTAACTGTGTCCCCAAAGAAATGACTTCAACTGGCAAACAGAGCAGCAAGACAGCTATTGCTTCTGTCACTTTTGTTCATCCACAGATTCAGCTGTTTGACTTGGACGTATGTAGGTCTTGTTTCTTTTAAAACTGTAGTAAATTATTTTGACCTTTTAAAAAAGAGCTGCCAAATGATGGTTAAAATAAATATTGCATGGTATTAAGTGTCCTTGTTGTTTAGCATCATGGCATGTACAGTAGTGCTTTGCAGATTGGATTAGATTCAAAATAGCTACACACAGTCTTATTTAGATCAGACCAGAGCACTCTTATAAAACCATCCATCTAGTCACTGTAAGACACACTCATTCATAGCCTCTGCTTTGCCACCCCATCCCAATATTCAGGGCCGGACCCAGGCACCAGCATCCCAAGCTGGTGCTTGGGGCGGCAATCTGCAAGGGGAGGCAGTCCCTGTTGTTTTGCCCCCAAGCAGCGTGCTGAATTGCCGCTGCAGGCGGGAGGGGTAGTCCGTGTGCCCTTAGGGCAGCACGTGCCTTTCCGCAGTGGCAGCATTTCAGCAGCAGCAGCTTCTATGTTTAGCTGTCCCGGGAGGCTTCAGCTAAACATAGAAGCTGCCGTCGAATTGCCGCCGCCGCAGAAACGCGCCTGCAGCCCTAAGGGCACACGGACTTCCCCTGCCGCTCGCAACGGCAATTCGGTGCGCTGCTTCGGGTGCGTAGAGCCGGCCCTGCCAATAATAACTCCTTTTTATTATTTGCTTTCTTCAGCATACAAAACAGTGGAAGGAGAATGTGTGTGTGTGTGAGAACATGTATTCTCTTTGAATGAAACTGACTGAGGAATGATTTCATGTACATTTCAGCATGACCGGTAAAGTACCACAATCTTATAGATATTATCCTCTGCTTCTGGATCAGAATTAAATACACTCAACTGAAAATTGCTTTTAAATAAGCTCTTCAGGAAATCAAAGCCCAGATGTCTTTTTATTAGATGCCTAACCTGTGCAGAATTTGCTCCTTCTGTCTAGCAACAGTCTTGCCACTTCCTCTTGCTCCCGTGTCAGATCAAGATGTACTATGGTAACTCCCTCTGCTCTGAGCCCTCAGGCCTTATTCTGCTAGGGTCTGTACAAACACCTAGTGAGAGAGAATTCCTGCATGAAAGAGCTTTCAGTATAAATAGATAATACTAACAAAAAGTAAAAGAAAGAAGTATTGTTTTCTTTGTTTTACAAATAAAGGACTAGGGCAGAGTGACTGAGTAATTTGCCCACAGTAACACAGGAGTGTGTGCAGATCTAGGGACTGAATCCGTATTCCCAAACTGAAGTCCAGTGCCATAACCACAAGATCATCACTAGTTCCAATTTTACAAATTTCTTGGGTATATGTCATAGTTCAGGGCAACTGCACCTGTATTCCTCCTCCACTGTCACTTCAGGGCACCCACTCTAAGCTCTCGGATCCTCAGCCATCACCTCTTTTGGGCAGAGGCCAAATCTCTCTCCCTCCAGCCAGGAATTTTCCAGGCTGCACAGTTCCCTGCCCATACTGTGAGCTCCCCAGCAAGCCAGACTTTCTAAGCAGGCCTACTTTGCCTTCTCCTCAGAAGCTATAAACAGAATAGGTGCCCACAATTATAATGTACCATGCAACTCTTTCTAAGTAACCATATTTATTCTTAAGGTGAAAGCATTACAGATGTAAGCAGAGTCAGGATGAGCTCTACCCTGACATCTGGTGGTGAATTATGGCGAGTGTGGAAAAGAATTTCAGAGGCTGATCGTGTTTGCATAGGCACACCCACCCCACCTGGCATAGCTCACGGCAGCTTTGGGAACCCCAGATTCTTTGTTGTTGGGGCAGGAGGAGTGGAGTGTTGTCACCCTGATTGTGTGGATGAGGAACTGTGGAACTGCTTTGTGACAGGGAGTCTCACCATCAGTTGAGTGACACTTGCAAGACAAGGGAGTGGGCTCCTTGTGTGAGCCAGAAGCATTAATTGCACCTCCTCCTCTCTCCACTGTTGAATACCAGAGCTGATTTTTGATTCCCTTAAGAATCTAAGTTACAGGTTCCTGAGCTGAACTCACTAAGAGCTGAAATCACTAAAGAGCTGTGTTAACTAGTGGGGGAGCCTGAAGCTATATTGCGGAGTAGAGCAGCTGGCAGAGTGGAGCAGTTTGTAGGACAGTTGGAGTGCCCATGGAGTGAGCGGAGCCGAGCAGTTTGCGGAGATGGCTGGAGTGGATCACAGGATGGCTGGTGGAGCAGAGCAGCTGGCAGAGTGGAGCAGTTTGTGGGATGGTTGGAGCGGCCCACGAAGCGAGCGGAGCCGAGCAGTTTGCAGGGACATCTGGAGCGGATCACAGGACAGCTGGTGGAGCAGAGCAGCTGGCAGAGCGGAGTGGAGCAGAGCTGAGCAGTTCATAGGGAAGGCAGAAGCAGAATCCCACGGAGAGGCAGGGCAGTCGGCCCCAGACCACGTAGGGTGCCCCTTTCTACCCAGACTGGCGGGGGGAAACCCCTGCAGATAGACTCTTGAACTCTGAGGTCGCACTGACCCAGGACAAAGACTTTTGGGTTGCGGGACTTTTGGGACTGTGGGTGATTTTTGGGTTGCTGGACTCAAGAGCCCAGGGAAAAGGACATGGCCTAGTTGAGGTGTTTTCCCAATTTAATGCTATGTTATCTCATGTTATTAAACATTTTCTGCTACACCGAGACTCTGTGCTTGTGAAAGGGGAAATATTGCCTCTTTGAGGCGCTGAGGAGTGTGTGTAAGATTTTCCCAGGTCACTGGGTGGGGGCTTGAGCTGGTTTGCACTACGTTGTAGGGAAGGGACCCCTATATATTGAACCCGGCCTTTACTGCTATCAATTTGGCCTGGCAGAAGGGTTACACAGAGAAAATATATTAAAAACAATAAAAGAACCTAAATGCATGCTAATAAAATGATTGGAGATTAGCTTACCCCTAACATGAGCTCTGGCAGGAGCCAGCCTTCATACCCCACTAAGCGTTTTTTCTGTGGTTACAGGTTCATAACACCTTTTCCTCAGAGCAGGAATCCCCATGACTCTGAGTCCTTCATTTATACAGTTTGGACCTTTGTCTTGAGACCCTGGGAACAGGTGATCAGCAGATAATGGGTTTCTCCTCAGGGCACAGCTTCAGAAGGTTGGGTCTGGAGGTGGGACTGTGCATTCCCCTCCTCTCAAGGATTTCCTAGAAGCCCACTCAACTAAAGGTTGACCCTGGACTGGCACATTATTTATGAGAGTCCTTTGAAGCTTGTAACACTTCCCAGGGTTTACTTTAGTAATGTATCCCCAGAGATGTTACATACATCCCACAATAATACATACACATTTGCATTTTAATACAATGAACTCCTAAAATACTCCAACTTAATTCAGTAAGGTTTGTCCAGGATATTGCAGGAAATTGCCATATCAGTCATGGTCAAGTTTTGATGTTTCCGAGTCAAAGTCATATTTGAATCCCGCTTTACCTAGCCTCTCACACACACCCCAAAAAACTGGGGATATGAGGAGTTTTTGATAAGATTATAGCTCACCAGGGTACTGTTTTAAGGGCCAAACATTAAAAAAGTCTCCCAGAGGAGATTTTGCCACTGTACTCACTAGCATAGAGATACCTTGCATTTGAAGCACAAACCAGGTAATTGCTCACCTAACCACTTGCTCCACATGTGGAAATACCCATTTGTTCTCACTTGCAAAACAGTGGGGATCCTGAGAAAACTTGGCCCTAAATGTCTGTCTCATCTTGAATTTCTTGAACTTATTTATTACACCAGCTTCTGGAAAATGAAAAACAAAAGTTGTTTTAAAACATCTTGGAAATGACTCTTAACGCTTGTCAATGAATATGTCCTACTTAGAGATCTCAAATAACGAGGGGAGAATTTCAATGGCACAAATGACAATTAGCCGCCTGCCTCCCATTAACTTTTAATGGGAATTAAAGGTATAACTACCACTGGTGCCTTTGACAAATCTTCCCAAGTCTTCAGTTTTAAAATCTATATATTGATTTTCCTATTTTTACATTTCCATCACTGAAAAGTGTCTAGCTTTATAAACCATCTTATGAGGTTTATTTTTTGGATGCTATGTCAATATATTTGTACTATTCTAAAGGAGATATCCGGCCTGTCAAAGCAGGTTGTGTCTTTTTCTTTAATAACTAATTTACAGAAAATTCTAGGGGGAGGAGTTAGGTTTCCTTCCCCTCTATATGTTTTAGTAAAGAAGAGAAACAAATGTTATTTTACTTGAGGCAGGGTTGCCAAAGGGGGGGAAAAAATCCTTTACTGATGAGATTCATATATTTTACTGGCATTTCATCTCTTTTTCAAGAAACATTTCAAAACCACCAAAGCTAATAAAGCATAAAAAATAATCAAATTTCACAGCAATTTTCAGTCCAGCCACCTTCACTTTGGTCATAACTGCCACTATTTATAGAATCCATTATTCCGTAGGTTATTTTCCTCTGGTCCACTTCAAATAGTGGAAGAGGATAGTATATTTCTGGTTGTTCAAATAAAGGGGTCCTGTAGGATTCCTCATCTTCTGTTGGAGCTCATCCAGGACTCTGGCTCACAAAGGTGTTCCTGAAGAGCACTTCTTTTTGCCTTTGGGGTGGGCATGAGGGGGGTCTGATCCTATGGCCACTGAAGTCAGTGGCAAGGCTCCCATTGACTCAATGGTGCAAGAATGGATCTGAAATGCACATGGTTATACCACATGTTTCAGAATGCTTTTGCAGGAGGAGGATACCCCCAGATCTCACTACAAGATCTTTACCGCCAATTTTCAGTTCAAATATTAAATCCATTGGACACAGAGAAGGACCAAAGTAGAATAAGATGGAAAACATTTCCTAAAATACCTTGTCATTGTTACAGAAGTACTGGGCCTCATTCTGGTCTCTCCGTAAATAATTGTGTATTTTTCACTTTTTTTTTTTAAGCTGATGGTCAGTAGATTTGTTGATGATTAATCGCCACATGGTGATTGGGGAGGAGCCCTGTATTAGAAAGTTTGACAGCCTAATAAAGAAGGAGACTTGAATGTAGCTCAGTGATATTGTAATGGAGATTCTGGCTTCTTCTAAGATGTTATGTCCCATGAAATAAAGAGCATTTGTTTCCTTACTAGAAAACGCTAGCCTTACAGACAATATAATCAAATTATTCTATGGCTAATACTGCTTTTTAAAATATGTTTTCATTGTTAATTCACACGGGCTGTATAAAGACAGAAGGGATTCTATGCATTTTGAGAAATTTCAACTAATCAAAACTATGAATTAAAAGATGGGATAAGAGTCTTGATAAATTACTGTTTAAAGTGTTGTTATAGCCATGTTAAACCCAGGATATTAGAGAGACAAAGTAGGTGAGGTAATATCTTTTATTGGACCAGCTTCTGTTGGTGAGAGAGACAAGCTTTTGGGAGACTTTTTTAACATTTGGCCCTTAAAACAGTACCCTGGTGAGCTATAATCTTATCAAAAACTCCTCATATCCACAGAGCTCTTCTTCAGAAGAAATTACCTCACCCATCTAGTCTCTTATGATAAATTAGTTATTTCTATCATTCATTAGGATGGTTTTTTTTAATCAAAAAACTAATTCAATCAGTAGGAGAAGTGTTCTTAGGGAGAATAATTAGAAGTTAATCATACTGGATTTTATACTTTTATCACAGCCTATGCTTTTTTAGCGATTGAAGGGATGAGGTTAGATTTTCATTACGAGCTACTTATAAATATAATTCAGTTGAAGGGGAATTTGAAGAATTTTAAGCCTGGTAAATAAGCGCTCTTTGAAGTTTGGAAGCTGTGTGTCTGACAGATTTGTAAATAATTATTGCTTATCTACAGGGAGTTAGGAAGTTGATAAAGGTTCTGGATTTTAATAGTTGAGGTCTGGTTGCCTCCAGCTGAAGATGATAAAATGGAAAAATATTGCCATATAACCCATCACTCGCCCCACTTGAAAGAGATATGTGTTTTACATAAGTTGGCCAACTAACTGTTTTACCAGGTTCTTGTTATCTCTATGCAGATCTTGTTACCAACATTACTCATCTCTGCCTTGCCGCGTATAGAAAACAGAAGAGGCAGGTGGTGAGTTATGACCACTAGTGACTGGCTATAAATTATGCACATTCTATCTTATTCGTTACCCCATCTCTCCAACACCAGCATGGTTATCTCATCTACCTGTTACATCACATCTTTTAGACTGCAGAGCTGTCAATTATTATATGTCTATACAGCACATAGCACAATGGGGTCTAACCTGATTAAGGTCTTGAGGTGCTACCACAATACATTAAAATAATAGTCAGTAATACAGTTGATAAAGCCTGTCCTGAGGAAACACTTCAGGTCAGATCCTTAGCTGTTCTGGAGTGGTACCTGCTGCAGATGAGGTGGGTGGTGGAAAGCTGTCTTTAACCTCCCTTCTCACCCTTCTCCTCACCCCAGTCTTGGATACAGGTCCATACCAGATCAGTCCTGGAGGTAATGAAGAGCAGGCTAAAGGCTGCATTACAGCATTCTAACTTCGGAGGCATTCCAGCAATCAGAGATCACAAGGTATAGGGACATTCCAGCCATATGCTTTTCTCAGATAGACATTCTCCCTATGCCAGGGGATGGAGCATAGGAGCTGTTGCAGCATCTCTTTGCCGCCTGCTAGGGGAAACCCCAATACTAGGAGAAACCTCAGGGAACTAGATCTATTGTCATTAGATTGCAACAGGGAAAATCAGCCAGGGCACAGCCTGGCCCTGGCTATTTACAAGACATGTTACTGAACCAGGCCCTCTATCCAAATTCACTAAGCTTTGGTAAAGTTTGGAAAGGCATCTGTTTCAGACTCGGTATAATTCTAGGGGTGCATGACTGGTATCTGAGTCACTCTCTTCCTTCCATGTGTACACTCCTATTTGCCCTACTAAACCTGGAATGCTGCCTCAAGAGGCTGTAAATATTATTCTCACAGTTGTGCACTTGGCAAAGTAAGCGCTCAAGCTAGTTAAAATGCCTACTGCTGTAAGTATCCTGGCTCTGGAAATTCTAAGAGGAGAGTGGGATGCAAAGTGCTCGTTTCTATTTCAGTGCCCAGAACACTCCTCCTCCTCACAGATGGTTCACAGTGATACAGAAGCAGCAGCTGAAGTGTATTGCAGCAATTAATAATAACCATTTCCAGAGTGATTTTCACTCCCAGCTTGTAAAGAACTGTCTAAAGGAGGCACGTATAATTATCTTCATTTTACCGAGGGTAAATCTGGGAAGACCCTAAAATAAACCACGACCAACCAACATTTTTAATGACAATTGTCCTTGTCCACACTAAAGGCAAAATCTTATTTAACATAGTATTCTAATCTGTTAACACATTTTCTAACTTGATGCATTAGCCCAATGCAGATAAGGATAGTCTGAGGGGGAGTAGTGGGGGCAAAAGACATATCTGGATCTAAGATTGAGGGCTGGTCTATACTACGGGGGGAAATCGATCTAAGATACGCAACTTCAGCTACGTGAATAACGTAGCTGAAGTCAAAGTATCTTAGAGCGAATTACCTACCGTCCTCACGGCACGGGATTGATGTCTGCGGCTCCCCATGTCGACTCCACTACCGCCGTTCGGGTTGGTGGAGTTCCGGGATCGATAGGAGCTCGTTCGGGGATCGATATATCGCGTCTAGATGAGACACGATATATCGATCCCTGAGAAATCGATTGCTACCCACCGATACGGCGGGTAGTGAAGACATAGCCTAAGCTTGATAAGTTTATGGAGAGGATGGTATGATGGGATAGCCTAATTTTGGCAATTAGTTTGGCAATTGATCTTTGATTATCAGCAGGTAAGTATGCCCTAGTGGTCTGTGATGGGAATGTTAGATGGGATGGATCTGAGTTACTACAGAGAATTCTTTCCTGGGTGCTGGCTGGTGGAGTCTTGCCATCTATGCTCAGGTTTAGCTGATCGGCCATATTTGGGGTTGGGAAGGAAATTTTCTTCCAGGGCAGATGATTGCAGAGGCCCTGGAGGTTTTTTCAACCCTATCTCTCTGCAGCAGTGAGGCACGGGTACACGGTTCACTTGCTGGAGGATTCTCTGCACCTGGAGGTTCTTGAAACCCATGATTTGAAGGACGTCAAATAACTCAGACATAGGTTAGGGGGTTGTTATAGAAGTGGATGGGTGAGATTCTGTGGCCTGCGTTGTGCAGAAGGTCAGACTAGATGATCATAATGGTCCCTTCTGACCTTAAAGTCTATGAGTCTATGATAAGAGATTGGGCAACTAGAGTAAGGAAAGAATAGCCCCCTTGAGAAGGCCAAGGTAGTGGAGACACCAGAACAGGTAGAAGAAATGGAGCTTTGAGAGCTGGAGGCTATTTTCTTTGCAGCTCCTCTGCATAGAGTCAAAAGAACACTGCACACTGATTGCTTTTCACTGCCCAGGTCTGATGACTTACTGGGCTATGAGCAAACTGAAGGTTCAGGAAAATTCTCTAGGACTAGGATTAGACACTGAAGATGAAATCCTAGCTCCATTGACTTTAATAGCAAAATTCACTGGGGCCAAGATTTTACCCTGAGGCATTTTGTAAACAGTATGAAGCTCTAGCTGTGTGTTGGGCAGGAGAAAAATGTTTGAAATGCATGTTAATAAAACATGAATCCTCCCCAAAAGGTGCTTTAAAATTTTATAAACAGTCATTTTAAATTATTGCATCTTTGCAGAGATATGTGGCAGATTGTGCAGCACCTGGATATGGTATGGTCAGCTCAGGCCGGTGTTACTGGTGCCTCGAATTTCAGAAGCACCAAATTATAAGTTTATTGAGTACCAAACTCACTGGGGGGAAAATCTGTGTGTGTTTTTTCAATAGTTTAAAAAATAATTTACCCACATGATACACACATGACAAAACCCACCAGCAGCATAACATGTGCTGGAATAATCTTATACAGAGCTGGTCAAAAACACCTTGACATTCACAAATTCAACATTTTTCATCAACATTAGGATACATTTTTTTAAAGACCACTACCCATTTTTTGTGACCACCTCAGTTATCATGTGCAATTACAAACTAGCAAAGTTAAAGAGCCAAATGGGGACTGGTCTTGTGAGGTGCTGAGCCTATAGGAGCTAGGGGCACTCAGCACCTCACAGGATCAGACTCTTAGGCCATGTCTACACTAGACTGCTTACAGAAGCACAGCTGTTCTGATGCAGGTGCACTGCTGTAAGATCTCCCATGTAACCGCTCTATGTTGATGGGAGAGCTGCTCCCACCGACATAATTAAACCATCCCCAATGAGTGGCGGTAGCTATGTTGGCAGGCGAAGCTCTCCCACTGATATAGCACTGTGCATACTACCACTTATGCCGGCATAATTTATGTTGTTTGGGGGGAATGGAATATTCACATCTCTGAGCCAATAAGTTTTGCCGACATAAGTGGTAGTGTAGACATAGCCTTAGAGAAAGAGGTGCTCTGTGGGATAGTTGCCAGAGTGCACCACTCCGAACAGCACCGCATGTGTGAAAAACACAACAGCGGTTTTCCTTCAGCATTCTCTGAGTGCCACTGTAACTGCCAGCGCTGTAACTTTGCCAGTTGTAGACGTGCCCTTACTTCTAAGAAGTTTGTGCTGATTTAGCTCTGCACTTCATAAATAGTGTTGATTAAATCACACACCCAAACATCAGCTCCTTTCATTCTGCAGGGTTGAATTACATGGTGCTGTTATCTTTGGGTAGGTTGCTCCATCTCCCTTTTATGGGGTGGTTTGTATCTTGAGGTTGCATATTTGTTGTGTAATGCAAAGGTACCGATTGTTTCACTGCACAGGGCAGCTAGGGTAGGTAGATTAAGGTTAAATCCATATAATTCCAACGTGTGCTTTAACTTATCGCTGCCCTGAGGCTTAGGCAACAATTTGTGCCAAGCCCTTTTGAGAATCCTTCTCTAAATCTTTTTAAAATAGTATGAATTTTAGTGCTCATAAAAAGGGCGGGACAGACAGCCCTAGAGACAGAAGTCCTCTATATATACACACTAACAAAATACAAACATGAATTGTAAATCTGATCTGCTATTTTTATTTACCTGATTTGAGCCACATAAGGAGTTTGTTTTTATTAGCCATACATATTCCATTTCCATAATTAATCTTATAGCAAGTGATAAAACTGGTTTCTTTATCTGCTTCTAAACAATACCAGGAACTAAGGTGAGATCACGCATAACTCAACTACTTTTTCCATCTGCATTTTTTTTTTAAAGAAAAAACAAAATTAATTTCTCAGAGCTATATGAACAATGCCAAAAAATAATTTTATTGTGCAAAACTAATTCACTAGCGTAAGATTTCACTAATTCAATTATTTTCTTTATTGTGAGGCAAGTTAGCAGTTGCCAAAAATATTAGTCTTTTTGGATATGTTTCAGACTGGTTTCAGTTCTTCTTAGTAAATTTTGCCTTTTTCTTAGGCAGAAACTTGTGAAACTGCTGCACCAATTTTTGATGTATTGAAATGAGCAAAAAGCCCAAACATGCCAGTTTCAATTTGCTTTCAACCTAATCACAGATCTATACATATAAATTACATTTGTTTTCAATAACACAGTGAGTCTCGGTCTGAAAGGAATCTGAACACAGTAAAAAAGTTTTCTATCCCAGTCAATTTCCTATCCATTTTTACCATCACCCCAGGTTTTTTTTAATACACTGCCATTGACAGCTATAAATACTCTCTCTACTCAAATTTCCTGGATGCTTGAAGTTAGACATCTATGGCCTGATTTTCACAGGTGCTATCCATTGGATCTCTAATGGAATATTGGATACTCAACAGCTCTGAAAAATCAGGCCCTTGGGTCCAGATTTTTAAAGGTATTCAGGCAGATAAGCACAATAGGAAAGGGATAGACAATAAGATAGAAAACATCATATTGCCTCTATATAACCATGATACACCCACATCTTGAATACTACATGCAGATCTGGTCACTCCATCTCAAAAAAGATATATTGGAATTGGAAAAGGTACAGAAAGGGGGCAACAAAAATGTTAGGAGTATAGAACAGACTCCATATAAGGAGAGATTAATAAAACTGGGACTTTTCAGTTTAGAAAAGAGACAACTAAGGGGAGACATGATGGAGGTCTATAAAATCACACATGGTGTGGAGAAAGTAAATAAGGAAGTGTTATTTACTCCTTTTCATAACACAAGAACTAGGGGTCACCAAACTAAATTAATAGGCAGCAGGTTTAAAACATACAAAAGGAAGTATTTCTTCATACAACACACAGTCAGCTTGTGGAACTCTTTGCTAGAGGATGTCATGAAGGCCAAGACTATAACAGGGGACAAAAAAGAACTAGATAAATTAATGGAGGATAGGTCCATCAATGGCTATTGTCCAGGATGGGCAAGGTAGGGTGACCAGATAGCAAATGTGAAAAATCGGGCAGGGGGTGGGGGATAATAGGAGCCTATATAAGAAAAAGCCCCAAAAATTGGGACTGTCCCTATAAAAGCAGGACATCTGGTCACCCTAGGGCAAGGATATATCTCTAGCTTCCATTTGCCAGAAGCTGGGAATGAGTGACAGGGAATGGATCACTTGATGATTACCTGTTCTGTTAATTCCCTCTGAAGCAGCTGGCATTGGCCACTATCGGAAGACAGGATACTGGGCTAGATGAACCATTGGTCTGACCCAGCATGGTCGGTCGTATGTTCTTATGTTCTAGCGGGATTTTCAAAGGCACGTATCTCCCACTGAAATCTTCATCTTTAGTGCCTGAATACCTTTCCAAATCTAGCCCTAAATCTGTGTTTAGACACTAAATATGCTAACTCTCTGGCATCTAGGTGCTGATTTTCAAACATACACTAACCTGGTGCCTAAATACAGATTTGTATACCTAACTTAAAGCACTCAAGTTCGAAAATTGGGCCTTACACAGTGTTTATTTTAAGGTTTCAAGTTCTGGTAGGAAGGCAGAGATTTGGTCCCTGATTAAGCAATTCACTGACTGCTTCTCAGTGACATCATTCTAAGATCAGCCAGTATAATAAAAAGGTATTATTATGATTGATTGGTTATTCTCTTAACTATAAAGATGTTGACATTCAACAAAAGAGAAGGGGATATTTAACCAATATGTCCTGGTATAGATTAAGATGCTCCCATGCCAGTGACTTGATAGCTTTAGAGGTAATGTATATCTGAAAGGAAGATCTGTCCAGAATGATCAAGTTATACAGCTTTTAAAGGCAGAACAGATGTATAAGCAGAAGCGATGGTGTCACTGAGAATCAGTTACATATCCTATGGGAAAAATCTTCATTTATTGGAGGAGGACAATATGCTACACTGCACACACATCCTCCTATAAAGTTAATCTATTCTTCCTGCTCTGAAAGCGTGTGTGACAGCTGTTTTTAGTCCAGAAGTAAAGTGACATGTAATGTCAAAAAATGTTATTTGTTTTTTCCCATCTGATATTGGTTGAATGAATAGATTAAACTAAAGTGCAAATTAACCTGAACCTTGTTTCATCCTTTGAACTGAGCATTTTTGATATTCCAAAATATTCTACTAGCAGTTTATATTTTTACTAGAGGCGGGCAAAATATTTTGGCTGTAACATTTTTTGGCAAAAAATGCAAATTGGGTGACACCAGAACTTTTTGCAAAGTCGTTTTGGGGGGGGTGAGGGCTAGAAAATTCCAAAACAACTAAGACATTTCATTTTGACATTTTTGAAATATTTTGATTTTTCAGTTTGAAATAACTTGACATTCCCTTCAATTTTTATAAAAGCAATGCAAAAACATTAAAAATGCTCAGGATCTAAACAAAATGTTTACTTTGGGGTCAAATGGAAGGTTTGACCCAAAACAATTTGTTTGAAACTTTTCAATTCACCAAAAATTCAAAAAGTTTCAGTTCAACCCAAAAGTATTTTTTCAAACTGTCAGAAAAAAAAATCCATTATTTGCACATCTCTAATTTTCACACCCCTCTGCGTTTTCGGCCTCAGACCAGAAGCAAAAGCTTCTTTTCTGGCCTGTCCAGAGTGAAGACCAGAAATTTCACAGGAGAGCCTGTTCTTACATGATTTGCAGCCCACTACTAGAGCCTGGCACCTCTGTTCCTCAACAGACCCATGCACCACCCCATACACTAGGGAACATGGAGAAGTAATTGTAGAAGAAGAACCTGATTCTCTAGCTTTCCCAAATAAGCTAAAGAAGCAGCTGTCCTTGGCTCAGTCTACCCAAACATTACCCAGTTGCTTCCATACAGATGACTTTGGCAGGCTGGGTGGTTATTCATTCCAAGTGACCAAACATCCAAGTCAAAGGGAGCAGTTATAATTTTACAGACTTTACTCTGATGCCCCCAATGACTTTTTCCTGTAGCACACCAAGGCAAACTCCTGAGATAGGGACAGTGAGAATGGACAAAGAGGAAGAAAGGAGAAGAAAGCAATGTTCAGACTAGATTTGTCAGAGTAATCTGGTCTGTTTGGATTAGCTAGTAGTGCCTGTGGTGGTGTTCGAACCCCAAATGAATAAGACATGTTTAAACATGTCAAACCAAATCCATGCCTTTGGAGATCTTGTTCAGCAGGTGTTTGTGTTGGGCTTACATTTCCATTGCAGCATTGTAATACCCCAGTCCAGGAGTCCACATCCCAGAAGTAGCAGGTGAGCTTGCATTCAGGTTTGCCATTCTTTGTGTTCAGAACCTAAAGTCCTCCAGTGTAGCTATTTGACTAGTTCCTTGTGTTTTAAATAGACCAGGACATCAGGGTTTAGAGCCAAATCAGGTTTGGACTAGGGTTCAAAGTTCAAGCATGAACCAAATCAAGGCTGGGATTCAGGCTCAGATCATGATAAAACCTCAAAGGCTCCTTTTCATGAGATTGCTACTGCAGCCAAAACAGACAATAGGCTTGCTCTGGTTTTGGTTTTGATCAGGAACTGAAACTGTAAAGGTTAGATCGACACATTTGAATGCAGACCTTCCACCCCACCCTGAAACATGAAGGTGTACGGATGAGAGGCCCTGGGGTTTAGGTCCTTTTCTAGTTTTAACTATTTCACTTATTCCTGTTAGCTTCGCAGTGAACACCCTATATGTGCTACAGAGAGGTGACAAGTGTGCTGTCAGGCCATATCACAGCCATTCATTTAATAGTCCTATAGTCAGATTCTAGATAATGGCCTAATTCTGTCTACTGGGAGTCCATTTCCCAGGGACACTCAAGAACCAGGAACACGCCCTTTCTGGCCAGCTCGCCTTTCATTGGCTGCATGCCATGCAGGTGCAGTTCAGCTGCTGTTTTCTCAGCAACCTGTGGAGGAGCTATGAAGAAGAGAAATAGAGATTTAGAACAAACACCACATGAAAGCTGGAGAACAAATGGACACTGCTGAGACAGAGACCCCGTCTACACTGCGCCTTAAATTCGAATTTAACAGCGTTAATTTGAATTAATGGTGCACCCGTCCACACTACAACGCCCTTTAATTCGAATTAAAGGGCTATTTAAATCGATTTTAGTACTCCTTCAAAACCACAGGAGTAACCCTAAAATCGATGTTACTAATTCTGAATTAGTGTAGTGTGGACGGAAATCGAAGTTACTGGCCTCTAGGAGAGAGCACCACTGACCGCTCTGGACAGCACCACTACAGAGAGCACCACTGACCGCTCTGGACAGCAGTCAAAACTCCGATGCACTGGCCAGGTAAACAGGAAAAGCCCCACGGAGTTTTGAATCAGTTTCCTGTTTGGCCAGCGTGGGGCTCTGAGCAGCACAGGTGACCACGTACAGCTCAGCAGCACATTTAAAAATGGTTCTAAAAAACATGCAGTTCCTGAGAACAGAAAAAAGAAGCTTCCAGCTTTGCGACCACAAAAGAGTAGTGTGATTCATTGCTATCTGTGGGGAGGATCAGTGCTACAGACTCCGGTTCGGTGTCGGTCGTTCAAAACGAAATTGAGAACATTTGAAAGAAATTTCAAAGTTCTATGACTTGAAAAAGGGCACAGGGGACTCGTCTGCAACTGTTATGGATAAAAGTCAAACGAACTGAGGCAGGCACTTCATACCAGAAAACAGAGAGTTCCAACCGAAGGCTTTGGCAGGTCCGAAAACTATGCAGGTTTCTATGAGAGATGCATGCGTCAATTTAGGTTGGCAACCCAAGACCCCACCCTCGGCGTGGGGCCTGGGTATTGAAATTAAGAGGTCTGTCTGTTTGCGTATCACCGTGTCCTGAGGGTCATGCAGAGGGTTGCAGAATGAGAAGCATGAGCAGGAGGAAGAGGATTGCAGATAGCACATAGTCCTTCTCATTACCAAACAGCAGCCAGGAACTTCCGCTGTTTTTTGAGCCCTGATGTTACCCCCAGCCCAAAACCTAAAGGCCACTATTCCCAGACACTGATTGAAGCATGGAAGGGAACCTCTGGTGACGTGCCCAATGTTATCTATCAATATGGTTACAAACAAAGCGTTTGTTTTCTCACTCTTCGTCTTGATAATTATTAAATTGGAGCATGCGTTTGTCATTCCTTCTAGCCAGTACGTACAGGAAAGTTAAAAAAATGTGAAAACAAAAAAACTGTAAAAAAAAAAAAGGTAGAAAAAAAAGTTCTTTTTTTTGTAACATGTCTGGGAATGGAGTGAAAATCCTCCCAAGAAATTCTCCATGAATTGAGTATTTGGAGGAAATTCAAGGACTTTCAGTAGATTTCGGGGCAAGGCAGCTTATCCGCGCGTCCCCCATTGAACAAACTGTCCCCTCCAGGCATGCTGACGGAATTTGTGAATCATTGGCTTCACCAGAGCATAGGAAGGTGTGCTGGGCTTCTCTGTCGTTTGGCGAGGCTAGGACTCTTCCCAGCTCAACCAGCCAACGCGCTGTGAAGGGTGGGTGGAGGGAGGATGCTTAGGAGGGGAGTGGGAGCTGGACTTTACACTGGCTAAGGAAGCTGATTCTGGTATTACAGGACGGGGTAACCTTGCATCTTGCCAGTGCTGCTCTCGACCCAGGGGACAGCAGGCTCTCAGTATTAAAAGATGCAATTACGTCCCTTTTAAGTTTGGGGAAATCACAGTGTGCTACTGTAAGGTCGCATGTTGACCTGGTTTCACTGTTCAATCATTGTTCTGTAAATGATCTTTTTTACATATTCTCTGTCCTCTCTTACCTCCCCCACAGCTGTTTGCACTGTTCTTTGTACTCCCTGCCCCGTTCTGGAAGCCGCTAGCCAAAGCAGGGGAAAGATAACTCGAGATGAAATGTTTTTCAGAAAATCATGGAAAGTAGCCACAGTCTTAATAACAGAGCTATCATAATGCATTTGGGAAGGAAGTGGTAGCAAAATACAGAAATGATGCCAGTGAACCGTGAGTAAAGGACAGGGAAGGACGCCGAGCATGAGAGGTGGAGGCAGGCAAGAACAGAGGGTGGCGGAGAGCCGGCAGGTAGAAGAGACGGTGCCTGGCGCAAGGAGACCGGCAGGAGAAGATCAGAAGAGGTGCTAGGCAGAGATCAGCGGTGGCGTGATGGAACGCTGGAGCTGCGCGTGAACACACTGAGATCTTTCAGACGCATGTGTGATGGTTCAGGAAACATCAGCGGGTTACAGAGATGCCACTGCAGCCCAGATGTTTTTAACCACCCTCGAAAGTCCCCAAGTTCCATATCTCCTCACGCAGACGTGTTAGAGATTGCGTGGGGTCTGAGAAAGGTTTTCTTCACCAGAACATTTCCACCCCAGGGACAGCCCAACCAAAAGGCTGACATTCAGCTGAAATGTGCTTCATGGGCTTTCCCTTACCTTCCGTCCTCCTCCAAAAAGCACACCATGCAGGGATAACCTAGGCATAAACTCAGTGCCTCTTTGATTATATAAAATTACTTTCTAATCAAGAATATCCAAACGGGGGAGGGTGGTTTTTCTACGGCGAGGAATGGATTTTTTAGAAAGAATTCATGATTTTTTAAGCAATAAACAAATGATTCTTCTACTTAATAAATGATTATTTCCAAATTATTTTGACTTTATTTCCTGCAGCGTAGAGTAATCAAAGGGAGTGGTCGTGGGGTGCTTTTAAAATAAGCTCCTTCAGCAAGCTGTAAGTTAAAGGGGGGGTGGGTTGTTACAGGGAGTCAAGAGAGGCTGGGAGTGTTCGATCAAGGAAACAAGCACTGCCAGCACACAAACCCTGGCCCGGCGCTGGTTTGTGAAACTACTTGTCAAGGCTCTTCTGATGCGCCACCGCTCTTGTGGTGTGCTTTCTAATTCGCTGGATGTCTGCTGCTCGTAGTCAGCGGCCAGGTGATTGCCTCAGCCTCCCATCCCTCGCCAATAATGTCTCTCCCCTTATTCACAGAGATTGTGGAGCACACAGCAAGCTTAGCAATAGCAATGTGGTGGACATTCTTTTAGGCTGAGGTACTGAGGCGAGTAAGTAATGATCGAAATTGTCTGCCCCCTTT
>NC_133774.1:49987304-49992708 GCF_003597395.2 Chelonoidis abingdonii | reverse complement strand
AAAGGGGGCAGACAATTTCGATCATTACTTACTCGCCTCAGTACCTCAGCCTAAAAGAATGTCCACCACATTGCTATTGCTAAGCTTGCTGTGTGCTCCACAATCTCTGTGAATAAGGGGAGAGACATTATTGGCGAGGGATGGGAGGCTGAGGCAATCACCTGGCCGCTGACTACGAGCAGCAGACATCCAGCGAATTAGAAAGCACACCACAAGAGCGGTGGCGCATCAGAAGAGCCTTGACAAGTAGTTTCACAAACCAGCGCCGGGCCAGGGTTTGTGTGCTGGCAGTGCTTGTTTCCTTGATCGAACACTCCCAGCCTCTCTTGACTCCCTGTAACAACCCACCCCCCCTTTAACTTACAGCTTGCTGAAGGAGCTTATTTTAAAAGCACCCCACGACCACTCCCTTTGATTACTCTACGCTGCAGGAAATAAAGTCAAAATAATTTGGAAATAATCATTTATTAAGTAGAAGAATCATTTGTTTATTGCTTAAAAAATCATGAATTCTTTCTAAAAAATCCATTCCTCGCCGTAGAAAAACCACCCTCCCCCGTTTGGATATTCTTGATTAGAAAGTAATTTTATATAATCAAAGAGGCACTGAGTTTATGCCTAGGTTATCCCTGCATGGTGTGCTTTTTGGAGGAGGACGGAAGGTAAGGGAAAGCCCATGAAGCACATTTCAGCTGAATGTCAGCCTTTTGGTTGGGCTGTCCCTGGGGTGGAAATGTTCTGGTGAAGAAAACCTTTCTCAGACCCCACGCAATCTCTAACACGTCTGCGTGAGGAGATATGGAACTTGGGGACTTTCGAGGGTGGTTAAAAACATCTGGGCTGCAGTGGCATCTCTGTAACCCGCTGATGTTTCCTGAACCATCACACATGCGTCTGAAAGATCTCAGTGTGTTCACGCGCAGCTCCAGCGTTCCATCACGCCACCGCTGATCTCTGCCTAGCACCTCTTCTGATCTTCTCCTGCCGGTCTCCTTGCGCCAGGCACCGTCTCTTCTACCTGCCGGCTCTCCGCCACCCTCTGTTCTTGCCTGCCTCCACCTCTCATGCTCGGCGTCCTTCCCTGTCCTTTACTCACGGTTCACTGGCATCATTTCTGTATTTTGCTACCACTTCCTTCCCAAATGCATTATGATAGCTCTGTTATTAAGACTGTGGCTACTTTCCATGATTTTCTGAAAAACATTTCATCTCGAGTTATCTTTCCCCTGCTTTGGCTAGCGGCTTCCAGAACGGGGCAGGGAGTACAAAGAACAGTGCAAACAGCTGTGGGGGAGGTAAGAGAGGACAGAGAATATGTAAAAAAGATCATTTACAGAACAATGATTGAACAGTGAAACCAGGTCAACATGCGACCTTACAGTAGCACACTGTGATTTCCCCAAACTTAAAAGGGACGTAATTGCATCTTTTAATACTGAGAGCCTGCTGTCCCCTGGGTCGAGAGCAGCACTGGCAAGATGCAAGGTTACCCCGTCCTGTAATACCAGAATCAGCTTCCTTAGCCAGTGTAAAGTCCAGCTCCCACTCCCCTCCTAAGCATCCTCCCTCCACCCACCCTTCACAGCGCGTTGGCTGGTTGAGCTGGGAAGAGTCCTAGCCTCGCCAAACGACAGAGAAGCCCAGCACACCTTCCTATGCTCTGGTGAAGCCAATGATTCACAAATTCCGTCAGCATGCCTGGAGGGGACAGTTTGTTCAATGGGGGACGCGCGGATAAGCTGCCTTGCCCCGAAATCTACTGAAAGTCCTTGAATTTCCTCCAAATACTCAATTCATGGAGAATTTCTTGGGAGGATTTTCACTCCATTCCCAGACATGTTACAAAAAAAAGAACTTTTTTTTCTACCTTTTTTTTTTTTACAGTTTTTTTGTTTTCACATTTTTTTAACTTTCCTGTACGTACTGGCTAGAAGGAATGACAAACGCATGCTCCAATTTAATAATTATCAAGACGAAGAGTGAGAAAACAAACGCTTTGTTTGTAACCATATTGATAGATAACATTGGGCACGTCACCAGAGGTTCCCTTCCATGCTTCAATCAGTGTCTGGGAATAGTGGCCTTTAGGTTTTGGGCTGGGGGTAACATCAGGGCTCAAAAAACAGCGGAAGTTCCTGGCTGCTGTTTGGTAATGAGAAGGACTATGTGCTATCTGCAATCCTCTTCCTCCTGCTCATGCTTCTCATTCTGCAACCCTCTGCATGACCCTCAGGACACGGTGATACGCAAACAGACAGACCTCTTAATTTCAATACCCAGGCCCCACGCCGAGGGTGGGGTCTTGGGTTGCCAACCTAAATTGACGCATGCATCTCTCATAGAAACCTGCATAGTTTTCGGACCTGCCAAAGCCTTCGGTTGGAACTCTCTGTTTTCTGGTATGAAGTGCCTGCCTCAGTTCGTTTGACTTTTATCCATAACAGTTGCAGACGAGTCCCCTGTGCCCTTTTTCAAGTCATAGAACTTTGAAATTTCTTTCAAATGTTCTCAATTTCGTTTTGAACGACCGACACCGAACCGGAGTCTGTAGCACTGATCCTCCCCACAGATAGCAATGAATCACACTACTCTTTTGTGGTCGCAAAGCTGGAAGCTTCTTTTTTCTGTTCTCAGGAACTGCATGTTTTTTAGAACACAGCTACCCACAGTGCACTGCTCCTGAAATCGACGCTAGACGTGGGCCATGGACGCACAAAATCGATTTTAGAATCCTAGTGTGGACGCACTAAATCGATTTTATAAAATCGGTTTTATAAAATCGATTTAAACTAATTCGATTTAATCAGGTAGTGTAGACAAGGCCAGAGACAGTGAGAATGAACTAAGGGGAAGAAAGCAATGTTCAGCCTAGATTTATCAGAGTAATCTGGTCTATTTGGATTAGCTAGCAGTGCCTGTCATGGTGTTCAAAGCCCACATGAACAAGACATGCTTAAACATGTCAAACCAAATCCACCCCTTCAGAGGTCTGGTTCGGCAGGGGTCACTTAGCAGAGAAGCAAAAGAAGTGGTCCTTAGCATGAGGAGGTTAGCAACTAAGGCCTCAGCCCAGCAAGACACTTAAATACGTGCCTAGCTCTAAGCACGAGTCTAGCCCCATAGATTTCAATGAGACTACTCATACACTTATAGTTAGGCACATGTTTAAGTACCTTGTTGAATCAGGGCCTAAAAACAGACATAACATATGAAGGAGTGACAAAAAAAAGAGGACCTGAGAAGATGAGGGATACAGTGTTTAATCATGACATATTTTCATGGCATCAGCATTTTGTTAGCATCTCTTTTCTTAATATATTAATTTGAGGAGTAATGGCCAACCTTCACAATCCTGGGGTCCTAAAGTGTGGCTCCTAAACCCTTATTTAAGCATCTCACTAAAAGCTGTGGCCTGAATTTGAAAGTTTCTGAGCATGTATGCTTCCCACTGAAGGCAGAAGAGAAAAGTGCCTGCATCTCCTAGCAAAGTCAATGGAAGATGCAGGTAGAGCTGTGCAAATAATGGTTTTTTTCTGACTGCTGATAATTCCAAAAGAAATTATTTTGAGTCCAATTAAACAAAAACATTTCACTGAAACATTTAACATTTCAGTTTTAAAAGACTATAATTCAAAGAATTTTTAAAACAAATTATTTTCAAATTAAATTTTTTCTCTACAATTTTCTATGGCTCTTTTTTCCACTCAACTAAAACAATTTGATGAAATTGATAGCAATTCATGAAATGTTTCAGCATCACTGAACCTGCCTTTTTTGCCAAAAAAACATGGTTTTGTCAAAAAATTTCTTCTAGCTCAAGATGTAAGTGCTCATCCCATTTGAAAATCAAGCCACAGCTCTTACTGAGGCACATAAATATGGACTTAGGAGTCTAATTTTAGACATAGACATTTATAAAGGTTGTTAAGTTCAACTTTTCATTGCCTAGAAGCTAGGAAGTGAGTGTCCCCCTTCTCCTTACTGCCCCTGGAGGTGCCACTGACTGGGATTTTCTGAAAGTGCAAAGAGGGTGATGGAAGCCAGTGCTCCCATCAGTCAGCATCTGGGAGCTTGAGTAGAATCCCAGAGAAATAAATCCCTATTCACATGCATGCCATCAAGAAAATGGACTCTAAATACACTATGCCCGTGTGCTCCTAAGTAACTGACAGGTGAGGATCAATAGTCTCTCTTATTGAGTGCCTCTGAAAAAGAGAAGGTGGATGATAGCCTGAGGAGAGGGGAAATTATTGTATAATGGAACAGAAGTAGAAAAGAAAACATGCTGATTGAATTTCATGCTGTTTTCTATCTTCATGAACCTTAAATAACCCGTTTTCCATTCAGAATTAAGATCAGCAGAGTTTGCATTAAGGATGAGTGAACAGGTTCAAATAAAATCCAAACTGACCTGAGCCTTCACCCATCCCTTGAACTGAACTTAAAAATAGCAAGTGAATTCGACAAGCTCTTATACAAACAAGGAATAAGGATAATTCAAACCGAACTGGCTAGAATCCTGCCAGTGAGGACTTGGTTCCACTTTAGGGGAACTGACAATAACAGGGCAGTTTTTGTTGTTGAGGTGGCAGTTAATCACATACTGAGGAAATTGTTTCAGAAACGAAAATTTTACAATGTCCCAGTTTCTCTGTCGTCCCATTCCTCCATCATCCATTCCTCCCAGTTATCCCATCTGATCTGAAAGAAGCTTTTCCCATCACTTTTACCAAAGAACAGAACTAAGGATTAGATTCATGCTGGCCAATGACAGCCAACAACTCTTTTGCTTTGAGTCTTTTTAAAAATCGTAAACAAATGTGCTTCCAGCATTAAAATGAAACCCCAAACAAGTGAAAAAACCTCTCTGCCAGAGCATCTGTCCCAGTCCATGACTTATCTCTCCTCCATGCAGTCAGGTTTTCTAAACAATGACCCAAGTGTCCTTGTTTATGGGAAACTCTCTCTTGCAGGGAACTCCCTTCTGCAAATCCAGACATGTATGAAGTTTAGCACAGGAAGTCAGGCTGTCATGGCTCCAGGCACTGTTAATCATTTTTAAATGGTCATTAAAAAGAAGCAGCAGAGGATGCAGCTCTGATGAGGTCAGATAACAAAAATTGTTTTGTTAAAACAAAAACATTGTGCAAAACAGGATTTAAAGGCACTTAAACAAAACATATAGGGGTTTAGCATGAGAAGGGCACAATGCAGCAGGGCCGCCCAGAGGATTCAGGGGGCCTGGGGCAAAGCAGTTTCGGGGGCCCCTTCCATAAAAAAAGTTGCAATACTATAGGAGGCCCCTGTGGGGCCTGGGGCAAATTGCCCCACTTGCCCCCCCTCTCGGCGGCTCTGCCACTTAGACCTGATTATCAGTGATTTCAGTGGTCACTTAACAAAACAA